>NC_091984.1:121581626-121900865 GCF_044704955.1 Pristiophorus japonicus
TTGGACCTCGATGTCTGCCCTTGTTGATAGTAGGCCCCCAAGGTGTGGAAAATGGTCCACGTTGTCCAAGGCCATGCTGTGGATCCACAGAGGACCAGGGGGCCCTCTGGGAAAAATCGGAATATGCAATGGGAGTAGATAGCTGCTGTGGTCAATGCCAGCAGTATAGCTGAAGACCTGGATGCAATGCCGCAAGAAGTTTAAAGACCTCACACGAGTGGCCAAGATCAGTGAATTCATCTTCAAATTCTTTATCTTTACAACTCAACCAGTAGGCTTAGACACTGCTCCATTCACCACACACTCTTCACTCACCTACCAACAATGTCTATCAATTGTGACTCAAACCTAACATTCATATGCTTCACCTCACCCTCACACATTTAGCACTGCTGCAAGCCTCACTCCCACAGCTCACAGCTTGCACCCACTGCCAGCTATTTAACCATGACAGGCACATCGCCCAAATAGGTTGAACAACACTCACAGGCACACTTCCCTCTTGCAGGAGAAGGTGGCGTATAACAAGAGGGGGCTACCAAAAGGAGCACAGGCACACTTGCATAATAACCTTATCTCATTGGAGGAGACAGTGCTGGCCATTTATGGGAGGGAGGGACATTGCTGAGCCTGTGGCCAGCAGTGGGGCTGAGTCAGTTGAATATGAGGGTATCCTCATACCTAATCAAGATTCTCCAATCCCACTTCCCCCTCATTCCACAATCTCTTCTGATTTACAAGCTGCAGCTGGTGTAAGCATGCACCTCTTGCTCCCCCCCCTCCCCATAACCCCACCCATGTGCCTTTTTCCTTTTAGATAGCCAAGAGCTGCAACCTGGTCAGGCACTGGTGGAGGAGCAGGAAATGCAAGAGGAAGAAGGCCGTGATGCAGAAGGCACAGCACCGTCACTCGATTTCACACTCGCAGCCAGCAGCTCAGATACTGACACTCTGCGTACTTTACAGGACAGGTGCCAGATCCCGGAGGGTGAGGTCACACACGAGTTCTGCTGCATCTGAGGACTTCAAAGGGGTGGCCGACAGAAAAAAGCTGATGGGTATTGACAATGGAATGCTTGGTGCATTGGCAAGCCTGCCAGAAAGCCTGAATGCAACATCAAGGAGAATGGAGGGGCCCAGCTCAAGCCTTGCACAGGGCTTTGCGCAGTGCTTGGAGCCCATCCTTTCCAGCTTGATAGGGGTGGGCAGATCCATTCGTGCGCTTGTGGACACAACCATCATGCAGCTTCTGATGGCTGATGTCTCAGCTTCCATTGCAGAACAAGCAGAAGCCACCCAACGTCTGAGCGCTGCCAATAGAAAATCAAACTAAAGTCATGCAAGCTCAGCATGCTGCCATGATGGCTGTGGTTTACCAGTGTTGAAAGGTGCTGCAGGGTGTCACAGTCGTCGACAGTCGGTCCTCCAGCAGATTACTAAGATTGCAGAGGCACCGCCCCGGGGAAGTGGCAGCGGCTCCATGGAGGATGAGTCTGCTGTCCTCTCCTAAAATAAAAAAATATTGGGCCAGAATTTTCTGGCAAAATAAGGATGCATTTAATGCATTTGGCGTTATTAGTGTGTATAAAACCCAACAAGCTGTGGCGAGGAAGAGATGCCCTGTGAGCCTAGCAAGAACGGGAGCTCAGCATCAACGTCTTCTTAATTGTCGTGAAATTGCTGCATTTGCACATTAGTTACGAATTGAACTTGCTGCAGAAAGCTAGGGCTGGTATTTCACACCCTAAGCACCCTTTTACTGACAAGGAATCAGTGTGCTGCTGAGGTCTTCCCAAGCTCTCGGGGAGCGTGTGCTTACACCCGCTCGCACCTCCGACAAATTAGCGCCAAATTCATTGGGACTGAAGGGTGAGGAAAGAAATCTAACTCGGGGCTCTCACCCACTCCAGCACATCCTCAGCCAATAGAACTGCCACATCTGTCCTTGACAATTAACATCTTCTGTGCTGCAATGACCTGACTCGGCCACTGGGCTTTGAAAATTAGCAAGTACATGAACCTTTGCCTTATATATAACTAGTGCTCAATTCTCTGGTTAGTGACATTGCAATAAAAGGAAAACACCTCATAAAATTCCCCCAATCTGGTTTGTAAAAATAATGGTTCTGACGTGATTGAGGATAGTAAGCAATTTCTCCCTATACATGGGTACTTTTAGTCAAAAACCTTTATTAACCCTCTAGATCCTGACTTCCATCTGCAGAGGCGTGTAAGGGATCTATCAGTTCACTGAAGAAAACCAGGAAGAACAACTGCAGCACAAACCTCTCAGTTTAAACTCCAATGGTTGGAATGGGGCCAAACCACATGTTGGACTCGCAGAGATTGCCTGAGTTCTGTAAGTTTTGGAAAAAAACTGTGTTAAAGATTTTAAGATACCATCAGCTTTTAATTACCAGTGTCTAAACAAGGATGTCTCTGATTCCCACATGTGGTTTGGTGTCACTCCAATCATTAGCGTTATTTTCTCTGAGTCAGGAGATTGTGGATTCAAGCCCCACTCCAGAGACAGAGATAATCCAAGCTGACACTCCAGCGCCGTACTGAGGGAATGCTGCACTGTCGGAGGTGCGGGAGCTTGCTGTGCGCAGATTAGCTGCCTCATTTCCCTACACTACAAGTGACCTCAAAAAGTACTTCATTGGCTGGAAAATGCATTGGGACGTCCTGAGGTCGTGAAAGTTTATTTCCCCCAAAAGCTTTCGCTTAATAGTAATGAGTCAGCAGTGCAAAAACTGCTCTAAAAATTACTAGTAATTTTACTAATTTGGGGACTATCATTCAGAGAGATGTAAATTTACATTCTGAATGTACAGTGGTGGATTTGAACTAAAAGGTGATGTTAGGGAGGAATAAGGATAGTTGTATTTACCCCGAACCCCTATATTTTGTCCAGTGACTGTTGCTGAGACCATGGGGCCTGAAATTCGGCTCGGAGGCTTCCTTCAGATGAACGCCTCCGACCCAAGAATTTTTAACACAATAACCTGGTGGTTCCGGAGGCGCCTGCGATTACGGTGGGAGGCTTTCTCTTCCTGAGCTTCGAAGCGCGTCCCCGTCCTCGAGGTTTGCACGAAGAAGGTGGAGTCACATGTGACTGCACAACCACTCACGGTACAGTATTCTCATTGACAGCAATGAGAACTCCGTATCTCTGAGTTCTTGTTGCTATCAATGAGAAAAAACATTAAACACAACATAAAAAATAAAAAAAACACCTCACATAATTAAAATGAATTTAAATTAAAGTTAATTAAATGTTTTAGAAAAAATATATATTTTGGGGATTTTTTTTAAAGTGTTTTAATAGGGTTTAAAATTAACTTACCTTAGTGGACAGGGTTTTTAAACATAAAAATGTGCATTAACATTTTATTTTTATATGTTTAAAACTCTTACACTGGTAAAAGTAGACTATGCGCCTGCTTTTACCAAGCGCAAGAGTTTTAAGGACATTCGCTGGGCAAGAGTTGGGCAAATTGCCCAATCTCACCCGTGTGAATGTCCTGGCTGCGGAGATGCGTGTGATCTGTCAAGCCAAATCGGAGAAGCCGGTTTTCGGCACAGCGCATTGCGCACCAAAAACCGGCTTTTGCGGAGCCGTATCGATTCCATACGGACCCGGCGAGGCCGGAATTTTAGCCCCATTGAGTTGAACATCACTGGGTCTGGAGCAACGAGGCTTTGATAAAAGCAATTCATATTGCTGCTTGTATTTTTTAATTCGTTTTTTTTTCAATTAAATTCACTTTAATAGCTTTTAAAGAGACACTATCCATTAAAGTATCTTGCTAGCACGATAAATTGGACTTTGAACAGTGGATTGCACTGTGGTTTAATTGGTTGCACAGTCATGCAATCCGTTTCACATCCCTGAACGGAAATACAAATGGGGGCAGATGTAAAATATCACCATGTTTTATGCTATCGCACAAAGTCAAAATTATCCCCAAGTGTCTGTTTCAAAGATTAGGAGTTCTGAAACTAGGGATTATAGTGTCTTTCACAGCTATTATACAACATGGTTCACTAGAAAAAGCAACTTCTGGCCAAGAATAATTTTGTTTGCACTTGGAGTCCAAGGCTCAGAGCCCGTTAGCACAGCAGCCACTAGAAAGCAGGCTTTCCCTATGCATCGTGGGTACTCCCAAACCCATATCCTCCACTACCTAGAAGGACAAGGGTGGCAGGTACATGGAAAAACTACCACCACCACCACAAAATTCCCCTCCAAGTCACACAACATCCTGACTTGGAAATATATCGGCATTCCTTCATCATCGCTGGGTCAAAATCCTGGAACTCCCTCCTGAACAGCACCTTGGGAGTATCTTCACCACACAGACGGCAGCGGTTCAAGAAGGCGGCTCACCACCACATTCTCGAGGGCAACTAGGGATGAGCAATAGATGCTGGTTTTGCTTGCGATGCCCACATCCCAGGAATGAATTAAATAAAAATCAGAAACCTCTATTGATGCTCTATTCCTCCCTCAGCGACTGGATGAAAGATTACACCTTAATTATCGACCAATCTCTCTCTTTCAGAGGCTGACTGACCTGCTGCATATTTCTAGCATTTTATCCTTTTGTGTCTGTTGGCATCGTTACAATCCCTGACCCCTGCCCTGCTGCCGCTGTTGTGGAGCAGGCAACCAGTTATCCCCTGGCTCTGTGCTAAGTTATATCATCAACATAGGCAGTCCCTCGAAATTGAGGAACTTGCTTCCACTCCAAATTGAGTTCTTAGGTGACTGAACAGTCCAATACGGGAATTATAGTCTCTGTCACAGGTGGGACAGACAGTCGTTGAAAGAAAGGGTGGGTGGGACTGGTTTGCCGCACGCTCCTTCTGCTACCTGCGCTTGGCTTCTGCATGCTCTCAGTGACGAGACTCAAGGAGCTCAGCGCCCTCCCAGATGCACTTCCTCCACCTGGGGCAGTCTTTGGCCAGTGACTCCCAGGTGTCGGTGGGGATGTTGCACTTTATCAAGGAGGCTTTGAGGGTGTCCTTGAAACGCTTCCTCCACCCACCTTGGGGCCGCCTGCCGTGTAGGAGTTCCGAGTAGAGCGCTTGCTTTGAGAGTCTTGCGTCAGGCATGCAAACAATGTGGCCCGCCCAGCGGAACTGGTCGAATGTGGTCGGTGCCTCGATGCTGGGGATGTTGGCCTGGTCAAGGATGCTAACGTTGGTGTGTCTGTCCTCCCTGGGGATTTGCAGGATCTTGCGGAGGCATCATTAGTGGTATTTCTCCAGCGATTTGTGGTGTCTGCTGTATATGGTCCACATCTCTGAGCCATAGAGGAGGGCGGGTATCACTACAGCCCTGTACACCTTACTGCAGCTTTCACACTCGCGTGGTGCTGACTGTTTGCAATGCTGCTGCTAACGGCTCATTTCCGCTTGTGGGCGAGTTCAGAACAAGGGAGCACAAATCTATGACGGCCACCAGCAGATGAAATAAAGAGCTTAGGAGGAGCGAGAGCAGTGAGGGTCTGGAACTCACTGCCACTTGCAGTGGGTAAAGCAGATCGCTTTCATGCGTTTAAGAGGAGGTTTGATGCGTACATGAGGGAGAGGTGAATAGGGTGATACAAGGGAAGAGCTAATTAGAGTGGGAGGAGGCTCGTGCGGAGCATAAACACTGAGGATGGTTCCCTTTGCATTGGCCTGTGCACTGAGAGTGCGTCCACCTGGAGGCTATGGTTTGATATTCTGCACAGTTGTTGCAGACGGCAGCTGGGGAATTTAAATTCAGCTAATTAAATAAATCTGGAATTAAAAAGCTAGTGTCAGTAATGGTGACCATGAAACTACCAGATTGTCGTAAAAACCCACCTGGTTCACCAACGTCATTTAGAGAAGGAAATCTGCCGCCCTTACCTGGTCAGGCCTACATGTGACTACAGACCCACGGCAACGTGGTTGACTCTTAACTAACCTCTGAAATGGCCAAGCAAACCACTCAGTTGTACCAAACTGCTGCGACAAAATCAGCACTAGGCAAGCACCTTCACCACACGGACTGCAGCGGTTCAAGAAGGAGGCTCACCACCACCTTCTCCAGGACAATTAGGAATGGGCAATAAATGCTGGCCTCGCCAATGACACCCACATCCCATGCATGAATTTAAAAAAAAAAGACGATTCTAACTCTAGCACGGTTTACTGTAGATCGTGGAGCAGAGCACCAGTTGCGCTCGCTCACACCTACGCGCCTCAGCTCTGTGTCTCCTCAGCTCTGCATGGGCTGAATTGACAGGCCATGTCCGAAAGCCACCCCCAGACCTGCTGCGAGCAGGCAGCGTAACTCCGCATCCTTCACACTGTCCGCTCGGCAAAGGGCAGCCCGGGATGGAACCTGATGCCCAGAAATAAAAAGAGGAACTGCTGCAATCCTGCCACCGGTCAATCCGCAGCCGAAAGAGAGGCGGCGAACAATGACAGCAGCTCCTTTCATCCATTTGCTTTGTCCTGTTCAGGGCACCTGTTCTGTGCGTCGCTGGAGACTGCTGCCACTGGAGACTGCTGCCACTGGAGACTACTGCCACTGCTGTCACTGGAGACTGCTGCCACTGGAGACTACTGCCACTGCTGTCACTGGAGACTGCTGCCACTGGAGACTGCTGCCACTGCTGTCACTGGAGACTGCTGCCACTGGAGACTGCTGCCACTGCTGTCACTGGAGACTGCTGCCACTGGAGACTGCTGCCACTGGCGATTGCTGCCACTGGCGATTGCTGCCACTGGAGATTGCTGCCACTGGAGACTGCTGCCACTGCAGACTGCTGCCACTGGCGATTGCTGCCACTGGAGACTGCTGCCACTGGCGATTGCTTCCACTGGAGATTGCTGCCACTGGAGACTGCTGCCACTGCAGACTGCTGCCACTGGCGATTGCTTCCACTGGAGACTGCTGCCGCTGGGGATTGCTGTCGCTGCCGATTGCTGCCACTGGAGACTGCTGTCACTGGCGCTTGCTGCCACTGGAGACTGCTGCCACTGGAGACTGCTGTCACTGGAGACTGCTGCCACTGGAGACTGCTGTCACTGGAGATTGCTGTCACTGGAGACTGCTGTCACTGGAGACTGCTGTCACTGGAGATTGCTGTCACTGGAGATTGCTGCCATTGGAGACTGCTGTCACTGGAGATTGCTGTCACTGGAGATTGCTGTCACTGGAGACTGCTGTCACTGGAGATTGCTGTCACTGGAGATTGCTGTCACTGGAGACTGCTGTCACTGGAGACTGCTGTCGCTGGAGACTCACTGGAGATTGCTGTCATTGGATATTGCTGCCACTGGAGACTGCTGCCACTGGAGATTGCTGCCATTGGAGACTCACTGGAGATTGCTGTCACTGGAGACTCACTGGAGATTGCTGTCACTGGAGACTCACTGGAGATTGCTGTCATTGGAGATTGCTGCCACTGGAGACTGCTGCCACTGGAGATTGCTGCCACTGGAGACTCATTGGAGATTGCTGCCACTGGAGACTGTTGCCACTGGAGATTGCTGCCACTGGAGACTCACTGGAGATTGCTGCCACTAGAGGCTCACTGGAGATTACTGCCACTGGAGACTCACTAGAGATTGCTGTCACTGGAGATTGCTTCCACTGGAGACTGCTGTCACTGGAGATTGCTGTCACTGGAGACTGCTGCCACTGGAGACTCACTGGAGATTGCTGTCATTGCAGATTGCTGCCACTGGAGACTGCTGCCACTGGAGATTGCTGCCACTGGAGACTCACTGGAGATTGCTGTCACTGGAGACTCACTGGAGATTGCTGTCATTGGAGATTGCTGCCACTGGAGATTGCTGTCACTGGAGACTGCTGCCACTGGAGACTCACTGGAGATTGCTGTCATTGCAGATTGCTGCCACTGGAGACTGCTGCCACTGGAGACTCACTGGAGATTGCTGTCATTGCAGATTGCTGCCACTGGAGACTGCTGCCACTGGAGATTGCTGCCACTGGAGACTCACTGGAGATTGCTGTCACTGGAGACTCACTGGAGATTGCTGCCACTAGAGACTCACTGGAGATTGCTGCGACTGGAGACTCACTGGAGATTGTTGCCACTGGAGACTCACTGGAGATTGCTGCCACTGGAAACTCACTGGAGATTGCTTCCATTGGAGACTGCTGCCACTGGAGACTGCTGCCACTGGAGATTGCTGCCACTGGAGACTGTTGCCACTGGAGACTGCTGCCACCAGAGACTTCTATCGCTGTGATTTGGCTTTTGGTTATCCCAGTGGCTCACTGTACATTATGTCCTGTAACCATAGAGCATCCTGATTGGACCAATACTACCATCAGATCCCGACCCCAAGAGTGTAAAATTCAGCTGAAGTGCAACAAGTTAAGTAGCAGAGTAGCTGAAAATAAGAAAGACTTGGATTTATATAATGCCTTCCACTACCACCGGATGTCTCAAAGCACTTCACAGCCAATGAAGTACTTTTGGAGCGTAGTCACTGTTATAATGTGGGAAATGCAGCAGCCAATTTGCGCACAGCAAGCTCCCACAAACAGCAATGTAATAATGACCAGATAATCTGCTTTTGTTATGTTGATTGAGGGTTAAATATTAGCCCCAGGACACCAGGGATCACTCCCCCTACTCGTCTTTGAAATACTGCCATGGGATCTTTTACATCCATCTGAGAGAGCAGCCGAGGCCTTGGTTTAACGTCTCATCCGAAAGACGGCACCTCCGACAGTGCAGCGCTCCCTCAGCACTGCACTGGAGTGCTAGCCTAGATTTTTGTGCTTAAGTTTCTGGATTGGACTTGAACTCACAACCTTCTGACTCAGGTGAGTGTGCTAACCACTGAACCACAGCTGACCCCATTGATTTTAAAATGAGAACCCCCATTTAAAAAGGCAATTTCTTTGAATTTATTTCACTAGGCATACTGGCTAGGAGCACCTACTAACAGAAAGAAGTTCAGAGCTAGATTAATATATGCATGGGTGGAATCTTCTTCTTTCATATGATAGCAGCAAAGCAAATCAAATGTCAATATCTAAGTCAGATATCCAGGCCAAAGCCAGCTGCCTGCGAATTCCCTCTGAGGGCAGTGCTCAATGATGTACTCCAGGGTCTGATTAGGAGCTTCACAGTCGCATGATGGGGATGCTTTAATCTTCCACCTATGGAGAAGGTGGGTGGAATGACATCATTATTTGGTAGCTACAGTGTTGGAGTCTAACTCCCAGCTAGTTCCCCCACTGATGTCATCTGCATAAAGAAAAATATTGAGAACTCAAAACAGTAGAAAAAAAAACCTCAAAAGATATTAATAAATTTTGAATTTGATTTCTAAATTCCCTTTTGCCCTTCACCTCTTGCTGACCTATACTGAATTCTCCATCTCCAAGTACCTTAAGTTTAGATGGTGGTCCGGTAGTTTTTGTGTAGGGCTTGGAGGAGCAGAAATCATTGGAAAAGCTAGCTTTGAATGATTTGGCAGGTGCCTGCAGCGGCCCTTTAAGGACCACTGGTTGATCTGTTCAGCGGCCAGTTCCACGGGGCGGAGCTCAGGCGCTCTGTCTATCATCATCATCATCATCATAGGCAGTCCCTCGTATCAAGGATGACTTGCTTCCACGCCAAAAAGCGATGAGTTCACAGGTGTTTCAATGAAAGACCTAATATTCCAGGTCCCGAACTACATTTGAAGGGTGGAAGATGTCTGTGCATGGATGTTTTTAACGTGCACACCAGCCACCACACAGGCTTGACAGAGCAAGGTCTTGGTCCAGTGGCAAGGATTAATCAAGATGACTGGAGACCAGCTCTGCTGCACGGACCTAGTGTGCACACATATCGCAGTGTTGGCTGGCCCGTGCTACCGCCTGGCAAAACCAGGCGTATAGCTTACTTTTGGCAGCGTGAGAGTTTTAAAACACATAAAAATTAAATGTAATCATACATTTTTACGTTAAAAATCCTGTCCATTACGCTAAATTTATTTTGAACCCGATTAAAACACATTAAAAAATTTCCAAAAATATATACTTTTTCTAAAACATTAACTGAGCTGCCAGTGGAAGGCCAACACATCTTAACTGTCTTCAGTAGGCTCGCTGCTGCCTGTTTTGGGGCACGAGCTCTAGGCGCCTATGCAGAAGCCCAGTTGAAAATCGTAACACAAGGGCCTTGAGCGAGAATCCAACTGCGAGTATTTAAAAAAAATTAAAAATGCAACAGATCTAATTTACATGCATATGCAGTCAATTTGCTTTCCCAAGAGGTGCGGAGAGATAACAGCACTGATCAAATGAATCAGTGATAGGAGCATGCTACACAGTTTGTTTTCGTGAGGTTCTTGCTCCGGGTCCTTTGGGAGGTATCCTTGTCATTCCGATCATAGCTGTGTTTAAAGCTATCTCAACATAATGTGTTAGTTCTTAATTAATCAAAGCTTTAATCCTGCTCCCACCAAGCCCCGCTCACCCATCACCCTGTGCTCGCTGACCTACATTGGCTTCCTGTTAAGCAACGCCTCGATTTCAAAATTCTCATCCTTGTTTTCAAATCTCTCCATGGTCTCGCCCCTCCCTATCTCTGTAATCCTCCAGCACCACAATCCCCTGAGATGTCTGTGCTTCTCTAATTCTGCCCTCCTGAACATCCCTGATTATAATCACTCAACCATTGGTGGCCATGCCTTCTGTTGCCGATGTCCCAAGCTCTGGAACTCCCTGTCTAAACCTCTCCGCCTCTCTATCTCGCTTTGCTCCTTCAAGACTCTCCTTAAAGCCTACCTCTTTGACCAAGCTTTTGGTCACCTGCGAAAATTTTAATTATGTGGCTCGGTGTCAAATTTTTATCTCATAACACTCCTGTGAAGCGCCTTGGGATGTTCCACTATGTTAAAGGCGCTATATAAATACAAGTTGTTGTTGCTGATAGGTAAGTGGAATCTTAGTGAAACTTTGCATCACTTTATGTTGAATGGACGATAACCGTCTTGCAAAAAACAAACCTTGCAATTCAGGAACGGCACTTTTCCAATCGCAGATTTAGCACTCACTGAAGGAAATTCCCCCTGTGGTATCACTCACCAACACACTGTTAAAACAGCCAAGGAAAATGTCCCCGTTATTATTGAGGCCACATTTCCCTTTCAGTCTTCAGAATTATCTAATCAGTGACATCTTGCAGACTCTGGCTGTACAGGCTGACACAGAGCTCAAATGTGTCAGGTGGTGGATTCTTGACCTTAGACTTGCATATCCCACGTGCACTTCACTATTCTTGGATGGAGGACTCTCCATCAGGATTAACCAGGATGCAATTCCAAACATGATTATGTTTTTCACATAGCTTCAAATTGATCACCTTTTCCTGTGAAGATTCATTGCCGCTGATTCAATGCCAGAGTCTAAAGTCGAGCACACGCAGAACAACCTGATTAAATGTGGTTATGTTACTTATACCAGAGGCCACAGCAGCTAGTTTGATAGACTTTCAATTTGTTTCTGACAACTAAAATCTTCCATTGATTACAAAATATAAAAACAGAAAGCAAAAGTTTATATCGGTATATAAAAAGGAAAAGAGTGGCTAAAGTAAATGTTGGTCCCTTAGAGGACGAGACCGGGGAACTAGTAATGGGGAACATGGAGATGGCAGAAAATCTGAACAAATATTTTGTATCAGTCTTTACGGTAGAGGACACTAACAATATTCCAACAGTGGATAGTCAAGGGGCTAGGGGGGGCGGGGGGTGGAGGAACTTAACACAATCACAATCACTAAGGAGGTGGTACCCAATAAGACAATGGGACTAAAGGCAGATAAATCTCCTGGACCTGATGGCTTGCATCCTAGGATCTTAAGAGAAGTAGCGCAGGGATTGTGGATGCATTGGTTGTAATTTACCAAAATTCCCTGGATTCTGGGGAGGTCCCAGCAGATTGGAAAACTGCAAATGTAAAGCCCCTATTTAAAAAAGGAGGCAGACAAAAAGCAGGAAACTATAGACCAGTTAGCCTAACATCTGTGGTTGGGAAAATGTTGGAGTCCATTATTAAAGAAGCAGTAGCAGGACATTTGGAAAAGCAAAATTCGGTCAGGCAGAGTCAGCATGGATTTATGAAGAGGAAGTCATGTTTGACAAATTTGCTAGAATTCTTTGAGGATGTAACGAACAGGGTGGTTAAAGGAGAACCTGTGGATGTGGCATTTGACAAGGTGCCACATAAAAGGTTACTGCACAAGATAAAAGTTCGCGGGGTTGAGGATAATATATTAGCATGGATAGAGGATAGGCTAACTAACAGATAACAGAGAGTCGAGATAAATGGTTCATTCTCTGGTTGGCAACCAGTAACTAGTGGGGTGATGCAGGGATCAGTGCTGGGACCCCAACTAATTACAATCTATATTAACGACTTGGAAGAAGGGACAGAGTGTAACGTAGCCAAGTTTGCTGATGATACAAAGATGGGAGGAAAAGCAATATGTGAGGAGGACACAAAAAATCTGCAAAAGGACATCGACAGGCTAAGTGAGTAGGCAAAAATTTGGCAGATTGAGTATAATGTTGGAAAGTGTGAGGTCATGCACTTTGGCAGAAAAAGTCAAAGAGCAAGTTATTATTTAAATGGAGAAAGATTGCAAAGTGCCGCAGAACAGCGGGACCTGGGGATACTTGTGCATGAAACACAAAAGGATAGTATGCAGGTACAGCAATTGATCAGGAAGGCCAATTGTATCTTGGCCTTTATTGCAAAGGAGATGGAGTATAAAAGCATAGAAATCTTGCTACAGCTATACAAGGTATTGGTTTCCATATTTACGAAAGGATATACTTGCTTTGGAGGCAGTTCAGAGAAGGTTCACTAGGTTGAATCTAGAGATGAGGGGGTTGACTCATGAGGAAAGGTTGAGTAGGTTGAGCCTCTACTCATTGGAATTCAGAAGAATGAGAGGCGATCTTATCGAAACGTAAGATTATGAGGGGGCTTGACAAAGTGGAGCAGAGAGGATGTTTCCACTGATGGGGGAGACTAGAACTAGAGGGCATGATCTTAGAATAAGGGGCCACCCATTTAAAACAGAGATGAGGAGGAATTTCTTCTCTCAGAGGGTTGTAAATCTGTGGAATTTGCTGCCTCAGAGAACTGTGGATAGACAATTTCTTGAACGATAAGGGGATAAGGGGTTATGGGGAGCAGGTGAGGAAGTGGAGCTGAGTCCGATGTAATGTATGTACATAAGGTCTGCCCACCAACAGGGGGCACTACTGTCAGAGGTCCTAGGGTCATAGGTACACTTGTGCTGGGCCTGGTATATAACCTGAACTTCACCTTTGTATCTTCACTTCTGGAAGCCATTAATGACTGACCAGGTTATACCTGATCACTGGCTCACAGTACAGAGTTCATTGTATAATTTCATACACCACATCCATGATCAGATGAGCCATGATCTTATTGAATGGCGGAGCAGGCACAAGGGGCCATATGGCCTACTCCTGTTCCTATTTCTTATATTCTTATATTGGTGTTATTTGCCTAATCTCCAAGAATTGCATTTGCGTAGTCCTTTGTGAGGCATTGGATAGGCATTTAAAATAACTCATCATCATCATCATAGGCAGTCCCTCGAAATCGAGGAAGACTTGCATCCACTCCAAAAGTGAGTTCTCAGGTGACTGAACAATCCAATTCGGGAATTACAGTCTCTGTCACAGGTGGGACAGACCCCCAGGCCCACAGATCCCAGGGACGCAGGTGATTCAGAAACGTCCCTGGGATCACGTGGGTGAGGTCCTCCAATGAGAAGGGAGGACTCCATTTCCGAACGAAATTCCTATAAACCCGACTGGAATCCCCAAAATAATTAAATAATTTAATCAACTGCAATAAATATAAATGTTCTGATTTTCAAATGCAATTAAAAGTCCCTTCATTATGGCAAATACAATAAAAATTAAAAAAATTTGACAAATAATTTTTAATTTTCAATGCGGGCCAATATTTGTATAAACTAAGTTCAAGTGTTTGTGTATCATTTTTTATTTTTAAGTTTTTAATTCAAGATTTATAATAACCTTACTCTGCTTTTACCAGGCGTAAGGGTTTAGTGGTCATTTGCTGAGCAAATAACCCAACTCTGCGCCAGTGAAAGTGATTTTCTAGTCGGCTCAGTAGATCTGTCCAGGCGTAACTTGACAGATTGCAAGTTCCGGGTTTCCACGCATGCGCAGCGCATGTAGAAACCCGGATCTTGTGGGGTCAGTCAGGCGTACGTGTAATCGGGACCGTAAGTTCCAGGCCATTGACCTGCACTTGCGGGGCCTTTCAGAAGGCTTACAATGAAGACCATAAATTCTGGTCTATTGTGTCTGCCTCCACTGAGCTGCAATGATGGCTGACTTCTATTGCAACTCATTTTTCTGAGGACTCCAATTGTCTGTCTTTCTATTTGTAACTTGAGGCCAGCTGATCATTACTTCTGGATTTACCTCATCTTTTCTTTTCAGCTTTGGTAGTTACAGGGACTTTGGACCTTGGCCCTTCACTTTGGTTTCGCCATATAAGAACATAAGAACATAAGAACATAAGAAATAGGAACAGGAGTATGCCACCTGGCCCCTCGAGTCTGCTCCACCATTTAATAAGATCATGGCTGATCTGATCATGGACTCAGTTCTACTTCCCTGCCCACTCCCCATAACCCTTTATGCTCTGATCGCTTAAAAATCTGTCTCTCTCCGCCTTAAATATATTCAATGACCCAGCCTCCACAGCTCTCTGGGGCAGAGAATTCCACAGATTTACAACCCTCTGAGAGAAGAAATTCCTCCTTATCTCAGTTTTAAATGGGCAGCTCCTTATTCTGAGACTATGTCCCCTAGTTTTAGTTTCCCCTACGAGTTGAAATATCCTCTCTGCATCCACCTTGTTGCGCCCCCTAATTATCTTATATGTTTCGATAACATCACCTCTCATTCATCTGATATCCAATGTGTATAGGATTTTGCAATTTTTCTCCATTTAAATTATAATTTGCTTTTCTATTTTTTCTGCCAAAGTGAATAACCTCACATTTTCGCACATTATACCCCATCTGCCAAATTTTTGCCTACTCACGTAGCCTGTCTATATCCCTTTGCAGATTTTTTGTGTCCTCCTCACAATTTGCTTTCCCACCCATCTTTGTATCATCAGCAAACTTGGCTACATTACACTCGGTCCCTTCATCCAAGTCATTAATATAAATTGTAAATAGTTGAGGATCCAGCACCAATCTGAAGCACCCCACTAGTCTCCATTTTCTGTTAGTTAGCCAATCCTCTATCCATGCTAATATATTACCCCTAACCCCGTGAACTTTTATCTTGTGCAATAACCTTTTATGTGGCACTTTATCGACTGCCTTCTGGAAATCCAAATACACCACATCCACTGGTTCCCCCTTATCCACCCTGCTCATTACATCCTCAAACTCCAGCAAATTTGTCAAACATGATTTCCCTTTCATAAAACTATGCTGAATCTGCTTGATTGAATTATGCTTTTCCAAATGTCTCGTTCCTGCTACCTTAATAATGGACTCCAGCATTTTCCCAATGACAGATGTTAGGCTAACTGGTCTATAGTTTCCTGCTTTTTGTCTGCCTCCTTTTTAAAACATTTGCGGTTTTCCAATCCGCTGGAACTGCCCCAGAATCCAGGGAATTTTGGTAGATTACAACCAATGCATCCACTATCTCTGCAGCCACTTCTTTTAAGACCCTAGGATGTAAGCCATCAAGTCCAGGGGACTTGTCCACCTTTAGTCCTATTATTTCACTGAGTACTACTTCATTAGTGATAGTGATTGTATTAAGTTCCTCCCTCCCTATAGTCCCTTGATTATCCACTATTGGGATGTTTTTAGTGTCTTCTAGCATGAAGACCGATACAAAATATTTGTTCAATGTCTCTGCCATTTCCCCGTTCTCCATTATTAATTATAAAAGGGGGAAAAGCATCTAAAATACACAAGACAAGAAAGAAGTTACCCCGGTTGGTGGTTGAGGCCATTGGTAAGTTAACAAATCTGCTGTGAGACATTAATTCATGCATAGAGGTTGGAAAACGTACCCTGCAGTTGGTTTCCACAATGCAATTCCGAAGCTACAATACCGTATATTTCCAGCAGAGGGCGCTCTGACCTCAGACGCAAGCATCAGCTGCTAAGGGACTTAAATATTCGATTAACTTTTCAAAGTAATTCAGTATTCCTTTCATTTAACTGTGTACTTTAAACGTATGAAAAACCGTATCCTCCTAATACTCCAGTTCTATTAAAATGAGGGAACTTACATTTTAGGAAGTACCGATTTTTTATTTTTAAATTAGCACAATCGATAATGTTCTGGAAAATTTCCTCCCCGACCCCTCAAGCAATCGAAATCAGTACAGGAGATCACGTGGGCCAAGTGTTATCTATAAGAACACTTCATTTTGTGTGCAGCCGTCTTGGCCCGATTTTGAGGTCCCAGTCCAGCGAGATGCACCGTGTGGATACCTGTCTGTCATTGCACAGCTCGCATGGCAGGTTACATTGTATCCATGGTGAGTCACCAGCCAGGCTGAATGTTGGAAATATGAGGGCAGATAGATACAGAGTCCCTGGAATGGGTCTTGAACCTTTGGACCCAGAGGCGAGAGAGCTACCACTGAACCACGGCTGACACACAAAGTACAGCAGACCCTATAAATAGGTTCAAGTGGGCTGTAATGCTTAGTATCAGCAGCTTAATAGGGCGAGAAATTTGCTGAATTTGCACTTCCCGTTAGAGACCCCTGGAGGGGGGGGGGGGAGTTAATGGGGTGTAAATGCCTTACCGCCCAAGCGGGACGCTGGCAACGACTCCCACCATATTGGGCGTGAGTTTAGGGGTGGCGCTACGGCATTGCACCTCGATCTCCTGCTCCCCGAGATCGTGACGTAATCACCGCACACATTGCCCCGGCCCCGAAATTCACTTTCGGCCCCTGCACCAGCATCGGGTGGCTGGCCGCTACCGGGGCGAAAATTAAAGGTGAGGTTCCGGGGTTGGGGGGAGACTTACCTTGTGTTTCCCGCTGCTGCTCTGTAGTCTTCAGTCTTCACAGGGTCTTGGCTGCGATCGTTCATCCCGGCCCCCCGCTGCTGAGGCGTCCGCCCCGTTATAGAAAAAGTGCTCGGTAAAATAATGGGACTAAAAGCGGACAAGTCCCCTGGACCAGATGGCCTGCATCGTAAAAGAAGTGGCTGCAGAGATAGTGGATGCATTGGTTGTAATCTACCAAAATTCCCTCGATTCTGGAGAAATCCCAGCGGATTGGAAAACCGCAAATGTAATGTCCCTATTTAAGAAAGGAGGGAGACAGAAAGCAGGAAACTATAGACCAGTTAGCCTAACATCTGTCGTTGGGAAAATGCTGGAGTCTATTATTAAGGAAGTAGTAGCAGGACATTTAGAAAATCATAATAGTCAAGCAGAGTCAGCATGGTTTTATGAAAGGGAAATCATGTTTGACAAATTTTCTGGAGTTCTTTGAGGATGTAACGAGCAGGGTGGATAAAGGGGAACCAGTAGATGTGATGTATTTGGATTTCCAGAAGGCATTTGATAAGGTGCCAAATAAGAGGTTACTGCACAAGATAAAAGCTCACGGTGTTGGAGGTAATATATTAGCATGGATAGTGGTTTGGCTAACTAACAGAAAACAGAGAGTGAAGATGAAGGATCATTTTCAGGTTGGCAAACAGTAACTAGTGGGGTGCTACAGGGATCGGTGCTGGAGCCTCAACAATTTACAATCTATATTAATGACTTGGATGCAGGGACCGAGTGTAATGTAACCAAATTTGCTGATGATACAATGATGGATGGGAAAGTAAGTTGTGAAGAGGACACAAATAATTTACAAAGGGTTATAGATAGGCTACGTGTGTGGGCAAAAATTTGGCAGATGGAGTATAATGTGGGAAGATGTGAGGTTATCCATTTTGGTAGTAAAAATAAAAAAGCAATTTATTATTTAATCAGAGAGAGATTACAAAATGCCGTGGTACAGAGAAATTAGGGGGTCCTTGTACATAAAGCACAAAATGTTAGCATGCAGGTACAGCAAGTAATTAGGAAGGCAAATGAAATGTTGGTCTTTATTGCAGGGGGGTGGAGTATAAAAGTAGGGAAGTCTTGCTACAACTGTAGGTGAGACCACACCTGGAGTACTGCGTACAGTTTTATTCTCCTTATTTAAAGAGGGATATCTTTGCATTGGAGGCAGTTAAGAGAAGGTTCACGAGGTTGATTCCTGAGATGAAGGGGTTGTCTTATGAAGAAAGGTTGAGCAGGTTGGGCCATACTTATTGGGGTTTAGAAGAATGAGAAGTGATCTTATTGAAATGTATAAGATTCTGCTGGAGCTTAACAGGGTAGATGCAGAGAGGATGTTTCCCCTCGTGGGGGAATCTCGAACTAGGGGACATAGTTTCAGAATAAGGGGTCGCCCATTTAAAACAGAAATGAGGAGGAATTTCTTCTCTCAGAGGGTCATGAATCTGTGGAATTCTCTACCTCCAGAGAGCTGTGGAGGCTGGGTCATTGAGTATATTTAAGGTGGTGATAGACAGATTTTTGAACGATAAGGGAGTCAAAGGTTATGGGGAGCGGACGCTGAAGTGGAACTGAGCCCAAGATCAGATCAGCCATGATCTTACTGAATGGCGGAGCAGGCTCGTGGAGCCAAATGGCCTACTCCTGCTCCTATTTCTTATGTTCTTATGTTAGTGCCCCGGGAGGGAAGTGGGGCCCTTGATTTAGTGCTCCACTTCCTTCTGGTGGTGGTAACCCGAATTTCGAGAGGGGAGATAACTCCACGCCCGTCGCAAAGTCTGGCACCCCCGAATATTACCGGCCTCCAAACGGGGCGAATTTGACCCCTGAGTCTTTAATGACCTTCCTTTTTCTGCGTTTTACTGAAATGGAGCAAAAATCCCAACTCTGATCATCTCCCCCCCCCCTTGAGCTACACATCCCCTTTTGCTTTCACTTTCACTGAGACCACAATCTTCCTCTGCCACTGGCTCCCAGAGTCGCTGGAGTGCTGCCTCTTCCTGTTCCCCCAAAACGCTGCTCCTGTCAGCCGCCCACCGCCCCCCTCTGGAATGCTGAGCCTGCGACCCACTCCACAGGCTTGAAACTACTTGAGCGTCAGAGACCGACCCCCGGTCTGCAGACAAAGTCTTGCCATATCCCCACGTGTGGCTCCCTGGAGAGAGTGACTCAAGGCCCTACTTTGCACCTTGCTCATGCCTGTATGTCCCCCCAGTATGGGTGGCTGATCTCATGGGGGCCCTCGTCAGGAATGAGGGGCAGGGATTAGAGTGGTGGGGAGAGCGGGGGAGGTCTATGTTTGACAAGATTTCAAGACTATATTGGCACTAGTCCCGGCACCACTCTGAGTGCAACAGGCTGTGGAGCCGTCTCCCTCTCTGGGTCGTGACTGACAACAACAACAACTTATATTTATATAGTGCCTTTAGCGTAGTAAAATATCCCAAGGCACTTCACAGGAGTGTTATAAGACAAAACGAATAAATTTGACACCGAGCCACAAAAGAAGAAATTACTGCTGGGAGCCTTGGCAACAGAGGTAGGTTTTAAGGAGCATCTTGAAGGAGGAAAGCGAGGTAGAGAGACGGAGATGTTTAGGGAGGGAGTTCCAGAGGTTGGGGCCTAGGCAGCTGAAGACATAGCCATCGATGGTTGAGCCTGGGATATTACTTCATGCCCTCCCGACATTCCCTCAGGACTGAGCCTGGCTCCCAGCTGGTGTCCTGTGATGTGATGGGAGAAGATGCTCATTTCAGTACAGATATCTTCTCACAGAGATTTGCATTTCTTTTGCATAGCTGCTCACTTCCTCAGGCTAATCTAGGCTGCTTTTTATAACTACCTAACTACAGCGATGGTATTGCCCTTCCCCCTCCCGCCTCTGGTCTTTGTCGTCAATCATATTATTTACTGTAGTGCTGCATGAGAACAGATGCTGCTGATGTGTGTAGCTCATCGATTTTTTTCAATTTGGTTTGGTTAGGTTAAGTTAATGTGTAAACGTGGATTATAATTATAGTTATCTTGTGTTCAATGTGCTTCGAATGCAGTAAACAGGGATTAAAATGGCAGTATTTGCCACTGTAAATGAGCACAATGTAGATTTCTGGCTTTTCAATTAGAAAGAAAGACTTACATTTATATAGCGCCTTTCACGACCACCGGGCGTCTCAAAGCGCTTTACAGCCAATGAAGTGCTTTTGGAATGTAGTCACTGTTGTAATGTGGGAAACACAGCAGCCAATTTGCCCACAGCAAGCTCCCACAAACAGCAATGTGATAATGACCAGATAATCTGTTTTTGTTGTGTTGATTGAGGGATAAATATTGGCCAGGATACCGGGGATAACTTCCCTGCTCTTCTTCAAAATAGTGCCATGGGATCTTTTACATCCAACTGAGAGAGCAGGCAGGGCCTTGGTTTAATGTCTCATCTGAAAGACGGCACCTCCGACAGTGCAGCACTCCCTCAGCACTGCACTGGAAAATCAGCCTAGATTTATGTGCTTAAATCCCTGGAGTGGGACTTGAACCCACAACCTTTTGACTCAGAGGTGATTGTGCTGCCCACTAAGCCACAGCTGACACAATTAAACAAGTTTGTGTGTAAAAATAACTGCGCATTAATATTTGGTGCAGGATCAGGGTTGCTAATTGTTTATTTTTTTAACTTTAAAAATAATCATTGTTTAAAAAAAAAAGAATCGCTGGGTTAGTTGATGCAAACTGAGGGTAGGGAAAATGAAGAGAAGGGAAGTTTTGCAGTACATCATCTCATCATTGATCTGCATTGAATGATCAGAAGTGACCCGAACAAATAGTACTGGGGGCAAAATTGGACAAAGGCGGGGGCACAAAGTGGGCGGGATTGCCTTTACCGACCGGTGTACGACATGCCAATATTCAGTTCTCCCACAGTCAGTGGAATTGAATAGGGCGGATTGTATATCGGTCACCAGATGCTTTATGCCCCACCCTTGTCCCATTTCACTCCCAGTGTGTGTAGGTTCTGCAGGAAAAGGTAATGTACAGTTGGCAGTCCTGCGTTGAGAAGAAGCCCCTCTCTTTATGTTACCAATGCTGACTTTATAAGGGACTGGTCTGGTAATTAATATTACATTTCTCACCACAGTGTCAGACACGACTCAGTGGGTAACACTCTCGCCTCGAAGTCAGAAGGTTGTGGGCTCATGTCCTACTCCAGACTCGGTTGATACTCTCTGAGGGACTGCTGCACCATCAGAGGTGTCATCTTTTGAGATGAGACATCAAACCAAGTCCCGTTTGCCCTCTCAGGCGGACGGAAAGATCGCATGGCAGTATTTTGAAGAAGAGCAGGGGAGTTCTCCCCCGGTGTCCCGGCCAATATTTATCCCTCATCCAGCTAATCTGGACATGATCACATTGCTGATCATGGGAGCTTGCTGTGCGCAAATTGGCTGAAGTGTTTTCCACATAACAGGGACTACACTGCAAAAGTACTTCATTGGCTGTAAAGTGCTTTGAGACATCCTGAGGTCTTTCTGTACAAATGCATTGAGGACAACAGTGTCCTCAGCACCATCTCTTTCAGTTCTTCCAACCTCTCACCAACATTGACCTGCATTGTACCTAACACTGCAGACTAAATAGCTAGCACCGAACCACACCACCGACAAAGTCACAATTTCTAACGGATTGATATTTTAATGGTTGACACATTTGCCACCAAGCAATATTTTCACCCATGCTTTTAGTGGTTCTTCAGCTATTCTTGTGCTCCTGTGAGGTTCTGCCCCAGTGCCTTCTGCACGGGCAGTGGGAAGGCTACTTGATCATGCTCATGTGTGAGCCTCCCCGAGACGCATCAGGTTAGTCATCTCCGGCAACTCGATTACGGCATCTTGGCTGTTGCTGGGGCAGTCCGGCCCAGTTTGGCTTTCTGGCAACGTGGTAGGCATTGGTAGGAGGGGGTGACAAGGAAGCAGACATGCTGTGACCCTGAGAGAGGGCAGGAGGTTCTGGACAGCAGGTTCACTTTCAAAAGTTCGAAACAAAGCAGCTAACGAGAAGCCCTGATCTCAGTCAAGGCTCCGTCTGAACCAATCAGCCAAGGGTTTCAACGGCAGATAGCCCTACAATGGGTTCTTTTTAGAGACACTGCCAAAGAAGTTGGGACTTGGCAGAATGGTTTTCATCAAGCATTTAATCCTCTCACTGGAATAGAGTGAAACATGGTGAATATGGTATCAGTGGAGCTTTCTGATTGTTTATACACACCTGGGTCGAGCTGTCATGCTTTGTTACAGAGGCAAAAACAGCCTTAGAAACATAGAAACATAGAAAATAGGTGCAGGAGTAGGCCATTCGGCCCTTTGAGCCTGCACTGCCATTCAATGAGTTCATGGCTGAACATGCAACTTCAGTACCCCATTCCTGCTTTCTCGCCATACCCCTTGGTTCCCCCTAGTAGTAAGGACTACATCTAACTCCTTTTTGAATATATTTAGTGAATTGGCCTCAACAACTTTCTGTGGTAGAGAATTCCACAGGTTCACCACTCTCTGGGTGAAGAAGTTTCTCCTCATCTCGGTCTTGAATAAAATTGAGAGCCAGGCTCTTGAAAGTGGGTTCTTTTGACACAAAGCTTGAAAGCTGCAAGACTATTATTGATATATTGAATGCGAGTTCACCCTGGGAATTTAAAAGCGCCTGGAATCCAACAGGAATATCAATAAAAGAACTGACTATTACTCATCTTTATCTTTTATTTAAAAACAATTATCTCGCCCTGAACTTCTTTTCCCTCGTATTTGCAGATGTGTTATGTACTGCTGCTTGGTGGTTTCGTGGTTTGGCATAACTGAAGTTCCAGTAAATTTCCCTTTCCAAAACAGATGACTCACATTTGCATTGTCTTTTACCATCCCTGTACATAGCTCTTTCATGACTGGTCCGTGTATAGACATGCCTGAAAGCTAGACTGCAGATTACGTATAAACATGCTTGCTGCTGTGGTCAGATCTAAAGTTGAAAGTGTACGCAGAGCTAATTCAAGGCAATCATTACTGTAAAAGGCAGATCTGCCAACTGTTAAGTACTTTTTCCAGTTAGGTATTAAAAAAAAATTACAAAATAATCGCTACCTGACAGACGAAACTCACATTTAGCCTATTTCACCTTCCCCACCCAGCTTCCATCTCGCCTTTCTGCAATGATCTACTCCACCGATAATGATGATCAGAATTATAGCAGGGCTTAGAGGGTTAACTTATGAGGACAGGGTACATAAACTTGGCTTATATTCCCTCGAGTATAGGAGTGATCTGATCAAGGTGTTAAAAGGATTTTATAGGATAGATACAGAGAAAGCATTTTCTCTGATGGGGCAATCAAGGACGAATGGATGTGATTAAGAGCCAGCCCATTCAGGAGGGAATTCAGGAAGTATTTTTTCACCCAAAGGGTAGTAGAAATCTGGAATTCTCTCCCGTAAAAGGCTGTGGATGCTGAGGCAATTGCAATTACATCTTTGAAGAATGAGATCAATGGGCTTACATTAGGTAAGGATATCGAGGGATGTGGAGGAGGAACAGATCAGCCATGATCAAATTGAAAGGTGGGGCAGGCCCGAGCAGTTGAATGACCTACACCTGTTCCTGTTCATCAGTAAACAGTTCGACTGGAACTTCCATGCATTAGAATCTGAGCTAGTCTTGGAATCTGATCGTGAATTGTCCGGGACCTTCGGTACTACTGTGCAATGGCAGCTTTCATCGGTATACAACTGATTTTGGCTGTTGCTGGGTACATTATCAGTATTCAACTTGATTGTCCAATACAGGGAGAGCTTTGTGTGATAAATAATCAATACATTTCCATAAACCATTGCCCCGCCATACAACAGGAGAAAATTGGGGCTTAAAAATGAAGATGAAAGAGTTTTAGTTTGATTCCTTCAATGGACATTACCTATAATATATTAAAGTAGAATTTTTTTCAACTTTAACATGTGGCCCTGGCCATGATGATGTCCTGCCCTACATCCATGTCGTTCTAATTCAAAAACAGCCATGACTGCTGTACCCCTGCAAACTTTTTTAATTCTTAAACGTGCCCACGGCAATACTTAATGATAGTTATCCCATAATTAGCTATCTCTAACTGACCCGCTAATTATTCATTGATCACCATCTCTCTTCCACCACATGATTTATTTCCAACCACTCCTATTGCCTACCACAGGTAACACCCCATTCTATTTACATCCCTGATCACAAACACCACATCCTATATTCATTTACTTTCCTCATTCAGACCCACCACCCCTCTTTCCTACTCATAACCGATCGCCCCACCTCTTTCCCACACACCACCAGCCTTTCCATGTCCTTATGCTTTCTTCCTCCCCTCTGTATTACAGCCCGCCCCACTTAACTCAATCTCCCTGAGGTTCCCCCTCTGCCCGTTCCACAACCAACTTCACATTCACATAACAGCCTCCAACACAATCACATAAGCTTTTAAAACAGTTTGAACACGACGACTAACCTCTTACTTTAGGGCATCAATAGCCAGATGTTCACTGACATAAAGTACACAACCTCGACCGCCACATAAACTGACACACATGTAAATACAAAATTCTCTAAATATTTGTTATATTTGATTGATAAAGTAAATACTCTGTACAAACAACCCCTAGTTTTGAACTCCCCATAAGTGGAAACAGCTTCTCTATATCTACCCTATCAAACCGTTTCATAATTTTAAAGATCTCTATCAGGTCACTCCTCAGTTCACTCTTCTCTAGAGAAAAGAGCCTCAACCTGTTCAGTTCTGGTATCGACCTTGTAACTCTTTTTTGCACCTTCTCCAGTTTTTATAATATGGAGACACGAACTGTGTACAGTACACCAAATGTGATCTAACCAAGGTCCTATACAAGCTTAACTTGAGCGGAAACCCGCGAGAAACAGCGTAGGCAACCATTTCTTCACGGTTTCCACCGATGCTCTGCCAAAGTTACAACAGGAGATCAGGGAACCTCTTTGCCCCCATGGAAGTTCTACCCCATGACCTTTGCACTTTTGTTTATAGACTATTTTCACAAAATTGACTATTTTAACTGGCTCTTAAAGGTTACTTTCTTCACAGTGGAATGCCTCACAAATCCTATTTATTTATTTTAGAAATAGATGATACTTTGATTGGAACATGTTGTCACGTCACTCACAAATGATATCATCGTGACACAAATGGCATATGGCCCAATGGAGGGGGAGCTTTGTCAAACGCAAAACGGCTCTTTCAAAGACAATGGGGGTAAATTTGACCGTGGGCATTAGTGTAAAACGGGCGGTAACGAATCGGCTGCCTGCTTTACATTTCTCCCAATTTTCAATTTGATTGAAGTCAACATTAAGCCATTTTACAGATTCACCCAAAGACTAAATTACCCCCATTCTACGTTAGTTGCGCAGGCTGGCACAGTGGGTTCGCACCCTGCATTTTCACACCTGGTAAATCAGAGTATGAATACAGTCCACATTGAATGCCCTCCCTCTGTGCAAAGGGTCGTAAGCGTAGGTCAATTGGACAGTCTCAAAACAGTTCATAATTTGTGTGAGAATGTACAATGCAAAAGTGTAAAAGAATCTCACTGTTGATGACAATGTTTCCAATTAACTATGATTAACGAGAAGGGCTAAAAGAAGCACCTTATTCTAACTGCGAGGTGCTTTACCCAGAATTGAGACACATCCTCAAATATGCAAATTATTTGACAAAGGATAATACTGAAACCACAATAGTTGATTTTTTTGGGGCGCTTCCCTTGTACAGCCTAAACTGAGTTCTCTTCAAATAAAGAGCCAGGGGTGAAATTGGGCACCTCTGTGCCTGTTGTTGGCACCTCCGGGAGGTGCTAATGGGGCACAAATGGGTTTTCGCCAGGGTGTGGCCAGAATAACGCCCCCTGCAAAATTGAACGGGGATTTTGCAGAGGCGCTAAGAGGAAACACACTGCTCCTGCACATCATCACCATGCGTAGCACCCCGTTACCTCCCCGCATTGACAACAACAGCTTCAGCTGTCGAGTTGCAGTCAGGAGTCAGCTGGAGGAGCGCTATTTAAAGGCACCATCTTTACAAACAATTTTTGTTGGCCATTACTCTGTGCAGCTTGTTAACACATAGGTAGAGTGGACAGATTTGAGCGATTTTCACTTCAAGGACTGTTCTGCCTCTTAACTATTCCTTTGTTTCATTGAGGGCCGATTTGAAATGACAATACTTATATCGTTTTATGGGAGCTGTGTTGGCATTCAACCTCCTGCTCCGACGTCACTGTCGGAGGCTTCTTAGGTGGAGACAAAGGCAGAGCCAAATGCACAGAAAAAGGCAGGGAGAAATACAGGGAGCGGGACAGGGAGCAGGACAGGGAGCAGGACAGGGAGAAATACAGGGAGCGGGACAGGGAGCGGGACAGGGAGCAGGACAGGGAGAAAGGCAGCAAAATGTAGCCAGAGGGAGGAGACCCAACAGGGCTGGCAACAGGAGGCCTTCCCCTCCCATGGTATTCCAGCAGCAGTTCTCCTACATCAATTACACTGAGGACAGAGTGTTCGAAGACTGCACGTCAGCAAGGACGTGCTCACAGAGCTCTGCCACCTCCTGTAACCAGCCCTCGAGCCTCAGACCAGAGTGAGGACGGCTCTCTCTTTGGCTCACCATCGCACTCAATTTCTACGCCTGTGGAAATGTATTTTTATCTAAGCTGATACCATACGGTATTTGTGTGCCCCTTGCAATATATATCAAAATGGAGTCCTGGTCTTTCCAGAACTTTCTGCATTTTAGCAGTCAGCTTGCATAAACAGCTAAACCTGGTTTGAGATGGCTGATGGCCATCAGACAGCTAGGAGACAAGTCATGCTGAGACAAGTACCCCCCCCATGGTGCTCTCTTATTGTCTACATGACAACACTATCTCTTGTAGAGACCTCATCCTTTTGATGTAAACGATAAACTGACCAGGAAATTGAACAATCCTGACACAATACAAGACAGGTGATAGCCCATTACCTATGACTCATGGAGTAATGGCCGGCTGGCCAACTGATAACCCTGGAAAGGAAATATCTGTAAACCATGTCAGGACCAGGATATAGTAATTAACTCTTTATCTGTATTCACTGACTGTGAGACGGAGCAATACACAGGGAGAGGCCATAACTTGGGTTTTACTGTATAAATATCTTGTGAAACTGTACCATTGCGGAGGTGTTCACTTAGCCCTTGACTGAGTGTAACCTGCCCCTTGCTAGCAAGCGAATTAAAGAAACTTCTGCCGGAGCTGTAAGTGTCGGAGTCATTCTTTTCGGAGGTCGAGATTTCGACACGCCAATGGACCCTTCCAGTGTGCGACAGGGGACATCTCCAACATCTCCCAGTTTGCCATCCATTGCTCCATCTGCAAGGTCACAGATGCTCTGTACAGAAGGAGGAGGGACTACATTTCCTTCCCCATGACCAGAGATAAACAACATGAGCATGCATGTGGCTTCATCAGGATAGCGGGCTTCCCCATGGTGCAAGACGCCATTGACTGCACCCACGTCACTTTGCAGGCATGCATCACAATCCTGAGTTATTCCGTAACCGCAACTGTGCAGTCAGTGTGCGACCACACATGCCGAATCCTTACCGTCAATGCCCACTATCCTGGCAACAGCCACTATGCCTTCATCCTGCACCAGCCCGGTGTGCCAGATCTCTTCCAGCCACCACATCAAGCTCGCGGCTGGCTGCTCGGAGACAAGAGCTATCCACTCCAAACCTGGCTCATGACTCCCCTCCGCAACCCCAACATTCGTGCCCAGCACTCATATAATTATAGCCATGCCATCACCAGGAACATCACTGAGCAGATCATCGGAGTGCTCAAGCAATGGTTGTGCTGCTGTGACTGCTCGGGAGGTGTCCTCCAGTACTCGACTGAGCGGGTGTCCCTATTCGTCATAATTTGCTGCATGCTGCACAACTTGGCTATCATGAGGGCACAGCCATTGCCACAGGCATAGCCGCACCACTCGAGGAGGAGGGGGACCAGGAGGAGGATGAGGAGCAGCAGGAGCAGCAACACCAGCGACGGAGGATGCAGGCACTCAATCGCGATTCTGCAAGGACGGTCCGCAACCGTCCCATCAGACTTCAGTTCCACCGATTTCCATCCCACTTCCTGGTCCCTCTGGACGTCCCCATCAATTTGCCCTCCAATACCAAGGCCCCAAAACTGAAATAAGAGACAACGGCAAAGATGAAACATTCCAATCAAATTTTATACAATAACAAATAACTGTATCATAATGTATTTAACAATCACCCTTGTACATTTTCTTATATCCCTTCTTTTATTTACATATTCTAATATTCCTCCGCAGTGTGTCCCCTGTGGCTGCAGCACGACTGCTGGAAGGCTGCTGTGTGTCAGGGCCAGAGACTACAGATGGCCTTGTAGGACGCCCTCGACCAGCTCTGGGCCTGGAAGGTCTGGCTGTAGACTGCACCACCTCAGGCTGGGCGGAGGCAGTCTGGGCTGGCTGGGTGACAGGAAGCGACTAGTGAAATGGTGGAGTGGCAGTGGTGGGATCAGGAATGCTGCCATCCTGAGAGAGGACAGCACTTTCCTGCTCCATTGACCCAGTGCCACTCCCCCGGGGCAACACCTCAGCATCAATACTGATCTGCTGCAACACAGACTGCTGGACTGCTGCGACACCGTGAGATCCCCGGTGGCCCGCGGTGGACCCAGCGACGATGGCAGCAGTCAGAACACGCGTGGCTCCAGCTGAGACTGCACGAGAATAGTCTGAGACTCAATGGCACCAACCATACTCTGTATCACAGCACCAATCATTGCATTGCTTCTGCCTGTGCTGCAGTGGAAGCGACCATATCTCCCATGACACGCGTCATGAGGCCTGGATCCGCACAGTCTCTCTGGGAGTCCACTATCGTCTGCACACTGGCAATGATGGGCTCTATGGTGTGCGCAGATCTCTCTGCAATGCTGGAGGTGGAATCCTCCACGCATCTTACCATTGCAGGATTGCACCTGTCATGTCAGAGTGCATGGCCATCACCCTTTGTGTGAATGCCTCCCCATCGAGGTTCTCATCTGAGTCCTGTGGAGCAGGACTCATGCGTGAACTCGCCTTCCGGGGAGATGGCTCCTGAGATTCCCTTTCCCCTTGACCATGCTGCAGCCCACTCATCCCCAGTACATCACCCAGTACAGACCCTGCTACAACCTAACCTCTCAGGACTGCGTAGTGCCAGTATCTGAGCTGGTGTCTGCCCGGCTTCTTCCTCCTCCTCTTCCTCCTCTTCCTGACTGTGTTGGTGGGGGAGGGGGGGGGGGTGGCGGGGGGGACGACTCTGATACACGCTACTCATCTGCTGGTTGATTATCTGAAGCATAAATGGCACAAGACTTGCGTTAAGGTGAGGGCAGGGGGGCAGGAATGGGGCAAGGAATGCAGACAGTATCAGGAGCTGGAAAGTGAGAAAGCCTTCTGGTTTGACTGGGAAGTGGGATGAGAAAAGGAGAGGGGATAAAGATATTGTTGTTGCCCCCAGTGGGATCGGTGTCTCTGCCGGCCACGGCACCCATCACCTGCAGGTCAATGAGCCGCAGCACTCGCTCCTCAAGGTCACTCAGCTCGCGCAGTTCAGGTTTCCCCCCCATCCCAGTGCGCTGCCGCTCCCCCCTGTTATGTGCCATTTTGGCCTGCAAAAGAAAGGAATTTGTGTGAGTAACAGTCCAGCTATGTATGTGGAAGATATGCCTGCTGTAGTTGAATGTAGGCTGTGAATGTAGGCAAGGTGCGAGATGTGGATGTGAGTGTGAGCAGCTGCAGATGCTTGATGGTTGAGTGGTGGGTCTGTGGAGGTGTGCGCAGTGTGCACAGACAGAGCTTCAGAGGCTGATATGTAGGAGGTGTGGTAACATGTACTCAACTTCACCACCGAGTGAGGTCATTGAATTTCTTTTGGCACTGTGTGAAGGTTCTGTCTGCCACAGTGCTGGCCGACACCTCCTCAGCCAGCACTCACCATCTGTGCAGATGGCCTCCTGTTAGCAGCCTGTTTTGCAAGTTTAGGCAGCGAAAGGTTACTCCAAGTTAACTTAGGACGGAGTAAGTGGCGATTTTTGTACGCTCAGAAAAATCTTGCCTACGCTTTACAAAGTAGCGAGAGATAGGGGGAAGAAGGGAAGTTAGAGGGAAGCTAGTGGATTTTACAAAGCATTAAACACTTCACTTTCACCAATAAAGAGCCATCATCAATAATAAATGATAAATAAATCAATAAATCAACCAATCAAAAAAAATAAAAAAATAAAAAAATAAAAAATAAAAAATCAATCAATAAATAAAAAATTTAAAGTTTCTACTCACCTACTGCAGCACCGGGAGCCCTCCAACAGCCTGCTGAAGAGCTGTTCGGGCGGGCCCCGCCACCGGGAAGGTGTTCGGGTGGGGCTCACCACCGAAGAGCTGCTGGTCGAGTGGGCCCCGCCACTGAAGAGATGCTCGGGCGGGCCCTGCCGCCCAAGAGCGGCAGTTCGGATAGGGCCCGCCACTGAAGAGCTGTAGTTCGGGCGGGCCCCACTGACGAGGAGGTTAAGGGCAGTGGCGACGAGGCGAGGTGAGGGACAGTGAGGCAGGTAAGCCACTCGACCCGGGATAGGGGCGACGTCCCTTCGACCAGGGATAGGGTCGCCCGGAGACAGGACGCGCTGGGAGGGCCAGGAGATACTGCGCACACGCGCAGACCCCACTGCGCACATGCGCAGACCCCACTGCGCACATGCGCAGTTGCTGCCACTCTTTTTGCTGCAGGGCTGTAGCTCCGCCCTCAGCTGCTTGTGTTGCGCTGCGTTGACTGTGAAACAGGCCTGCTGGACTCAGAGAATTGCGAGGTAAGTTTTAGGCGCTTTTTTTATTCTAAAAAATAGGCGGGCCTCTCAGAGAGCGCCGCTCTGGGAAGACATCCGAAACTTGGGGCCCAAGTTTCTGCCAAAATATTTTAACATAATCACAATGTAAAATCTTCCATGAACCTGCGCAATCGGTCAGCGTTTATTCTTTCTCTTTGCATTAAAATATATTCCGTGATATATTTAAGAGAGGTAACCTGCTGCAATTTTACTAACGCAGCTGAAAATGGATTTATCACAAAACATAAGCATTTTTAATAAGAGTGTCTAGTCCACCACTTGTGAGTAACCCGCTTTTAAATCACTAAAAATGACTTTACAAAACTATACTGAACCATTTAATAGTTTCATTGGTTTACACTAGTCAGTTCCGTAGTAAATTAAATAGCTTTTAATGTGCAAGAACTTTGAAAACGTGCCTATTAGTTCCTGGCCTAAGGAAACAAGCTGAATTTGAAGAGCCTCCTTGAATGGCCACAAACAGTGGAATCTCGCCATCCTCATTATTTTGCTCTGGTTGTCGTGACGGAGCTCAGACTAGAGTGCTTGTTTCGGGAGTCTTGTATCAGGCATGTGGACAATGCAGCCCGTCCATCAGAGGTGGTTGAGCGGGGTCAATGCCTCGATGATGGGGATGTTGGCCTGAGAGAGAACACTGACGTTGGTGCACCTGTCCTGCCAATGGATTTGTAGGATTTTCTGGGTTTAATGGAGGTGGGACAGGGATAAACCTGCAAAGCAGGTTAAATCAGAGGCTGCCAGCCGCATTATAATATTTCAATGACCAACCCACCTTCTGCCTTGTCCTGCCTCTGGTAAACACAGGTTGGAGGTGGGTTGGAGTCGGGTTTGAGATTTCTTAAGTTTTAACAACTCACCCGACACCAACTCACCCGTTTTTGGGGATTAAAATTCACTCCATAGTCACTGTGGTAATGAATTCCAGGATTGTGACTGAGTATCAATGCAGAAATGTCAATATATGTCCTAGTCAGATGACAGGTAAGATTCTTACCTTGACCAAGCTGGCCAGGTCATTGCACTTTTTTCCGACATTGCTGCCGTGTCATATCCTGGGAGCTAAGCTCCTGACATTGAGCTCCTCAGTGACTTCTTCCCACTGATGGCGGAGGTGTTGTCTGAAAGGCCTTCTGTCCCCCCAACAAGACCTCCCTCCTCCTATTCACTACCTGGACCAGGACCTCCAACGCTGCTTCAGTGTACCTCTTGCAGCCATTTCTTTAATAGCAAAGTTTCCCTGCTGTCTGCACACAATGTGCACCACTCCTTTTAAGAGGTACTGGCCGCTTTTAAGTGCTTTGAGTGAAGTCCAATTTCCTATCTCCTCAAGCAGGCGCACAGCCAATAAGCAGTATAGGTAGCATTGGTTGCACGCCTGACTCATTATAATGAGCTGCCTGCACTAAATTCTTGTTGTTCTCACACCCACGTGAGCGGGCACAGGCAGCGGGTCTCCCGGTTGCCTGTTTTCTGGCGCCATCGAATTTCTAGGCCTTTTGTCTTTGTGGCGTGTTTAACCAACCTAACTATAAACTACAAAGCTGGCCATAATTAGCCTGCTTTGTTTTCTTGAAAAGCTTTACGCGACCTTTAAAAAAAAATTCAAGTGAGCTTTCAAACCTCAGAAGTACAAAAAACACAACACATATATCACAGGTCCATGATTAAGACCATCGTGACACAGCTACTCTCTCCATCTGGCTGCTGATTGGAGAATACGGGGGAGAATCCCAGCGATGAAATTCTGCGGTGTGTTTGGTAACCCTTGGCAACTGCTCAAGAGAAGAAACGTCCCCTTGAGGTTTAGGCTTTTAAGACGGGTTGAGGCCTTGAAATAAAACCTTTTTATTGAAGGTATTAAATGCCAAAATATACAGTCCTCTGGATAAAGATAATCTTGCTATTGTAAAATAATTATATTTTTCATGTTTTTAATTAGCTAATTTGATCTCTTCCCATTTTTAAAACCCAGGATACAGAAGAAGACGTAAGGAGGTAGTCATAGTTTGCAGATAGGTCAGAAGCAGGTTGTAGGAATTGCTTACAGTGGTAGTTGGGATAGCATGTGTTAGTGTAGTGTTAGGTGTATGGTTCTGTGGTATGGAAATACTGGGTGGGCGGGTGGAGGTGTAAGATTTAAAGGGAACCAGGTATGGGGTTGTAATATGTAGGAACACTGAGAGAGGCACTCATGGTGTTTGAGATGGGGGGGTGGGGGGGGGGCGAGGTGTGGGTACCAGGGTTTGAAAGGAGTGGAAGAGGGTTGTCGGCCAATGGCAGCACTGGGGAGACTGCTGAGGTGTGGGAAAGGTGCCCAGGCTGTGGAGACACTGGAAGATGGGTGCTTGAGGGTGGCAATGCTGGGAGGGTAGAATTGGGTTATGGTAGACCGGGAGGGGTTTGAGTGTGGGACCACTGGCAGAGTCTATGGAGCATCCTATTCCGTTTCGGATGCCCCCAAAAGTTCGTCACCATCCCATGCCTGCTCCACGACGACATGCAGGCCACAATCCTTACTAACGGATCCATCACAGACCCAATCCACGTCCGGACCAGGGTCAAGCAGGGCTGTGTCATTGCCCCAACCCTCTTCTTAATCTTCCTCACTGCCATGCTCCATCTCACAGTTGACAAGCTCCCTATTGGAGTGGAACTAAACTACACAACCAGTGGGCACCTGTTCAACCTTTGCCGTCTCCAGGCCAGGTCCAAGACCACCCCAACCTCTGTTGTCGAGCTACGGTACGCAGATGACACCTGCATCTGCGCATATACTGAGGCTGAACTCTAGGACATAGTCGACGTATTTGCTAAGGCGTACGAAAGCATGGGCCTTATGCTAAACATCCGTAAGACAACGATCCTCCACCAGCCTGTCCTCGTTGCACAGCACTGCCCTCCCCAGTCACCAAGATCCACGGCGCGGCCCTCGACATCGTGGACCACTTCCCTTATCTCGGGAGCCTCCTATCAACGAGAACAGATATCGACGATGAGATCCAACACTGCCTCCAGTGCGCCAGTGCAACCTTCGGCCGTCTGAGGAAAAGAATGTTTGAAGACCAGGCCCTCAAAACTGCCACCAAGCTCATGGTCTACAGAGCTGTAGTAAGGCCACATAGTTTCCATGCCAGACTCGAGACTCCCAAAGCAAGTGCTCTACTTGGAACTCCTTCATGGCAAACGAGCCAAAGGTGGGCAACAGAAACGTTACAGGGACACCCTCAAAGCCTCCCTGATAAAGTGCGACATCCCCACTGACACCTGGGAGTTCCCGGCTAAAGACCACCCTAAGTGGAGGAAGTGCATTTGGGAGGGCGCTGAACACCTCGAGAGCATGCAGAAATCAAGCGCAGGCAGTGGAAAGAGCGTGTGGCAAACCAGTCCCACCCACCCTTTCCCTCAAGGACTATCTGCCCCACCTGTGACAGAGACTGTGGTTCTCGTATTGGACTGTTCAACCACCTAAGGACTCATGTTAAGAGTGGAAACAAGTCTTCCTCAATTCTGAGGGACTGCCTATGATGATGACTGGGAGAGTGGTTGCAGGGTGCTGTAGACAGTGAGAGGGTTTTTTCCGGGAGAAGACTGGCCATGGAGGTATTGGGAGAAGGCGTGGCTGTCCAGCATAGTGGGGCAGGAAAGGGCATAGGTGAGGTGTTGGCCCTATTGAAGGACATGAGTGGGAGAGTGCTTGATCGCAGTGGAGGACATTTCTTAAACGGGAACTGGGGAAACCCAGTTAAAAATTATTTAAAGTAGATACAACTGACAATTTATTTTAAATAATGCAGTTTTATTGAGCTCAATGCTGTGGAAACCTTTTCAGGTAAAGATGGGTATGACAGAAATAGGTGTTTTTAAGTATTTTTGGTCATGCTTTTTCATGAATCTGCTGTGTGTTTAATTAGTTTAAAACAGTAAATGAATATGTCTGTACGGCCTTGTAACACAACAGCCCAATTTGTATTTAGAGCAAGTGAACCTTTCACTCTGCAAATAGGTCAAGCTAAAATCCTTACGTCAGTTCTGGAAGGGAATGAGCTTAAAATGTATGAATGGTTCTTTTGAAAGAAACAAAATTTGCCATGGAGATGGAACAGGAATGAACAGAGTTTAGAATCAGGTTAGAAATGCTTTTTCCCAATCTCACCAATCACCAGTCTGTACAAAACATAGCTACAGCAGCATCAATGGGGCCAAGTTTCGGCCTGAGTTGCTCCTGTTTTTTTGGAGCAACTGGTTTGGAATAGAGTATCTTAGAAATTTGAATTCTCGGCATTTAGTTTGCTCCAGTTCTAGTCAGTTAGAACAGTTTCACTTTGGAACAGAATTTACGCCTGTTTTCAAAGTTTAGGCAGTGAAAACTTACTCCAAACTAACTTAGAATGGAGTAATTGAAGATTTTTGTACGTTCGAAAAAACCTTGTCTACACTTTAGAAAATCAGGCGTAGGTTACAAATTAGGCGTAGGGAATGGGGGGGGGGGTTTAAAGGGAAGTTTACAAACATTAAACACTTCAGTTTTACAAATAAAGAGCCATCATCAATCATAAATGATAAATACATCAATAAATCAGCCAATAAATCAATCAAAAAAAATTAATAAAAAATAAAAAAAAAATGTAAAAATCAATAAATAAAACATTTTCTACTTACTGACTGCAGCACCGGGAGTCCTCCAACAGCGTGCTGGGATGCCCCCCAGTGTGTCTCTGTCAGTGTCTCTCACTCTCTGTCTGTCAGTGTCTGTGTTTCTGACAGCGAGGGGAGGGAGAGAAGAGGGGTGGGAGGGGGAGGGAGAGGGAGAGAAGCGGGGTGGGAGGGGGAAGGGGGGTGGGGGGATAAGGGAGGTGGGGGAGAAGGGGGAGAGGGGGAGAAAGGGGGTGGGGGGGAGAGGGGGAGAAGGCTGGTGGGGGAGAAGGGTGGGGGGAGGAGGGGGGATGGGGGGAGGAGGAGGAGGGGGTGGGAGGAGAAGGGTGGGGTGGGGGGGTGGAGGAGGAGGGTGGAGGGGAGGAGGAGTGGGGGTGGGGGGGAGGATGAGTGGGGGGTGGGAGGAGGAGAGGAGGGGCGAGGAGAAGGGGGGAGGAGAAGGGGAGAAGGGAGGGAGGAGAAGGGGGGAGGGGGAGAAGGGGGAGAGGATGGAGGGAGGGAAGGAGAGAGGAGGGAGGGGAGGAGGGAGGGAGGAGGGAGGAGGAAGGGAGGGAGAGAGGGAAGGAGAGAGAGGAGGGAGGGAGAGAGAGGAGGGAGGGAGAGAGAGGCGGGAGGGAGGGAGAGAGAGGCGGGAGGGAGGGAGAGAGAGGAGGGAGGGAGGGAGGGAGAGGAGGGAGGAGGGGGAGAGAGGAGGGATGGGAGGGGAGGGGATGGGGGGGGAGGGAGAGAAGGAGGCTGAACGGCCGGGCCCAAGACTTCAGGCTGGATTTACAGGTAGGTGGCGGCGGGTCTCGGGGGGAGGGAGAGTCGCGGAGGTCGGGGGTGGGCGGAGAGAGTCACGGAGGTCCGGGGGGTGGGGGGGGGGGCGGGCGCACGGAGGTCGGGTCGCCGTGGCTGGGGGAGGGGGTGGGAGAGAGAGCGGGGGTCGCGCATTTGCAGAGGTCCCGGCACTGTTTTCAGCGCAGGGACCTGGCTCCGCCCCCTACAGCTCGTGCCCAGCTCCAGAGGACCTGCAGGGAGCTGGAGAATAGGTAAGTTTTTTTTAGGCGCACTTTGTGGCGCGAAAAACGGGTGTCCAGGTCCGGCGCGGCCCGAAATCTGGGCCCAATAGTTCACGATCGGCTTGGCTCCAGATTGCAGATTGGCTGCCTTCTTCATTCTGGATCTACATATTGCTGAATTGAAAGGCTGATACTCAACATCTCCAAATATTCAGACTTATTGTCTCTGAGTTAGAAGGTTGCAGGTTCAAACTCCATTTCAGGATTTGAGCACATAATCTAGGCTAATACTTCAGTGCCACTGAGGGAACGCTGCATTGCTGGAGCTACTATCCTTTGATCAAATGCTAAATCTGCCTGCCTGGTGGTCCAGTGGGTGGCCCTGAATATGCTGCTCAGATCACAGTGTCCCTCTCCTTTAAGAGAAGGGGAGGAATTTTGTGACGTGACGCTATGATGCAAATGGCGGGTTAGCGCAGTCAACAATGTTTTGGGTGAAAAAGCCCAAATCTGCGCCGGAGCCAGTACATCCCGTGCCAGCGCCAAAAAATCTCCATCAGCGAAATGGGCGCCCCAAACCCAGCGTGGGGCAAATTCAGCTCCGATGTTTCCACTTGTGGGGGAGTCCAAAAATAGGCTATAAATATAAGATAGTCACTAATAAATCCAATGTGGAAATTCAGGGAAAACTTCTTTACCCAGAGAGTGGATAGAATGTGGAACTCGTTACCACAAGGAGTGGTTGAGGTGAATAGCATAGATTTATATAAAGAGAAGCTCGATAAATACATGAGGGAGAAAGGGCAGGAAGGTTATGCTGATAGGATGAGATAAAGTAAGGCGGGAGGAGGCTCGTGTGGAGCATAAACACCAGTACAGACCAGTGGGGCTGAATGGCCTGCTTCTGTCCATTAAATGCCATGTCATTCATTGTATATAAAGTGCTTTTGGATGGTTCTGAGAGATGTGATAAGTGCAATGTTAAAATGTCAAATTGCAATTTCTTTCTTGATCGGACAGATATATCAATACAATCTGAGTGCTGACATTCTGGGGTAATCACCTCAGATAGCCCCCTAGGCAGTAAGCTGGCAGAGCATTTGGCCCGCCCTTTGTAGAACCTGCCTGATTCTCATCCCAGGAGGAGGACGAAAAAGGGAGAAGTTAGGGGAATAACCACTACTTAACAAATTAACCAGAAAATGAACCTCAACCAGCCCACACAACCCTCATGGTAATTAGGCTCTCGCTTCTGAGTCAAAAGGTTTTGGGTTCAAGCCCCGCTCCAGAGGCTTGAGCAGTGGCTGGCACTATGGTGCGGTACTGAGGGAGTGCTGCATTCATAGAATCATGGATTCATAGAAAAATTACCACACAGAAGGAGACCATTCGGCCCATCGTGTCCGTGCCAGTCAAAAAAGAGTTACCCAGCCTAATCCCACCTTCCAGAACTAGGTCCGTAGCCCTGTAGGTTACGGCTCTTTAAGTGCACATCCAAGTATTTTTTAAATGTGATGAGGGTTCCTGCCTCTCCCACCCTTTCAGGCAGTGAGTTCCAGACCCCCACCACCCTCTGGGTGAAGAAATGTTTCCTCATCTCCCCTCTAATCATTCTACCAACTATTTTAAATCTATGCCCCCTGGTTATTGATCCCTCTGCTCAGGGAAATAGGTCCTTCCTATCCACTCTATCTAGGCTCCTCATAATGTCATACACCTCAATTAAATCTCCTCTCAGTCTCCTCTGTTCGAAGGAAAATAACCCCAGCATATCCAATCTTTCCTCTTAGCTAAAGTTTTCCAGTCCTGTAACTTCTTCGTAAATCTCCTCTGCACTCTTTCTCGTGCAATCACATCCTTGCTGTAAGGTGGTGACCAGACTTGCATGCAGTACTCAAGCTGTGGCTGAACTAGTGTTATATACAGTTCAAGCATGACCAACCTACTCTTGTATTCTAAGCCTCGGCTAATAAAGGAAAGCATTCCGTATGCCTTTTTAACTACCTTATCAACCTGTCCTGCTACTTTTAAGGATTTGTGGACATGCACTCCAAGATCTCTCTGTTCCTCCACACCTCTCAGTACCCTCCCATTTATTGTGTATTCCTTTGCCTTGTTGTCCCTCCCCAAATGCATTGCCTCACACCTTTCCTGACTGATTTCCATTCGCTAATTTTCTGCCCAACTGACCACTTCATCAATATCTTCCTGCAGTCTAGAGCTTTCCACCTCACTGTCAACCACTCAGCCAATTTTTGTATCATCTGAAAATTTCTTTTACAGGCCCCCTATATTTAAGTCTAAATCATTAATATATGCTACAAAAAGTAAGTCGGAGGTGCCTCTTTCAGGTGAGATGTGAAATTGAAATCCTGACTGCCACCTGTCAGTCAGATCTAAAAGAGCCAACAATTTCGAAGAGGAGCAGAAGAGTTCTCCTTGGTGCCCTGAACAATATTTATCTCTCAACCAACACCACGAAGAATAGATTATCGGATCATTTATCTCATTGCCTTTTGTGAGAGCTCGCTGTGCACAGTTTGGCTGCTGTGTTTAGTTCCATTGCAACAAGTGACTACACTTTAAAAAGAAAGTACTTAATTGGTTGTGAAGCACTTCGGGACATCCTGAGGTTGTGCTATTTAAATACAAGTTCTTTCTTTCCAATTAGCTGAATGATTCCTTCTATCATTAGTGTATGATATAAGCTGAAATTCAAAATGCAGCTTCCTAAATGCTAGCATGGAACCGTTTTGACTCAGTTAGCAAATGGTGCTGAAAATAGCACTTGTTATAAAATGTGTGTCGGATTGCATGCCATTTCTATTAGGACAACGTGTGCAATATTAGTTCCTATTTTCTTCTTTCCCCAACATTTATTTTATGATGATATGACATGCAAATTGAGCGGAAGGTGCTGAATTTGATAACTTCTGCACAAGGTTGACATTTAGCAAATGACTATTTCTCTTAACTGTGGTTCTGCCTCATGACAACTTCCTCTTATTACATATCGCCTGTGGCAGCAACAATTTAAAAAAGAAAAAAAAGAAAGTAAAATGTCCCCCACACATTAATCCCGTTAATTGTTTGACCGTGCGCAGAGATTCAAGTAACCTCCTGATTAATGCAACAAGCTGAATTTGAGATCCAAGTTGGCGACACTCTGAACATAAAACTGCTGCAAAGCTTTTAATATTATGATCTTCGTACAGAACTTTCTGTACAAAGTGAATACCTTGGCAATAACGGCACCCGATCCCCTGGACTTACCTGCTCCGGAATGCCCGAAGGTGCGTCGATTCCGGAAGACTTCCCACCCGAAACAGGTGGGAAGTCAACTAGTGGCATTTAAGTGAGGCTTGGGAATTAAAATACCCCAGAAATAAAATACCCTGGATATAAAAATACCCTGGGAGATAAAATACCCCAGAAATAAAATACCCTGGGAGATAAAATACTCCAGGAGATAAAATACTCCGGGAGATAAAATACTCCGGAGATAAAATACCCCAGAAATAAAATACCCCGGGAGATAAAATACTCCGGAGATAAAATACTCCGGAGATAAAATACCCTGGGAGATAAAATACTCCGGAAATAAAATACCCCGGGAGATAAAATACTCCGAAGATAAAATACCTCAGGAAGTGAAAATACCCCGGGAGATAAAATACTCCGGAGATAAAATACCCCAGGAGATAAAATACCCTGGGAGATAAAATACTCCGGAAATAAAATACCCCGGGAGATAAAATACCCCGGGAGATAGAATACTCCAGAAATAAAATACCCCGGGAGATAAAATACTCCGGAAATAAAATACCCCAGGAGATAAAATACTCCGGAAATAAAATACCCTGGGAGATAAAATACTCCAGAAATAAAATATCCTGGGAGATAAAATGCCCCGGGAGATAAAATACTCCGGGAGATAAAATAATCCGGAAATAAAATACCCCGGGAGATAAAATACTCCGGAAATAAAATACCCCGGGAGATAAAATACCCCGGGAGATAAAATACTCCAGAAATAAAATATCCCGGGAGATAAAATACTCCGGAAATAAAATACCCCAGGAGATAAAATACCCCGGGAGATAAAATACTCTGGAAATAAAATACCCCGGGAGATAAAATACTCCGGAAATAAAATATCCCGGGAGATAAAATATCCGGAAATAAAATACCCCAGGAGATAAAATATCCCGGGAGATAAAATACTCCGGAAATAAAATACCCCGGGAGATAAAATACTCCGGAAATAAAATACCCCAGGAGATAAAATACTCCAGGAGATAAAATACCTCGGGAAGTGAAAATACCCCAGGAGATAAAATATCCCGGGAGATAAAATACCCTGGAAATAAAATACCCCGGGAGATAAAATCCCGGAAATAAAATCCCCTGGAGATAAAATAACCCGGAAATAAAATACCCCGGGAGATAAAATCCCGGAAATAAAATCCCCGGGAGATAAAATACCCTGGAAATAAAATACCCCGGAGATAAAATACCCCGTGAGATAAAATACCTCGGAAATAAAATACCCCGGGAGATAAAATACACTGGGAGCTAAAATATCCTGGGAGATAAAATATCTCGGGAGATAAAATTTCCTGGGAGATAAAATACCCCGGGCCTCATTTTTTTCTTTCCTTCCAGAGCAGGTGAGCTTTGAACTGACATCAAGTCACCCTCTGAAAACAAGTCCCCAGTTAAAATCAGGAACGTTATTTTTGTCCCAACAAGATGAATACTTAAGCAGTGATGTCAAAAGTGAACTACAACTTTATTAAAAGTGAAAGTTTTGGGGGAAGTACCATGTGCAAAGTACACCCCCCAATATCTATATAAAAGTATCTCTCGCTCCATATAAGTAATAAACACTATCTATCGTGTTTGATCTATTAAAAAAAATAAACATCTTTTCCAACGAAGCCCTCTTTCAGGCTGGAATTTTTCTGCTGCTGAGAGGACGTGATCAGAGGCGGGTTAGCTGTGAAATTTGAAATGATTGACAGCAGATTGGGCCTCCCAGGTTTCGGGTCTGTCAGCACTGAGCAGACCTGACACCAAGCGGTGCAGGAGGCAATTTAGATTATTTAGATTGTTAACAGGCAATTAAACACTATTTTGAGCTGAACTTACCATTTTTACAGCTTTTTCATGAAATTCACGGCGTTCAGGGATCACGTCAGTTAAGTGGGCCAGGTGTTCAATTCTTCTGAATCCTTGACAGCTGTAAATGTGGTATAAAAGCTCCCATTTCACACTGTTCACTTTCCAATCTCAGAAGCTGGAGCCTTCAGGATTTGGAAGACACATTTGAGCTTTATTAATTTCTACTTATGCGGCTCGGTGTCAAATTTTTATCGCATTGGGACGTTTCACTACGTTAAAGGCCCTATATAAATACAAGTTGTTGTTGTTTATGCAGGTTGGAAGTGTTTGGAGTAAACTCTTTATCCAGTGTCACCTCCTCGGAACAACCTCTCTCACCATTGACGGATCGCTTCTATCATCTCAACCTCACCTGCCATCTATTCCATCAGCATCGGTGCCCTTGAAAAAATCTCACCTTGGTCCTCAGAATCCCACCACGATCAGTCCCAATACCAGCATCATCAGGCACACCAGCAGCGCCAAAACAACACCAACCTTCTCCGCAATCACCTGATGCTGCACAGGGCACAGGGCTTCAGCACCCGACCACATTGCTGCCCGGGATGCCAGGGATGGCTTCACCATGGTCTGATTTACTTCTTGGCGCTGCACACCCTGGCTATCACATGATGCGCCAGGTTGGCACCACCCCATACCTGTACCATAAAGCATCTCTGCAATGCCCAAGCCATTCATTTCACACTCATCACCTTATGTCTCACCATTCATTGTATCTCACTAAACCACTTACAAACGTGCACACAAATCTGTCCAAAAAGGCAAAATGTTGAAAATAAAGATTTCAATGTTTGACAACACATTAGCAGAAACTTTACATGAACATTGGTGAAAACATCCAAGTGCCTACCCTTGTGTGTTGTTGGTTGGTATGATTGGACAAGGATGAGGATGAGTGTGAGGGGTGGCTAGTGAGATGGGGATGTGATAATGTAGATAGAGAGGGATGGGTGGAGGTGCAAGGTAAGTTGGTGTAAGGATGTGCAGGAGTAGGGTAGGGAATGCAGAGTGATGGGGATGTGATGAGTGGCACAGCAGGATGAGGTTGAGTGTGGCTTTGCAGTAACATTCTGTGATCCACTGAGATAATTGAAAGGCTTGCGCCACTGCAGCCATCTCCTCCTGACAACATCCCTGCTTGTGCCCTCCTGTGCAATGTGCAACCAGGCTGCGTTGGTCTCCTGAAGTGGTCTCTTCCGTCCATTGGAAGGGAAGAGAACCTCCCTGCATGTTGTGACTCCCTTCATAAGCATATACAGAACACTGACAGCACAACTGTCAAAATCAATGTGGGACATGGTCCCTTTAAGGAAACTGGCTGATGACGCGTCATCAAATGACGTCATCTGACCCGCTTCCTTTTAATTGGTCGGGAACCTCACTGGGCAGGCTTAACAAGCCCAATCACCGTAAAATGGCTTGTACAGAGTGGGATGGAGCTAACAGTGGGTTGAGAATGTGCTACAGACGTCGCCCACCTCGCTCCCGCCTCGGTGACGAAATCACGGCCTCTGGTCTATTTCCTTCAGCCAGTTTTGGTGATATTGCTGCTGTCAGTGATAGTTGTATAAATAGTAATGGATCACCTGAAGCATTGGTGCTGTGCATGGGGCAGCAGCGGAGCCAGTGGTCTTAGATAGGGTTACCAACCCTCCAGGGTTGTCCTGGAGTCTCCAGGAATGAAAGATTTATCTCCAGAAACACTGCTGCCAGCAAGCTGGGAGAAAAATCATCGAGATACTTCAAAAGGATCGTCTGTTTTTGTTCATTTCATTTGAACATTTTCATTTATTAATTAAAAATATATATTTAAAATGGTGAAAAGGTTTGACCAATAGTCAAGAATCATCCAAACGGGTAACGGAGTCTGTTCAATTTCCAAATAGCACTGCAAGGATGGATGTGTTGGGCGACCAATGGTGGGAGTGGAGTGGTTGCAGACAGGAGGTCATGTGATGATACCTCCAGGAATATGTCTAATCAGAGTTGGCAACCCTCATCTCAGGGCGGTGCTCCGGGAAATAAATTTACTATTTTCAATAAAGTGAGCTGGAAGAGCCAGCTGCAGGGGTGCCACTTTGCCTGGCACAGAGGTTATGCATGTGCAAGGGCTTGAAAAGTCTCTCGACTTTGTTTGGCAGCTCTTAGCATTTTTAAAGCGGACAACTCTCTTACGCTTGCTCTATTTATCAAGTTAACATCATCAAGACAAGACCAATGCTGCCAGCGATCACATCATATGGAGACTGCCACATTCAGAAAATCAACATTTGTTTTTAAGGCGATAAAAATTCACAAAGTTAATATCTACATTTAAGTCCTATTTTCCTTTGAAGGAAGCCACCCTTGTATCCACAAGCATGGAGGGAATAAGGAAATGTGCAACTTAGGCCTCCCCAAGCTCAGGGTTCGTGCCTTCCAGTTGTTGTACCAGTTTCTTTCTCAGTAACTCCCACACAGGCTTTGGGCCACGTAGGCTGGGAATTTCCTCACAGCTACTCCTGTTCCCTCCCCCTAGCTACACACATAAACAGAATGCCGGCTGCAGTTCTGGCAATGTTGTGGAGGCAGATCGGGAGTGGCCCCAAGAAAATTCCCGGCCTCAGTCACATAAAGACGACACACTGTATCTGGCAATGCACGCTCCGCTTGAAGGTACCTTGCAGCCAGCATTCTAATAGCTGTCCCTTTTTTGCTGTTGTGTACCTCGGACATGCAGTCTGACAGCACTGCCACTGGCCCCGAACAAGGCGGCTTCATATCACCTTGGGTTCTCTCGTTAACGTGTGCAAGCACCAACATTGCTACACATATCCCATCTGATACAGTTCGTGAGGAGATAGCTTTTGGTACAAAAGTGGTGTGGATCATTGCTATATGGATCCATGCCTGATTTTCCAACCCTGATCACCTGCTCTGTTCCTGGGCCACGGTGACTGGAAAATATTCCATTACATCTCCGATCAATGTGCAAGACAGAAGATATTCACAGGATAAATATTAAGCAGCACAATAGTTGTCAAAGAGAATTGAAAACTATCCAGATATGGCTTTTTCAAATAGGAAACAAGAACAGAAATAATTTGCAATTATATAGTGCCTTTCACAACCTCAGGACATCCCAAAGTGATGTATAACCTATGAAGTACTCTTGAAGTGGAGTTAGGCTTTCCATGGTGAAAGTTGAACATTACAGTGAACAGTCTTATGATTGCTTAGAATGGAACAGTTTCTTTGACTGAATCAGGTGAGCCATCTCTAGTCCTTTTCTAAACAGAATGCAGTCTTCAGATCTGCCTTTATTTGAGGAGGTGTGACATGTGGAATACAGGAGTTTCAAACAGCTAAGGCGTTCAGTACATTCCAAGGGACCGAAATTGGTGGCCATACCACCGCAAACTACTCGCGGACCGCCGCCATACCGCCCAAAATCGTGAAATTGATCAAAAAATACCTACATACCGCCCGGCGGGAAATTCATCAGCGACATACCGCCGGGCAGTCTGCATAACATCCGCCCACACGGAGCACCCTACAGACGGCCCAAAAGTCCTACATTGGTGGCATACCGCCAACATACCACTGGAGCTGCAAAAAGGTGGTTTTATACCAATGGTATGTTGGCGGTATGTAAACTACAATATTCCTCCCCCCTCTGCGATCTATTCCTCCCCCCAGCTATCTATTTCTCTCCCCCCTCTCCCCAGAGATATAGCACACCCACCCCAGCAATCTTGTCCTCTCCCCAGATCTAATTCCCCAAAGAGATTTAACTTCCCCAGAGATCTAATCCCCCCCAGAGAGAACTAATTCCCCCCCAGAGATCTAAGCCCCAGAGAGATCTAATCCCCCCCAGAGATCTAATCCTCCCCAGAAATGTATTCCACCCCACCCCCAGAAAAACGAGGAAATAAATAAATAAATAAATAAATAAATAACAGTATAAGTTTTATAAATAAATCAAAACACTGCACAAAACAATTACAAATCTAAACGTACTTGGAGACACTTACCTGCGATCCAACATTGGCAGTCTCTGACTTCCAGACTGCTCTTCTCGGAGCTGGAGCAGGGGGGAAGGGGCGGGGGGGGATGGAAGTTAATGAAAGAGTGCGCGTGCACAGAACTGGGGACCCGAAGAGTCCCGAGTCCCAGACAACTTAACCTGCACCACCGGAGCAGATCGTCCGTCGCACTCCACTGACGTACCGCTCAGGACCGGCCGCACCAATATTGGCAGCACTCTGCCTCAGCGGTACCGGGCGGTGAAGATTGACCGACCACTGCGAGCGCCGAGAATTGGATGGTCCGCCGAAGTCAGGCCCCAAATGTCTACACCAGCACCGCTGATGACCAAAAAATTCTCATTGTCTGCATCATTTATTGCTGCTGAAGACAATGATATTGATTAATCATGATCAAAGGAACAATTGCTGAGATATTTGTAACATCAACTCACAATATCTTGAGGATGGTTCTATGGAATACTGGTGAGAAATTAAACATGCATTAAATGGGATCCAAATCCTCAACACTTGCTGGACTAGTACCTGTATACAATTTAATTCACACCTAGGTCAAAGCACCTTTAAGTTAACTCATTACTGATCAAAAGGAATGGCCCCTTTCTTGCAACTTGACATTCTTCCGTCATCCATTTTGTTAAAAATGCTTTTGGGATCCTTGGCTTTATAAATAGAGGGATAGAGTACAAAAGCAAAGAAGTTATGCCACACCATTATAAAACCCTGGTATGGCCTCAGCTGGAGTATTGACATAAATTCTGGAGACCCTACTTTAGAAAGGCTGTCAAGGCCTATGAGAGGATGCAGTGGAGATTTACTAGGGATGAAGGACTTTAGTTATGTGGAGAGTGTGGTGAAGCTGGGATTGTTCTCCTTAGAGCTGATTAAGTGGAGATTTGATAGAGATGTTCAATATTATGAAGAATTTTCATAGAATCATAGAATTATAGAAATTTACAGCATGAAAAGCAGCCATTTCGGCTCATTGTGTCCGCGCCAGCCGACAAAGAGCTATGTCGCCTAATCCCACTTTCTAGCTCTTGGTCCATAGCCCTGTAGGTTACGGCACTTCAAGTGCTTATCCAAGTACTTTTAAAAAGTGGTGAGGGTTTCTGCCTCTACCACCCTTTCAGGCAGTGAGTTCCAGACCCCCACCACCCTCATCCCCTCAAATCCCCTCTAAACTTCCTACCAATTACTTAAAATCTATGCTCCCTGGTTGTTGATCTCTCTACTAAGGGAAATAGGTCCTTCCTATCCACTCTATCTAGGCCTCTCATAATTTCATACACCTCAATAAACTTTCCCCTCAGGCTCCTCTGTTCCAAAGAAAACAAACTCAGCCTATCCAATTTTTCCTCATAGCTAAAATTCTCCAGTCCTGGCAACATCCTCGTCAATCTCTTCTGTACCCTCTCCAGTGCAATCACATCTTTCCTGTAATGTGGTGACCAGAACTGCGCGCAGTACTCCAGCTATGGCCTAACTAGTGGTTTGTACAGTTCAAACATAACCTCCCTGCTCTTGTACTGTATGCCTCGGCTAATAAAGGCAAGTATTCCGTATGCCTTCTTAACCACCTTATCAACCTGGCCTGCGACCTTCAGGGATCTGTGGACATGGGCTCCAACATCCCTTTGTTCCTCTACACTTCTCAGTGTCCTATCATTTAATGTTTATTCCCTTGCCTTGTTAGCCCTCCCCAAATGCATTACCTCACACTTCTCCAGATTGAATTCCATTTGCCACTGTACTGCCCACCTGACCTGAAATCCTCCTGCAGTCTACAGCTTTCTTCTTCATTATCAACCACACAGCCAAATTTTGATAGAGTACTCTCGCTAACTACAGAACCTAACAAAAACATAACCTAGGTTCATGGGGCATGATATTCAGGAACACAATATTTTCACTAAATGTTGTCAATCCATTTTAGTGGTAGGAATTGTCAGAGGAATACTAAAGATCAATGAGTAACACTTAGTATTTCCCCCCAAATTCTACCACTTTTCATCAATGTCTATTTTTTTGATAATTCTATTGAATAGAGGCATTAGACATTTCTGCCCAATATCCTTTTCTGGTTTTAGCTGTGTGGAAATGTTGGCTAGTTAATTGGATAGTTTAGTTTTGGTTATCCAAATAAGTTGTCAAAAACAGAATTGGGGTATTTTGAAGGAAGTTCTTAGTGCCAGGTTTAGGTGTTATCCTACTGACAGGAAAATACAAGAAGGAAAGCATTCAGGCTGCAAGATGTAAATGCTTCTTGGAAGCTGATGTTCTGTGAATCGGTCAGTAGGTGACAGACTTTCCCAATGCATATGGGGCAATCCAAACTCGTACATTTCTTGCTGCAGGTTGAATGCTTTAACCAATTCATGTTTCTGAACTGGCTCCTTGGATGTTTGATTGTCTGTTGAGTCTACTCTGGTCACTGAAATCACCCTTTAAATGGGAACAGGCAGAGTTTCAGTCGTGTAAGGATTGTGTCGGGCAGGTGTGGCTTATATTGCTTCCATTAATTTTTATCACTTTTTGCACCCTGTGGCCATTTTGAAGCTGGCGACAATGGGAGTGTTATGCAATTTCTTGGATTTCATCCAGTGTGTGTCCTCCAGTTCCCAGATCCGTGTTAGGGTAAACAGGAGACTCACTAAATCTGTTTCTGTCAAATGAAGATAGAGGCAAGGTTGGCCGTTGTTGCTCATTTATTTCTGAAAATATTGCAATGCTATTTAGTTGCAGGTGATTTTTGTTGTTGTTGACAGATTACCTAGCGATCGAGTGCACTCTCGTTACCATGTTGAACAATGGGCTAACCAGTGAGATATGGTAATGGATAACCCTGAGGACAATAAGAACATAAGAACATAAGAATTAAGAACAGGAGTAGGCCATCTAGCCCCTCGAGCCTGCTCCGCCATTCAATAAGATCATGCCTGATCTGGCCGTGGACTCAGCTCCATTTACCTGCCCGCTCCCCGTAACCCTTAATTCCCTTATTGGTTAAAAATCTATCTATCTGTGACTTGAATACATTCAATGAGCTAGCCTCAACTGCTTCCTTGGGCAGAGAATTCCACAAATTCACAACCCTCTGGGAGAAGAAATTCCTTCTCAACTCGGTTTTAAATTGGCTCCCCCGTATTTTGAGGCTGTGCTCCCTAGTTCTAGTCTCCCCGACCACTGGAAACAACCTCTCTGCCTCTATCTTGTCTATCCCTTTCATTATTTTAAATGTTTCTATAAGATCACCCCTCATCCTTCTGAACTCCAACGAGTAAAGACCCAATCTACTCAATCTATCATCATAAGGTAACCCCCTCATCTCCGGAATCAGCCCAGTGAATCGTCTCTGTACCCCCTCCAAAGCTAGTATATCCTTCCTTAAGTAAGGTGACCAAAACTGCATGCAGTACTCCAGGTGTGGCCTCACCAATACCCTATACAGTTGCAGAAGGACCTCCCTGCTTTTGTACTCCATCCCTCTCGCAATGAAGGCCAACATTCTATTCGCCTTCCTGATTACCTGCTGCACCTGCAAACTAACTTTTTGGGATTCATGCACAAGGACCCCTTCCCTTTTATAGGGGGCACTGGGGAAAATTGTGATTTTAGTGCCAAAAAAAAAAAAAAAAAAAAAAAAAAAAAAAAAAAAAAAAAAAAAAAAAAAGGGGGAAAAAAAGGGCCTTGAAAATGTCTGGAGTGTCACCCAGGTCGGGTGGCACCGTTTATTGTTTTTATGTTTTCACAGGTGAACTCAAAAGAGTTTCATGCACAAGGACCCCCAGGTCCCTCTGCACTGCAGCATGTTGTAATTTCTCCCCATTCAAATAATATTCCATTTTACTGTTTTTTTTTCCCAAGGTGGATGACCTCACACTTTCTGACATTGTATTCCATCTGCCAAACCTTAGCCCATTCGCTTAACCTATCTAAATCTCTTTGCAGCCTCTCTGTGTCCTCTACACAACCCGCTTTCCCACTAATCTTTGTGTCATCTGCAAATTTTGTTACACTACACTCTGTCCCCTCTTCCAGGTCATCTATGTGAGGTGACCTTGAATGTATTGATTGGAAAAAGGCAACATTCATCCGCCCCAATGGTTGATTCATATCAATACCTGGGGAGTGCCAATTTAGCTTGGACATTGACCTCTGGGATCACACTGGAAAAGCGCAAAGAGCATTCTGGTTCTTTTTGTGTTTTTTCAAATGACAACAAAATCACAACACAGGTTAAATTTGTGGCACATAAAACATGTCTTAACAGTTTTCATATATATGTACCTAGGGGTATGGTAGCATAGTGATTATGTTACTAGACTAATAATCCAGAGGCCTGGACTAATGATCCGGAGACATGATTTTAAATCCTTATATGTGACTCCGACCCACAGCAATGTGGTTGACTCTTAACTGCACTCTAAAATGGCCTAGCAAGCCACTCACCACCATTGAGGGAAATTAGGAATGGGAAATAAATGCTGGCCTTGCTGGCGATGCCACATCCCATGAATGAATTTACCACAAGTCCACCTAGCCCATCTGTAAAGCTGAAATGGATTTGTAGTAAAAATGGATACTGGCTTGAGGGAGGGAGGGAGGGTTCCACCCTAAACCAACCTGTCAGTGAGGCATTTTAAATTCAGTTAATGGCAATGGTCAATCCGCCATGGTAGACTTGATAGTATGACACCATAATCAGACTGCTCCGCAGTACTCCTGAGCATTGTTATTGAATGACCAGCCAGCCTCGCTCACTAATGGTAGACCTGAGATGTATGATTCTCCCCCCTTCGCTCCAGATTACTGAATGCCCAAACAGGTAAAGCAGTACAGCATGAGTAACAGTGCTAACAGTGGAGGTGGGTGGGGTGGCTTGACCCATCCACCTCCACGGAGGTGTGTGGGGGACCTGACTCATCCACCTCCATGGCACGAACCTGGTATTGCAGTACTTCCAGGAACGGTGCAGTGGCTCTAGGCCTTTTGGCTAAGAGCATTGGCGCAGAGTGATCCTTGATGTGTGCAAGGTGACCTCTGGCGTTTGTGATTTGACAAAGAATTGGAACGATTGGCTACGAATTTCCAAAAAAAAAACAGTTCTAACAGTGCTCTGCATTGATAAACAGAGTAGTTTGGGCTGATTAAATTACAGCAGTATCTCTGCGCACATTTGGGAATTTCCAAGGGCTAGAATCTCCACTTTTTTTGCATGCTTAACACCCACTTAACGCCCATTTTACCGCTGAAATGATGTATAACACCCATATATCTGGCACAAAATGGAAATTGACAAGTTTTTTTAGGAGACTTATCGCCGAACGTTATTTTCTCAACGGACTTAATGCCGAGAAAAATATCACCGCCCGCCCACTTTTTTTGGGTAGAATCAGCAGAATGGGCAAATTCAACACCCATAATATCGCCCAGCATTACTTTCCAAATGGAATTAACGCTGAGATTCAATATTAATGCCCGCCGACTGTTTTTTGTCGTAAAGAGCATATTTACCCAAACTAGCGACCATGGAGATCACCCATCTTCAATTTCACCACCTCGCACACATATCGGCCACAATATCGCTCGCTCAAAAAATCGTCCACAAAAATAGAACTAACCGGGACGGGAGCCAACGGTGTGGCTGGCACTTGTTAAATCCCACTCTTACGTGAGGAGCTGATATAGGAAAGATTTGCCTGAAAGAGCGCTGATGTGAGTGACAACGCTGACACACTGCTGTGTGTGTGTAGCTCAGACACCAATGTTGCCCATCACCTTGGTGTCAGTTAAAGTTTATATTGATTGATGTTAAGTTGTATTTAACCTTTTCATGGTAAGGAATCACCAGTGTGTAATGGTCCAGCTATGTGAGACAATGCGCAACAAGGTTATGTTCAATAACAAAAGTTTAATATCATCATTGGTCTGAAATCATAAGTATCACAGCCAATAACACCCAACCCACGCCCACATCCCACTTTTTCCATCATTGACATCAATCACATGTTCAACATGTCCAGCCACACAGAATATAAAGGCAAAGCAGGAGCGTGGTCCCCAGCCTCCATACATTGCAACAAATTGCATCCACCCAGATGGAGATATAACACAGCCATCACCTGCGCACATGCATCTCACTTTCCTTCCCCCCTCCCCTTCTTCTCCCCACCTCCACCCCTTCCCCTCCTCACTCCACGGCGCCTGGCTGAGGAGCTCCTCAGGCGGTGCCTCATTGGGGGGGATGAAGGCAGATGTTTTGGTTGGATGGGTACGCAAATGGGGGTTGCCGAGGGGCAACATTCTCTGATGCAGAGGCAGGATCTTGGTCCTTGCTCACATCTGTCGTTCGCAGTGGTGGTGCGGGACCTCAGAGTGGAGTGCTGCACTCTGGGACCACTGGGAGGGCTGTGGCAGCAGTGTTCCTGGCTATTGCATCCAGGGACTCCACCATGCATGGAATGTACTCCGTCATGGTGGCCCCCAAAAGCTTAATTGAGCTGGTCACCAATGTCTACAGTCCTCCTGGACAACTGTACCATCTCTCCGCTGTCATGTCGCGCTCGTGGAACAGTCTTGCCGCGTCCAAGAGACCTTTGCGGGGTCAGCGCCGTCCTGGGGACAAATGGGGTGCCCTGTGGCGAGGTGCTTGGGGCCGGCATCTCCAGAGTGGAAGCGGGAATGACCAAAGGACCAATAGATGGCCTTGGGGTGGAATGGCTTCTGGAGCGTGGTGATGCAGGTTCTTCGAAGTCCGAGCTCTCATCCGTCGAGAACAGACCCAGCGGATTGATGGGCGAGAATCAGAGCTCCTCAGCACCAGATGTAGTAGGATCGTCCACCGACTCCTGCCCCACGACCCCACCTTCTGGCCTCTGTGGTCTTGTCTGTGGCCGCGCTGCTGGCTGAACTGCAAGACACAAATGAGGTTGTTAGATGAGAAGGGGGTACTCGGGTGACAAGGTGAGTCCAGCGCTACACACAACATATGCACGATAAAAGCATGACCGCTCTCAAAATCATCGCAGACATCACATTTCATCACCGTCAACACATTGTGCATTGCAATGATTTTCATTAGGGCAGCATTATTTCTAAGACACTTTTAGAAATCATCTATCATATATGATTGATCGGATATGAGTTGGTGTGGCATCTAATGACTTAACATCACGCAATGGTGTAAGCTTTACTCACGTGGCATCACTTCAGGGTCTGCAGATGCATCCGTGGCTGTCCGGGGGGTGCTTCCCCACAAGTGCAAGCACTCGCTCCTCCATCTCAGTGGTGTCGCTGTGGGTGCCCCCACTCGTTTCCCTCTGCATGGACCTCATCGTCGATAGCTTCTTCTGTAAAAGGTGACATGGCATGAGATCATTGCGTGATATCATTGCTAGGTACTGTCACAGACATTGATACAACACATAACCGACAAATGAAATCATGATTGTTATGCTTATTATCATTCTTTACCTAAAGACGTACACCGCGATTGCAGGCTTTGAGTAAAACATTCCTGGTAAAAGTGCAAGACCTTACATCTGCTGATAGTCACTCATTACTGTTATAAATCAAATTATATAAATGCATAAGTACATGTAAATCAATGTAATACTTACTCTTGCAGATCCCACAAGGTCGTTCCATCGTTTGCGGCATTGGTTGCCGTCACACACCTCGTTCGTTGCCGACGAGACCACCTCTGCTATCTCGGTCCATATCCTCTGGTAGGCCTTTGGAGTGGACTTCTCATGCCCTCCCTGTGTCAAATCACCCCAGCGTGACTCGACCTCCTGCAGGAGGGAGGTATTTGCGTTGTCCGAGAACCTCCTGGCTCTTTTGCGGCCTCCGATGTGCTCCTCTCCCAGCTCACTGCTCTCTCCAGCGTCAGTCTCCACAGCGTGCTGTGATGCCTCCTCTTCTCCCTCCATTATAGGGAAAATTCGATCAAATATGTGGCTGGTAACAGCTACTTTTTATTTGCCTACTTGCTGTGAAGCTCTAAAGTCTCCCTCCTTCCTCCCAAAGCAGCCACACCACACCCAGCCACACCTTCAGTCCCTCTGAGCTCCCTCTCTCTCTGTCTCCTCTTCTGCGCATGTCATGGTGACCCTTGACCTCCAGAATCGCGGGAATCAAGCGTTGCCATGCTGTTGCTAAGGACGGCCACACTTTACAGCAGAAGGTCAATAAAATTTAACGCTACCGTCCATTTTAAATCGTCCACGGTATCGCCCATTTTCAAAATGTAAACGAGAATGGGCGAGAAGCCGGCGATCTGAAAACCTTTTTTTACCGCCCACACCGGAAATAACGCCCATTTTTGGGCGATAACCACAAAAGTGAAGGTTCTAACCCCAAGTCTTCACAATGCCAGTCTGCACCCAAGCTTTCTGAAGTTGGGTAAGTGCGGTGTGGGGAGAATGCGCACTCCACAATGAACAAACAGAACCTGCACAGGTGTGTGCGGCTTTTTCAGTCGCCTGGTCCGGAAACTCTTTAACATGATGAGTTTCTGAGTATCAGTCACTTGGCTGACAATTTGTTGTCCTATGATAAGTTAGCACACTGATACCAGTGCTGCTCCTCGTGTAATTGTTACAAGTCCACATAGTTCACATTAAACGGAAGACAACCGTAATGCATTAAGTATGATAACTGAAACACCAATTGAGGCAACTGTCAAAGTGCAAATCTGACTGAAATAAACTGAGGGGTGGACTTTTCACTTCTGCTAAACATGTGCTACAAATTACATTTGGTATTTAATATTTCAAAAAGTGGTAAAAATGGGTAATTTTGTTAAAGAGATTTTCTGTGAAAATAGTATTTAAGTTAGACTTCATTTGACACCATTCACCCATTTAAAATAAATGAGTAAATGCTTTGTTAAAATAGCAGATAAAGAAAAGCTGTACAAACATAAGTGTTGATGCACTATTACAGGCAGTAACATTTAGGATATGGTTATCAAAGTCAGTGCTAATTTAAGATGGATATAAAACTCCAGAAATGAGTTGAGGTACAATTTTGCAGGTTGTTCTCACTCACTGTGTCAATCGCAGATAAGACAATCTCTGACCGCTTCCTCGTATCGCTCTCCACCCACATCCCCTTCCCTCACCCAACCTGACATCCTTCTGTGTCCGCCCCTGGAAAGAACTCTCTCCCGACTCTCTTACAACTGAAATCCCAACTGTCCAGCCCTTGGCCCTCCATTCACCAGGACATTTCTGCAGCTACCGATCTGCTCAACCACACTCTCACCACCACCTTTGATGCCCTAGTCCCGATAAAATCTATTACTCCCTCCCACGCTGGACATTTCCCCTGGTGTGGCCCTCACCTTCACTCCCTCAAGTCCAAGGGATGCAGACTTGAATGGAGATGGCGGACAACTGGTTTAGCCATTCACCGCCAGATCTGGCTGGACCACATAAGGCAATATTGGGCCCTGCTCTTGTTTGCCAAAACTGCTCCCTATTCCAGGATCATTCTTGAATACAAAGATAACCCCTGCTACTATTCTCTACTGCTAACCATTTTCTTAAAACCCTCTCCTCTGTCTCCTCCAACAAGTGCAAGGAGCTCATGGACTTCTTTGTCTCTACAATTGAAACCTTCCGATCAGCTGCCTCTGCCACTTTCCTTCCTTACCCTAGCTCCAAGGAATCTTTCCCCAGTTTTTCTCCAATCTCCCCTCATGACCTCTCCACATTCATCTTGTCCATGAGACCCACTTCCTGTTCCCTTGACCCTATTCCCACCAAACTGCTGACCACCCAACTTCCTTTTCTGGCTCCCATGTTAGCTGACATTGTTAACGGTTCTCTCTCCTCAGGTACTTTCCCCCTCTCCCTCAAACCTGCCATCATCACCTCTCTCATCAAAAAACAACCCTTGACCCCTCCGTCCTTGAAAACTACAGCCCAATCTCCAACCTCCCTTTCCTCTCCAAAGCCCTTGAATGTGATGTCACCTCCCAAATCCATGCCCATCTTTCCCGGAAATCCATGTTTGAATCCCTCCAAACTGGTTCCGCCCCTGCCACAGTACTGAATCGGCTCCCATCAAAGTCACAAATGACATCCTTTGTGAGTGTGACAAAGGTAAACTATCCATCCTCATCCTCTTTAACCTGTCTGCAGCCTTTGACACAGTTGACCACTCCATCCTCCTCCAACGTTTCTCCACCAATGTCCAGCTGGGTGGTACTGCACTCGCCTGGTTCCATTCTTATCTATCTAAGCGTAGCCAGAAAATCTCCTGCAATGGCTTCTCTTTCCACTCCTGCATCATTACCTCCGGGATCCCTCAAGCATCTATCCTTGGTCCCCTCCTATTTCTCATCTACATGTTGCCCCTTGGCGACATCATCCAAAAACACACCGCCAATTTCCACATGTAGGCTGATGACAGCCAGCTCTACTTCACCACCATTTCTCTCGACCTCTCCATGGTGTCTAAATTGTCTGACTGCTTGTCCGACATCCAGTACTGGATGAGCAGAAATTTTCTTCAATTAAATATTGGGAAGACCGAAGCCATTATCTTTGGTCCCCGCCACAAACTGCATTCCCTAGCCACCAACTCCATCCCTCTCCATTGCATCTGTCTGAGGATGAACCAGACTGTTCGAAGCCTTGGTGTCATATTTGACCCTGAAATGAGCTTCCGACCACATATTTATGGCATAACTAAAACCACCTATTTCCACCTCCATAACATCGCCCGTCTCCGTCCATGCCTCAGCTCATCTGCTGCTGAAGCCATCATCCATACCTTTGTTAACTCTAGACTTGACTATTCCAACGCACTCCTGGCTGACCTCCCACATTCTATGCTTGAGCTCATCCAAAACTTGGCTTCCTGTGTCCTAACTCGCACCAAGTCCCACTCACCTATCACCCTTATACTTGCAGACCTCCATTGGCTCCCAGTTAAGCAACGCATTGATTTCAAAATTCTCATCCTTATTTTCAAATATCTCCATGTCCTCGCCCCTCCCTATCTCTGTAATTTCATTCAGCCCCACAACTCCCCGAGGTATTTGCGCTCCTCAAATTCTGCCCTCTTGAGCATCCCTGATTATATTCGCTCAAGCATCGGTGGCCGTGCCTTCAGCTGCCTAGGCCCTAAGCTCTGGAATTCCCTCCCTGAATCTCTCTGCCTCTCCACCTCTCCACCTCTCTTTCCTCCTTTCAGACATTCTTTAAAACCTACCTCTTTGACCAAGCTTTTGGTCATCTGCCTTAATTTCTTATATGGCTCGGTGTCAAATTTTTGTCTTATAATAAATAATAAATAATGTCCTGTGAAGCGCCTTGGGACGTTTTACTACTTTAAAGGCGCTATATAAATACAAGTTGTTGTTGAAAGATTCTCTTGAAGGATACTCAATTGGAGGGTGAAATGGCACAGCATCTTCAGTAGAAGATGCCACCAATTTTGTCCCCAAAAAAGCTACTAGATCGAGAATTCCAAAGAGCTTTGACTAGTGTTTGGATGTTACATAGAGGAGGGTAGATGGTTGTAGGCCATATTAGTAAACAGGTAGATAATGGACCTAACCTGCTCAGCAAAGTGTGCCTGTCCAATTTACACTGAGCAAATCAAGGGGTTATGTTACCATATAGCTGTTGTAAGGCATCGTACATTTAAAAAAATACAGATACATGGTGAAAGATTTCCATCAGTGAGTTAAACGGGACCTTCATATCTAACAAAGATATTTAAATTAATAATCTATCATGCGCAGCTGTCCTGCTGAGGCCATGGAATTGACAAGACTAGTGGATTCCTTTTGACTAGTGTTGGAGAAAAAGGCCAGCTTAAAAGCTCAGATAGTATGAAACAAGGAAAGACCTTTAATTCCAGTCCTTTCAACAGACCATGTATGTCTTGCTACCCACTGTCAGCTGGCTGTGGGTTCAAGCCCCACTCCAGGAACATAAATCTAGGCTGACACTCAAGTGCAGTGTTGAGGGAGTGCTGTATTATACTGTCTTTCAGATGAGATGTTAAACTGAGGCCCCATCTGCTCTCTCAAGCGGACATAAAAAAATTCCATGGCATTATTTCGAAGGACAGAGGAGTTATCCCTGGTGTCCTGGCCAATATTTATCCCTCAATCAACATAACCAAAAAAACAGATTATCAGGTCATTATCACATTACTGTTTGTGGGAGTTTGCTTTGTGCAAATTGGCTGCCGTGTTTCCTACATTACAATAGTGACTGCACTCACTCCACAAGTACTTCATTGGCTGTAAAGCGCTTTGAGACGTCTGGTGGTCGTGAAAGGTGCTATATAAATGCAAGTCTCTCTTTTTTCTTTCTTTCCTCGTTTATAGCTTCTATCTGGCCTTGCCTCCAGTGGTAATAATCCAAAATACACAAAATAAATGGCATTGAATGGTGGGCTGGTGCATCCCCAAGTCTGGGCCTGTGTGATCGAACCTTGGTGCACTCTGAGCCTTGCACGTGGGTCTATTTTTTTTCTTTTTTGGCTCCTCTGGTCCCAATTTTCTCTCCTCTCCTTCTTAAGTTACTGGCTCCAAAGGTAATTAGCAAAAGAACAAGACATGAAATGAGGAGAAAGTATTCCATACAGCGAGCTGTTATGATCTGGAATGCACAGCCTAAGGGGGTGGTGGGAGCGGATTCAATAATAAATTTCAAAAGGGAATTGGATAAATATTTGAAGGAGAAAACATTTGCAGGGCTATGGGGAAAGGGCAGGGGAGCGGGACTAATTGGAGAGCACTTTCAAAGCTCCGGCACAGGCTCGACGGGCTGAACGGCCTCCTTCTGTGCTGTATGATTCTTTGGGGTTAATTTTAAGCTAACTTGCGGGGCAGGAATCTCACGGGATCAGGTGGAAGGCTGGTTTTATCCCCTGCCCAGTATTACTCTCCACTGACTTCAACTTTTCATCATTGTTGAGCGTTCAGGGCTGCTAGGGATGCTGTTATGTGGAGTCATTTTCATATATTGCATTCTGTCGAGTCCAGCCATAACACCACCTGTGGCTATTCATGATGCATTTCTACAGGGAAGTACCTGAGCAATTACCTTAAAGGGCAAAGTCGGATTAGCAGCTAAACATCACAAGCATGCTCCCGTTACACATGTATGTGTATATGTGTGTATATATATTTACATAACACATAGGTTGGATGGCTCTTTTTCGGCAGGCACTGATTCGATGGGTCGAATGGCCTCCTTCTGAGCAGTAAGCTTCTATGATTCTATGATAAGTACTGACATAAAAAGAAACTAATTTTGAATCTGAGGAAAGTCTAATCTTGTGATTAACAATATTTCCAAAATTAAATCAAATGTATCATCATCTGCGGTAAGTGCCTTGCATGACTCTCAACTTTAAGTTGGAAGATTGTTGTTTCAAGTCCCACTTCAGAACTTGAGTATATAATCTCGGCTGACATTTCAGTCCAGTATTCAGGAGTGCTGTATTGTTAGATATACCAATTTTTGAATTCGACATTAAACTGAGGCTCCTGTACCTATTCAGGTGAATGCAAAAGATCCCATGGCACTACTCGAAGAAGAGCAGATAGTTATCCCAGTGTCTGGCTAACCATCCTCCCTCAATCAATACCATCAGAAACAGTTTAATTGGTCAATCTTCTCATTGTTGATTGTGGGATCTTACTGTGTACAGTAGGACAGCAGTGTTTGATCCAGCAGCTGTATCATTGGTCTACCAACTGGGGCTATTATTGAAATATTTTATAGAGCAGCAATGTGGACTTTCCCATATAGCCAGTATATCACTCTGTATCTTAAGTGTTTGAAGCTGACTGTACTAGGAATGAGAATGTTGGAAAATTCCCCAAAATCACAATAATATCTCTGCAGCTGAAATTTTGTGCGGTTTGTTGTTTTATATGGGGTAATATTTGTGACAAGATAATGGTTTATTGACACAGAACTGGAGACACTGGCCAATCCCAATGCTCCATCAGGCTGATTCCAGTGATCCATCTGACTCATCCCAGTGCTGCATTCGGCCAATTCCAGTGCTGCATCCGGCCGATCCCAGTGCTGCATCCGGCCGATCCCAGTGCTGCATCTGGCCAATCCCAGTGCTGCATCCGGCCGATCCCAGTGCTGCATCCAGCCGGTCACAGTGCTCCAATTGGCCGATCCCAGTGCTCCAATTGGCCGATCCCAGTGCTCCAATTGGCCGATCCCAGTGCTCCATGTATCCACTATGAAGCTGCAATCAATAAAGATTAAATAGTTGATAGAAAGAAAGGAGAATAAAGAGATATGTGAACAGGGCAAACACATGGGACTAGGAATACTACTATCATGGAGGATAGAAACCAACGTGGCCTTGTTGGGCTGAATGGCCTGTTTCTGTGTTGCGATTTCTATGTAATTCTGGCCCTGGGGACTGTTCATGGAAGAGTCATGAGACTGAACCCTAGTGACAGAGGTTTGAGCTTTGAGGAAGGATTGGATTATGTTGGGCTTTTCAGCCTGAAAAGGAAATAACTAATAGATGAATTTATAGAGATATATCTATCTAAGAGTAAATTACAGAAAGGTAAACCTTGAAAGTTGCTTTGACCTAAAGTGTGACAGAAGGGCAAGAGGCACAGATTCAAACATTTAGGATTGATGTCAGGAAGTTCTTCTTCACACAAAAGGTGATTGACATACAGAATGGACTTCCACGTAGGGGAATTTCCCCTCTCTGCCGGCTATAAAGTACTAAATTAGATGAGATTGGGGCTGGGATCAGGGAGCATCAGGCAAAGAATGAAGAAAAATGTGGGCGGTGAGACCTGCCCCCGCCTCACCACCCCACCTGTATTTCCAGCCCCCGCCAAAACTGACACTAGCCACTCCTTCCCCACCTGCTGCATTAAATGGTGGCAGGGAGCTAGGCCCTGGTCCCCATCCCACTGGCTCACTAACCTCCGTCCCTCGCTGTGCTCGACCTCCGCCCCTCGCTGGGTGCGATCTCCGCCCCTCGCTGTGCTCGACCTCCGCCCCTCGCTGGGTGTGATCTCTGCCTCTTGCTGGGTGCGATCTCCGCCCCTCGCTGGGTGCGATCTCCGCCCCTCGCTGGGCTCGACATCCGCCCCTCGCTGGGTGCGATCTCCACCCCTCGCTGTGCTCGACCTCCGCCCCTCGCTGGGTGCGACCTCCGCCCCTCGCTGGGTGTGATCTCTGCCTCTTGCTGGGTGCGATCTCCGCCCCTCGCTGGGCTCGACCTCCGCCCCTCGCTGGGTGCGACATCCGCCCCTCGCTGGGTGCGATCTCCGCCCCTCGCTGGGCTCGACCTCCGCCCCTCGCTGGGTGCGACCTCCGCCCCTCGCTGGGTGTGATCTCTGCCTCTTGCTGGGTGCGATCTCCGCCCCTCGCTGGGCTCGACCTCCGCCCCTCGCTGGGTGCGATCTCCGCCCCTCGCTGTGCTCGACCTCCGCCCCTCGCTGGGTGTGATCTCCACCCCTCGCTGGGTGTGATCTCTGCCCATCGCTGGGCTCGACCTCCGCCCCTCGCTGGGTGCGATCTCCGCCCATCGCTGGGCTCGACCTCCGCCCCTCGCTGGGTGCGATCTCTGCCCCTCGCTGGGCTCGACCTCCGCCCCTCGCTGGGTGCGATCTCTGCCCCTCGCTGGGTGCGATCTCCGCCCCTCGCTGGGTGCGATCTCCGCCCCTCGCTGGGTGCGATCTCCGCCCCTCGCTGGGTGCGATCTCCGCCCCTCGCTGGGCTCGAATTCCGCCCCTCGCTGGGTGCGATCTCCGCCCCTCGCTGGGCTCGGATTCCGCCCCTCGCTGGGTGCGATCTCCGCCCCTCGCTGGGCTCGACCTCCGCCCCTCGCTGGGTGTGATCTCTGCCCCTCGCTGGGTGCGATCTCTGCCCCTCGCTGGGTGCGATCTCCGCCCCTCGCTGGGTGCGATCTCCGCCCATCGCTGGGTGCGATCTCCGCCCCTCGCTGGGTGCGATCTCTGCCCCTCGCTGGGTGCGATCTCCACCCCTCGCTGGATGCGATCTCTGCCCCTCGCTGGGTGCGATCTCTGCCCCTCGCTGGGTGCGATCTCCGCCCCTCGCTGGGTGCGATCTCCGCCCCTCGCTGGGTGCGATCTCCGCCCATCGCTGGGTGCGATCTCCACCCCTCGCTGGGTGCGATCTCTGCCCCTCGCTGGGCTCGACCTCCGCCCCTCGCTGGGTGCGATCTCTGCCCCTCGCTGGGTGCGATCTCCGCCCCTCGCTGGGTGCGATCTCTGCCCCTCGCTGGGTGCGATCTCCGCCCCTCGCTGTGCTCGACCTCCGCCCCTCGCTGGGTGCGATCTCCGCCCCTCGCTGTGCTCGACCTCCGCCCCTCGCTGGGTGCGATCTCTGCCCCTCGCTGAGTGCGGTCTCCGCCCCTCGCTGGGCTCGACCTCCGCCCCTCGCTGGGTGCGATCTATGCCCCTCGCTGGGTGCGGTTTCCGCCCCTCGCTGGGCTCGACCTCTGCCCCTCGCTGGACTCGACCTCCGCCCCTCGCTGGGCTCGACTTCTGCACCTCGCTGGGTTCGATCTCTGCACCTCGCTGGACTCGACCTCTGCCCCTCGCTGGGTTCGACCTCCGCATCTCACTGGGCTCAACGTCCGCCCCTCGCTGGGCTCAGGCGCCGCTCCAATGGGTTGCCTGGACTCCAGTGATGTCAGTCCAGTTGCCCTTCTAGAAGTGGTCGCACTCCTGGGTTAACTCATGCCACTCCCTGCAATGGCTAGCTCTCTTATTTATACCCCACCTGCCGATACTATCTCCTCACAGGTCGGAGGGGCACCACATAATTTTATACACCTCAATGAGGTCTCGCCTCAGCCTCCTCTGTTCCAATGAAAGCCTATCCAATCTTTCCTCATAGCTTAGATTCTCCACTCCTGGCAACATCCTCGTAAATCTCCTCTGTACCCTCTCCAGTGCAATCACGTCTTTCCTGTAATGTGGTGACCAGAACTGCACGCAGTACTCCAGGTGTGGCTTAACCAGTGTTTTATACAGTTCAAGCATAACCCCCCTGCTCTTGTAGTTATGCCTTGACTAATAAAGGCAAGCATTCCATCTGCCTTCTTAACCACCTTATCTACTTGGCCTGCTACCTTCAGGGATCTGTGGACCTGCACTCCAAGGTCGCTTTGTTCCTCTACACTTCTCAGTGTCCTACCATTTATTGTGTATTCCCTTTCCTTGTTAGCCCTCCCCAAATGCATTACCTTACACTTCTCTGGATTAAATTCCATTTGCCACTATTCTGCACACCTGACCAGTTGATTGATATCTTCCTGCAGTCCGCAGCTTTCTTTTTCATTATCAACCACACAGCCGATTTTAGTATCCTTTGCAAACTTCTTCATCATACCCCCTATATTCAAGTCTAGGGGCTAGATTTTCCATTATTTTTGCATGCATAACGCCCACTTAACGTCCATTTTATCGCCCAGATATCGCCCATTTAGCCACAAAATGGAAACTGACGCCCATTTCTCAGTCACTTATCGCCAAGCATTACTCTCCGCATGTGCGTAATGCCAAGATGTTGCTCCTGGCTCTCATGTGTCGTTGGCAATGGGGGTGCGGCACCTTGGGGTGCAGTGCCGAGCTCCGGGACCACTGGGAGCCCTCTGCCACCAGTGTTCCTGGCTAAGAGCTGCAGGGCCTCCTCCACCTCTTCCATGTTATATATTATTTGTTGGACAAAAACTCAATGCCAACTATTGTTCTTGGTGCTTAGTAGGCTTTTTGTTGCTGGTCAATCTCCCTCGTGCCTCCCACAACAGCCAAACAAGCACACACCACACCTACACATGCTTTCAGTCCCTCTCTGCTCCTTCTCTCTCTGTCTCCTCTTCTGCGTATGTAATGATGACCCCTAACCTCCTGAATCGCGGGAAATGAGCGTTGCCATGCCGTTGCTAAGGACGGCAACACTTTACGGCAGAAGGTCAGAGAGATATAACGCTAACGCACATTTCAGATCGCTTGTGGTAACGCCCAATTTAAAAAATGTGGACTGGGGGCTTTGAAAATGGGCGACAAGCCGGCGATCTGAAAACCCATTTTTACTGCCCACGCTGGAAATATCGCCCATTTTTGGGCAATCTGCACAAAAGTGTAAAATTTAGCCCCTGATCATTGATGTATATCACAAAAAGCAAGGGACCCAGTACTGAGCCCTGCAGACAGCCATTGTGTAGACTCATCTGTATTTACCCATTCCTGTTTTGACATGTCAAAACACGTTGGAGATTGACCTGTTTGTATTAATTTAACCATCAATCATTATTCTCCTGACTTTCATATGGCTAAAAACAATTGACCCCCTCCTGGTTTTTTTTAAAGCCAGTCAAAACCCATTTCTTCGAAGTTGCTCCAACTTCGAAAATGGGTGAAGACAAGGAGGAGGAGCAAGTCATGCAATGTGTTTAAAAAGCTTGACCTCGGTTGAAATAACAATATAGAAACGGTAGAATAAAGTAAAGATAAAGTTCAGAAATAATAAAAGGCCAGAGAATGGGAAAGGTGCAAAGGGATTGTGTGGGTGAGCAGAATTAAAGCATTCAAAATAATTTTATTTTCAGTTCTATTTGTTTTCAAAGTGTTTAACCTTTGCGGTCTAGTGGCAAGTAGCAAAGCTACCCCTGACATATTATTGTAATAAATTATAGCTTATTTAAGCATAATATGTCCGAAAATGACAAAAATACCAAGGCCAAGATCCATTCTAAGAGGCTAAATAAATAACTTTAGCAGAAATGAAAAGAATGGAATAACAATTAAGAGAATAAAACAAATGTGCATCAACTGAAACCACAAACCTGAGTAATGAAACTTTGTAAAACTCATAACCTATGAGGTGTCAAACCATCATGAAACTTTTGAGTTTGTGGTGGTGACGAAACTTTGGTCTCAAGTATTTAAAAAATAAACGTTTCAAGGCTGCAGTCGGTTATTATAAATTATGGGAAAAGGTTTAATAATATATGCTGTGTGCTGAATCATTCCTTTCAGTATGGCCTGTAGGAAACAGTGCACCACACTAACATGTTTAAGATACATGTTGACTGCTGGTAATGTTAAGTTTACTGAATCACACATCAAATACAATAGCCCACTCTAAGGCATGCTCTGAAATACCATCACATTGGCCTAGTTTACAAAGAGATACCACCAGAACCTATCTTGGATCAATCATGTCAAATTACTGTTCGGGCCCTGAGATAGGACGATAGGGTCCATTCGCTGGTTGGGTCAAAATATGGCCTGTGCTCCCAGATGCACCCACGTGATAGGCTGACTCTGGAGGGCTGAGGGCTAATTATCATAGTATCAATAATATATTAAAGGGCTGCTTCATCCTTAAAGGGAGGCAGAATTTCTTTGGAGGTTGACTAATGGGACAGGATGGTTGGAGGAGCATCCAGACCTGCCCCCTTCAGCGAAGAAAGTCTGTTGTTCTTAATTGGGGAGGAGTTGGCTCAGAGGAAAATGTCAACAGTTGGAGCAAAAAAAATCCTCCAATTCGAGTTTGTGTACGGCAATAATGGCAGAAGATGACCAATCAGGTGAATGCTTACTCGTCATTGCATTGTGAATGATAAAGCGTATGGACCCGGTGCTGGGGAGGGGAAGGACGGCCCCACTTGTTATTAGCACGTGCTCACTTGGAGGTCTGGTGAGGGCAGCACGTGGCGACAACGGGTTTTGTGAAAGAAACGGCTTTTGTGGAATGGGGAGTTCTTTACCCAGCATTCATAGCGGCAGAAAAACGGCTCTATCCCTGGGATAGATCCATGAGAGCATTCAATCCCAGAGATAGAGTGGTCTCTCTGCCATGACGGCTGTTGGGTAAAGAGCTCCTCATCTCGCAAAAGCTGTTCCTTTCACAAAACCTGCTTCCACCTCGCGCTGATCCCCATGCACTTGTAATGTATTTGATTCATGGGTTCTTTGCTTAAGAATTCATAGCAACACATTGCTATTAAGAATTAGTTGTTTATTAACAAAGGTTTAACAATCACAATACACATTAGCAGTTCACAACTGCCTATCTCATCGTGGATGACCTAGATCCAACTGACTGGGGTTTTATTGAGTCTTGTGAACATCACATGACTGGCAAAGCCACTCACAATGCAACAGCTCTACAAACCTGTGAGCATACTCGCAGGTGCATACATTACAGCACTGACCTCCCGAAAGTAATGGATCTAAGAGAGTTTGGGGGCAGAAGGGAATCAAGCTGCAAAGGAAAGCCCCAGTGATCCCGACTCAGTGATAATTCCAGATACATCAGCTTTACAGCAGACTGTGTCCCATGTTTAAAGTTGTAAACGGACTTGGTGCATTGAAAGCTGCACATGGTTCATAATTTGTGAGTGCCCGTTGTTTCAGAATGCCTCTTGTATATTTTACATGTAAGTTATTTGGGTTTCTCAATAAGTGTCCGATTTTTGGGAGTGTCCGTTTGTTCAGGTTTCATTGCATTTGCATGCTCTCTGCTCTTCCTTTCACACCTGATGCAATGTAGGCTGCTCACTGGGCTACCCCTTGTATTATCTCCGAATGATCAAAGTGTCTCTTTGTTCTCTCTTCAAAAGAGAAGGCATAACCATCTGCGGAGAACCTGCACTGGTGGTGAATCGACCAACCTGCAACATCTCAGCCACTATGAGGACCTGGACCTCGAAATAATTGGATTGGATGGCACTGAGGGAATGGGCACGTGGCTTCATGCCAGCACAACCAGGCAGGGGTTCGGTACAACTTTGCCTTCTTGCTGCAAATGGAACGGCAAACATCAATTACTGAATATCTTTACACTGCACTTTCAAGATCTTCAGATCGCCCTGCATGGAATGCTAGAGAACGTTAGGCAGTGCTGCTCTGGTAACTTGTAGTTATGCAAGAGTTTTTGGGAGACCTTTTTAAAATTTGTTTCTGGGATATGGACGTTTCTGGCGAGGCCAGCATTTATTGCCCATCCTTAATTGCCCTTGAAAAGGTGGTGGTGAGCCGCCTTCTTGAACCGCTGCAGTCCGGGTGGTGAAGGTGCTTCCACAGTGCTGTTAGGGAGGGAATTCCAGGATTTTGACCCAGCGACGATGAAAGAACAGCGATATATTTCCAAGTCAGGATGTGTGTAACTTGGATGGAAACTTGCAGGTGATGGTGCTCCCATGCGCCTGCTGCCCTTGTCCTTCTAGGTGGTAGAGGTCGCAGGTTTGGGAGGTGTTGTCAAAGAAGCCTTGGTGAGTTGCTGCTGTGCATCTTGTAGATGATACACACTGCAGCCAGGGTGTACCAGTGGCAGAGGGAGTGAATGTTTAAGATGGTGGATGGGGTGCCAATCAAGCAGGCTGCTTTATCCTGGATGGTGTCGAGCTTCTTGAGTATTGTTGGAGCTGCACTCATCCAGGCAAGTGGAGAGTATTCCATCACACTCCTGACTTGTGTCTTGTAGATGGTGCAAAGGCTTTTGGGAGTCAGGAGGTGAGACAGTCGCCGCAGAATACCCAGTCTCTGACCTGCTCTTGTAGCATTTATGTGGTTGGTCCAATTAAGTTTCTGGTCAATGGTGGCCCCCAGGATGTTGATGATGGGGAATTCGATGATAGTTGTGACTTTGAATGTCAAGGGACAGAAGTTAGACTCTCGTTTGTTGGAGATAGTCATTGCCTGGCACTTGCGTGGCGCAAATGTAATTTGCCACTTGTCAGCCCCAGCCTGAATTTGTCCAGATCTTGCTGCATGCGGGCACGGACTGCTTCATTATCTGAGGAGTTGCAAATGAAACTGAATGCTGTGCAATCATCAGCGAACATCCCCAATTCTGACCTTATGATAGCGTGGAGGTCATTGATGAAGCAGCTAAAGATGTGTGGACCTAGAACACTGCCCTGGGGAACTCCTGCAGTGAGGCCCTGGGACTGAGATGATTGGCCTCTCACAACCACAACCATCTTCCTTTGTGCTAGGTATGATTCCAGCTAGTGGAGAATTTAACCCCTGATTCCCATTGACTTCAATTTTACTCGGGCTCCTTGATGCCACACTCAGTCAAATGCTGCCTTGATGTCAAGGGCAGTCACTCTCACCTCACCTCTGGAATTCAGTTCTTTTGTCCATATTTGGACCAAGGCTGTAATGAGGTCTGGAGCCGAGTGGTCTTGGTGAAACCCGAACTGGACTTCTGTGAGCAGGTTATCTGAGAGGGAACATAGAGTATGAAAGTAAACTAGCAAGAAATATAAAAACAGATAGTAAGAACTTCTACATGTATGTAAAAAGGAAAAGAGTGGCAAAAATAAACATTGGTCCCTTAGAGGACGTGACTGGGGAATTAATAATGTGGAACAGGGAAATAGCGGGGACTTAGAACAAATATTTTGTATCGGTCTTCACGGTAGAAAAGACTAAAAACATCCCAATATTAGATAATCAAGGGGCTATAGGGAGGGAGGAACTTAAAACAATCATTATCATTAAAGAAAAAGTACTCGGTAGAATAATGGAACTAAAGGTGGACAAGTGCCCTGGATCTGATGGCCTGCAACCTAGGGTCTTAAAAGAAGTGGCTACAGAGATGGTGGATGCATTGGTTATAATCTATCAAAATTCCCTGAATTCTGGTTAGGGCCAGGGAAACCACAAATGCAATACCCCTATTTAAAAAAGGAGGCAGATAGAAAGCAGGAAAGTATAGACCAGTTAGCCTAACATCTGTCATTGGTAAAATGCTGGAATCCATTATTAAGGAAGCAGTAGCAGGATATTTGGAAAACGCATAATATAGTCAAGCAGCGACAGCATGGTTTTATGAAAGGGAATCATGTTTGACAATTTTGCTAGAGTTCTTTGAGGATGTAATGAGCGAGGTAGATAAGAGGGAACCAATGGATGTGGTGTATTTGGATTTCCAGAAGGCATTTGATCAGTTGTCACATAAAAGGTTACTGCACAAGATAAGAACTCACGGGGTTGGGGGTAACATATTAGCATGGATAGCAGTTTGGCTCAATAACAGAAAACAAGAGTGGGGATGAAGGGTCATTTTCTGGTTGTCAAACAGTAACTAGTCAGATGCCACAGGAATCAGTGCTGGGGCCTCAACTATTTACAATCTATATTAATGACTTGGATGAAAGGACTGAGTGTAATGTAGCCAAGTTTTCTGATGAAACAAAGATGGGTGGGAAAACAAGTTGTGAGGAGGACACAAAAAATTTGCAAAGGGATATAGACAGGCTACGTGAGTGGGCAAAAATTTGGCAGATGGAGAATAATGTGGGAAAGTGTGAGATTATCCATTTTGGCAGGAAAAATAAAAAAGGAAATTATTATTTAAATAGAGAGAAATTACAAAATGCTGCAGAGGAACCTGGGGGTCTTTGTGCATGAAACACAAAAGTTAGTATGCAGGTACTGCAAGTAATCAGGAAGGCAAATGGAATGTTGGCCTTTATTGCAAGGGGGATAGAGTATAAAAGCAGAGAAGTCCTGCTACAACTGTACAGGGTATTGGTGAGGCCACACCTAGAGTACTGCATACAGTTTTGGTCTCCGTATTTAAGGAAGGATATACTTGCATTGGAGTCTTTTCAGAGAAGGTTCACTAGGTTGATTCCTGAGATGGACGGGTTGACTTATGAAGAAAGGTTGAGTAGGTTGGGCCTATACTCATTGAAGTTTAGAAGAATGAGAGGTGATCTTATTGAAACATATAAGATACTAAGGGAGCTCGACAAGGTAGATGCAGAGAGGATGTTTCCACTCACGGGGGAATCCAGAACTAGGGAGCATAGTTTAAGCATAAGGGGTCGCCCATTTAGAACTGAGATGAGGAGGAATTTCTTCACTGAGAGAATCGTAAATCTGTGGAATTCTCTGCCCCAGAGAGCTATCGAGGCTGGGTCATTGAACATATTTAAGGCGGAGTGTTATGTATTAATGCTTGGGGGTCACCAGACACCAGAGGGCGCCGCGGTCGGAGGTCATCGGGCTGTATGCATGTGGCATGTGTGCTTGGTCACCAGTATATAAGCTGGGTGTCTTTGTCACGCTGGTACTCTTGGGCTGGTTAAAGATGGATCAGGTTGCACCTGAGTGAGTTCACAGTAACTAGACTCTTGAGTCATTACACGCAGATAGACAGATTGCTGAGCGATAGGGGAGTGAAGGGTTATGGGGAGCGGGCCGGGAAGCGGAGCTGAGTCCAAGATCAGATCAGCCATGATCTTATTAAATGGCGGAGCATACTCGAGGGGCCAAGTGGCCTACTCCTGCTCCAAATTCTTATGTTCTTATGTTATTGGTGAGTATGTACCTCTTGATAGCATTGTCAACGACATCTTTCATCACTTTGCTGATGATTGAGAGTAGACTGATGGGGCGTTAATTGGGCAGATTGGATTTGTCCTGTTTTTTCTGGACAGGACAAACCTGGGTAGTTTTCCACATTGTCGGGTAGATGCCAGTGTTGTAGCTGTACTGGAACAGCTTGGCTAGAGGTGTGGTTAGTTCTGGAGCACCATGGAGTTAGTGGTTACTCCTGGGTGCCCTGTAGAAGTCATCCTAAGACAGAGGACCAATGGTCATGTAGTTTTGCTTGCCAACACTGTGTCTACTGAGATCATGGGCTTCACATTCTGGACGCTATTACTTCTGGTCTACAGAGGCTAAGAGATTGGCTTGAGAGGACTTTGATAACAGGCGTTAAACTCTTTCGTGCCAGCCAAGGGGCTGTGCCCACAGAAATCCCTGGTAATCTCCAACAGGCAACCAGTAGCTGGAATATGCCATGAGGAGAAACTGATGAAGACTTTTAAGGATGATGACCCATCTTTATCTTGCAGCTTGCTCATTCAGGGCTACAGCAGAGGCAGGCAGGGGATAGCAACAGAGACTGAGCACAGATGGCAAGGTGCTGGCAATAATGGGCATTCACTACAGCGGTCTCACTGAGTAGGTGTGGCATGAGGAGGATGGGATACTGAAGTTGCATGATCAGCCATGATCATATTGAATGGTGGTGCAGGCTTGAAGGGCCGAATGGCCTACTCCTGCACCTATTTTCTATGTTTCTATGTACCATAGTTTAGATAGCAGGAGAGCTGACACCACTGTCGCTCTTCCTTGCACTTTCAATCACCTTCTTTCCCATCTTTCCCAAATCTTTTAATTGTCATTACCTTCAGTTTGCAATTTAGTCGATTCAATTCATCCCTATCCTTCTTGCACCCCATATGCACCCCCAGAACCTCTAAAACCTCCACCACCTTAAAAGGGCTTTCCTCCAACCATTCCCCCCTACTCCTTCCCACAACCAGGCATTGGGATTTACAATAATTTACTCTGGCTCCTGAAGTTCTACAATACTCCAGCACTACTCCCATAGTTTTCCTCACTAACTCTCTCAACGTTAAGGTCGTGTCATCTGCATATTGGTGTATTACCGACACTTGTCCAGAACTGGGAACCGCAATCCCAACTATGCCTTGTTCCTTTCGCATCATGTAACCTAAAAGTTCTGCTACCAATGCGTACAAAAATGGGGACAACCCTGTCTCACTGATCTCTGTATTGGAAAAGACTTGGATAAAAAAAAACATTACATTTAACACAGCTAAATGCGTTTGAATACAAAATCCTTATCTACTCAATGAAATTTTTCCCAAAACCAAATGCTCCCAAAACCATCAATAAAAACTCATGAGAGACTCTATTAAAGGCTTTCTCTTGATCCATCTTTAGCACATAAGCTTCCCTCCACTCTCTTCCATGAGTTCAATCACACCTCGAATTGAGACCACAGGGTCAGTGATGTCCCGGCCTATTATTCCATAGGACTGAGAGGGCGAAACTATCTGTGGCATCACCTTCATCATACAATTTGCCATAAACCTCGCCAAGATCTTATAATCCACATTTAATAATGTGATGGGCCTCCAATTCTTCAGATCCTTTCTATCCCCTTTATTTTTATAAGCTAAGCTTATGATACCTTTCCTCATAGATGGGGCCATACTTTCCTCAGTTTTAATCTCCTTCAAAACCTCGAAGTCCAAAGCACTTAAAATCTCTAAAAATTCTTTGTAAAATTCTGCACTTAGTCCATCCGACCCTGGGCTTTTCCCCGTCTTTATTCCACTTATTGCTACTTTTATTTCCGCTAATCCTACTTCTTTGTCACACATGCTTCTGTCATCCTCCTTTAAACCCTCTTCAATAAAAGCACTAACCTGCTCCATTGCCAATTTGGAAATGTTATAAGAATATAAGAAATAGGAACAGGAGTAGGCCATACGGCCCCTCGAGCCTGCTCTGCCATTCAATAAGCTCATGGCTGATCTGATCATGGACTCAGCTCCACTTCCCTGCCCACTCCCCATAACCCCTTATCCCCTTATCATTTAAGAAACTGTCTATTTCTGTTTTAAATTTATTCAATGTCCCAGCTTCCACAGCTCTCTGAGGCAGCGAATTCCACAGATTTACAACCCTCTGAGAGAAGAAATTTCTCCTCATCTCTGTTTTAAATATGTGGCCCCTTATTCTAAGATCGTGCCCTCTAGTTCTAGTCTCCCCCATCAGTGGAAACATCCTCTCTGCGTCCACCTTGTCAAGCCCCCTCATAATCTTATACATTTCGTATTGTTTTTAACTCTTGATAAAAGCTATTAGCCACTTCCATAATCTCCCCACTTTCATTAATGATCTTTTCTCCAACCTTCAATTAACTTTCCAATTAATGAAAACCTTTGTCGCAACTTCTCTTGCTCTAGAAAATATCGAGTGCATCTTTCTCCCCCCAAAGCATCTTTAGCCTGTGCGCGGAGAACGGCTCCCTTACATTTTTCAGCTTGCAATAATTCCCACTTTTCCTTTAAAAACTTCCACTTAGTCTCTACTTCCTTATCCCCTCTGTCAACTGCTTTGCAGATACCTATAAACCTTCTGTTTATATTCTCTTCTTGACGCTGGTTAGCCATTGCTCTTTCTTTTCCATAACGTACCGAAAAAACTTTTACCCCGTATTTGAAATTGTCCCATCAAACTCTTTTTTCTTTCAAGAATAAAGGTTCCTTCCAAGCATTCTTTATTATATTTAAAATCCCTTCTTTAAAAGCAATTCCTTTCAGGTATTGATTGTTTAATATCCATACCCCTGGATCGATCTTAACTCTGCTGTTCCTAATTTTAAGAACCAAAGCCGAGTGGTCACTAAAGAAATACTTTTTTATGATAAATCTCCATCACCTCAGAACTTAACCCTTCTCACATTAACACAAAATCTATTCGGCTCTGTTTTAAAACATCATTCACACAACCTCGTCTGAAGAACTCCCTTTTTATGGGGTTCTGATCTCTCCATAAGTCTCTCAAATTTAAATTTGCCATCATTTTTACAATCATCTCTCTGGAGTTATCATCCTTAAAGGTCATCTGTGCTGAAATGTCCATCCAAGATAAAAATACATTAAAATCCCCCACTATACAAGGGTTTTCCGCCTCTGCCACTTCTATGAATAACCACCGAAAAAACTCACAATGCTTGCAGTGGTCATTTGGCGCATAGATATTAAAGTGATCACAATTCAATTTATCCAAATGTATCTTTAGCTGTAAACATCTCCCCTCAGTGTCCATGTCCAACAATGCAATATTCTCTTTTACGGACGAACTCACTAAAACAGCCACCCCTCTACGGTTATTATTTGCACAACTTGCAAACACTTCTCCCTTCCAAACCTTCCGAACTCTTTCTCGGATATCCTCATCCCAAAAGGTTTCTTGCAGACACAACAGGTCAGTGCCTTTAAAACACTGCCAGAACTGCTGCAATTTCTTCTCCCCCATCAATCCGTTCACATTAATTGAGACCAATGTAATCATTGCTCCGAATAAAAGAAGGGTGACTGATAACCCCCCCATTATCATTTAATCTCCGGCTCTTCCCTCCTCTCATGATTATTCCCAACCTTTTGGGCAGCTGTTGCTTTCTCCTGCAGTCTCCGGCTCTTTTTCACCTCCTGTTTGAACTTTCCCTGCAGTTTCAGCCTCTTCCTTACATTAAATTTAGGCCGTGGAACTGCCCCTTCTCCCTCCTTCTGCCCCTCACTAACCTTTCCCTTTTCACATGATGCCCCCCCCCAATTCCATGTCTCCATCCTTCTCTGACTCTTCACTCTCGAGCTCTTCTGTAATCTCCCATCCCTGGTCCCCATCAGATACAGAATCTCCCTTAGAGAGTCCTCCTGCTAACATGGTTTCTCCAACAGTGCCACTCCCCTCGGCCTCAACTCCAGCGCTGACCCTTGCACCCCGTTTCTTCTCTCTCTGGGACAATAGCACGTCTCCACCCATCTTGCTCCCTTTTGACACCCTTGTCTCCCCGCTCCCATCCTGCTGCCCCTTTAAGGCTCCTGCCCCTTGCACCCTCTTCTGGTCTTGCCCCCTCCTGCTCCCCAAGATGTACAACTCCCTGTCTCTCTTTGGAGTACTTACACTTAGCCCGCACTTGCTTCTGCTCACCCCATGGACACCTGAAGGTGAGCCATATTATGGCTTGACTCTGTCCCTGACCCATGATGTCCTCCGCAGACTTTGTCCTTTTCCACCATACTTGGTGTGTTTTCCACCATCCCCATCCTGTTTTCTGCTCCGCAATTTACTGCCTCTTCTTGCGCTTTTTCCTCATTCCATTCGGCGGCTGTGTCCTCTGCCTGCTTCACTCTTCTGGCCACTCCATTCACATCTCCTGCTCCTTCTCCCATCTCCTCGTCGCTCAAGGGGCTTCCATCTGCCTCACACTCACAGCGGGTGGGGCCTTTGCGACAAACTGCACAGCCCTCTGCCTTGCAGTTCCGAGCGACTTGTCCAGACTTGTCACAGTTATAACAGTACAGGTCTGGACAGCTTCTTAACAAATGGTTGTGTCCAAGACAATAATAGCAAACCTTCACCTGGTTATCATGCAGAACCCGGAAGTACTGCACTCCTTCCATTGTCTCAAATTTCATGTTGTAGGGTAATGACTTCACCCCCTCTGGGAACCGCACTTTTACATAATGAATTCCATTGGCTACCCGCATTCCAGGATAGTAGTTCCTCTTTATTACTGAGCAAAGTTTAATGTCCCACACCTCCAACTTTTTTATCAGCACATCGTCCTCAATATAAACCATCAGGTTTAAGAATGAAACTACCACCTCTTTGGAATACAGCAGAGATACATCCAAGTACTTCTCACCAACCTTCAGGCTCAATAAATGTCTTTCCACCTCCTCTTGGCCACTGACCGTCACTTTGAATCCAACATTCGGCTTTGGTCTGCAAGCAAAGCAACTTCCCTCACCGCATTCCTCATACACTGCCTGGATGATATCCCAAGCTCGTATCTCCTTATCCTGGCAGTGAATCACCGTTGTGTTTTCTTTTCCAAATCTCCTAGGGTCCCGGCCCAAATCTTTGGGCCTTTTATTCTCCCTTCTCAAGACATTCTCTCCCCTGATTAAATTCACACTGGGAGCATTGTCCTCTGAGGGACCTGGCATTCCAGACCCCTCAGCAGCCAACTGGCTGATGTTTATAGGCCTAAAAGGACCTACAATTTGAAAAAAAAACAACCCAAAAGCCCTCCACCAACTTTTTACAAACTCATTCCAACTCCTGCGGTAATCAGCAGCATCTGCTCACTCTTAGCCCCTCCCACCTAAAGAATGGTATCCACTGAGCCACAGCTGACACTGCTAAGTCATAGGCAGTGAAGGCAAATCTCTTTCAACATGCCCAGGCTAGACGATATAAAACCTGGACTACCCACAGGTGCTGCCAAGCCAGCGCAAATGTCTTTACTCCCTCTTTAGGAGTTCCTCTTCAAATCCAGCACGGAGGTTGGCAGGCCCAATGGAATGCCCTGCTGAGGCCTCAACTGGCAGCAGGACAGATGCCGTGGGAGGGTCTGTATCAAAGGAGTTCTGTATGGAAGGAAATCAGCAGCAAGCAGTGGGCACACAAAAACAATGTAGCTGCTCTAATGATCAAAATTCAGCTAGTCGAGTGAAAATAGCAGCCAGAATGCAAGTGTGAACAATATGGCTTTCAGTGGTGGGGAGTTCTTCGATGAGCAGTTTGCTGGAAATCCAGTGCCTGTTTATACAGATTCTCTGTGAATTAAGAGCCGCACTGCAGAACAACACAGGGAATTCATTATGTGACCAATTTACTTTCATTAGCATAATAGGATGAGATGAAGTGGAATGAAAGGAGGTGGCTCGAGTGGAGCATAATGATAATATAGTAATAACTTTTATTTATACAGCGCCTTTAACGTAGTATGATGTCCCAAGGCGCTTCACAGCAGTGTTACAGGACAAAACAGATAAATTTGACACCGAGCCACAAAAGAAGAAATTAAGGCAGATGACCGAAAGCTTGGTCAAAGAGGTAGGTCTTAAGGAGCGTTGTAAAGGAGGAAAGAGAGGCAGAGGTGGAGAGGTTTAGGGAGGGAGTTCCAGAGCTTAGGGCCTAGGCAGCTGAAGGCACGGCCGCCGATGGTTGAGCAGTTATAACGTGGGATGTTCAAGAGGGCAGAATTTGAGGAGTACAGACACCTTGTGGGGTGAGGCTGAAAAAGATTACAGAGATAGGGCGGGACAAGGCCATGGAGTGATTTGTAAACAAGGAAGAGAATTTTGAAATCGAGGCGTTGTTTAACCGGGAGTCAAGGTAGGTCAGAAAGCACAGGGGTGATGGGTGATCAGGACTTGGCCCAAGTTAGGACACGGGCTGCTGAGTTTTGGATGACCTCATGTTTACGTAGCGTAGAATGTGGGAGGCCAGCCAGGAGTGAGTTGGAGTAGTCAAGTCGAGACACCATCATAGACCAGTTGGCTTGAATGGCTCGTTCCCCAAGCTATGTCATTTAGTAGTGTTTGATAAGGTCAGTGCAAACACAAAGCTTGGCAACAAAAGATTTAAATTCTTCCTCCACCACAGAACCGGGTGTGTTTAGGTCTACCTTCCTGATTCTGCAAGCCCTCTTCCTGGAGGTGGCGGGCCTTTCCCTGAGCACACCACTGTGGAACTATGCTTGTTTCCCTTGTTCAACTAATAATGTTTGGCAATCATCCGCACAAAACCTCTTAAAGTGCTTATTGTTTTGGTGCTTGGCAGCTTCTGTGGATTAAAAAAAATATTGTCGAACACTTTCTGCCCTGCTACTCACTGCTATCCCTAATGAGTTGACAGGCATCCAGCAGAGGTTGTGGACATCTCAATGCTTTGCTAGCTTCAGGAAATACCCTGGTATTCCGCTGTTTAGCCTGCGTGTACTCCTATTTGGACAATTGGCTGGGTTACAGAGAAAACGGCTTCGGATTTCTGTTGAATTGTTTGAGCAAAATAATCAGCTTTGCATCCAAACATAGGTCAATGACAGACAGGAAAAGACCAGCTGGTTCCACCCAGCCTGCCCCATATCGTTGTGACACCCTGTGCATCATAATACTGATTCTTCCTACCCACCCGGAGCTATGTAATTAACTGGGAGAGAAAAAAAACAGATAAAATCCCAGGGCAATTAGGGATAATAAATCTGGAAAGTTCCTCTCTGACCCTTTTAGCCGATCAAAACGCTACCAGGGGATCACATTAACCCTGATTTATATTTCAGGGTGGCTACCACTTGCATGAGGTGATGTCTGCCCCTGTCAGAACTTTAGTCATGGGATAAGTTTTGCACAAGGTTATATCACCCAATGTTACAGATCAGGGGCATACCTGCATGGGGGAGAGACAGATGTCTGTGTTAAGTAAGTGTGTGTAGAAATAGAAGTGTGCATGAGCGCTGAACCACCTTGAATTGACTGGGTTGAATTGGTGTTGAGAACACAAAGGGGTGATACAATGCTGGCCATCCTTATGCAAAGGGCACTTGATCACGTGCCAATATTCTACTTCTGTTTGTTGAGGAGGTTTGAGTGTTTTAACTTATTGCCAATGGTAATTTGTGAACTTGAGTATTGGAATTTGCAGAGTTCTGTTTTGGATGATAAATGAATGCAGTTATCACATGGCTCCTTCAGAAAAGTTTTTTTTAAATTCGGTGCATTTTATTTTTACACAACTTTTTTCGATGTTTTTGATGTTGTACTGCAGAAGAGGCATTGATAGGGTCAGCTAAAACAGGCACACAGAACCAAATGTGGAGGACCTCTTGGAACTCTGGATTTCAGGAGCTTGCACATGTTAGTTAGTCTGTAGCAATCGATAGGAACCTGCTAAAATTATTTCAGGATCTGGGAATTTATTCTGGAAAGCCAGTAAAAGCTGAAAAGGAATCATTTCGATTAGATCTTTTCCCTCTGCCACTTTACTGCATGGGGCCAAACAATGAAAGATAAACACATTCTGCTATCAAATTCAAGGATCAGCTATGTGCTCTCAACAGGGGGGGCTATGCTCAAAGGTAGTGCAGGTTGAAGAATCAGTGTTACATTATTGTAGCTCTGTCTCTGATCTGTGCTCCCTTCAAATGTGGCTCCCGACCTGGAGTGAAAGATCAGTGAATTTACCTTTCAATGTGAACTACAAAATAATTCCATCTCATTTGTAATGTACTAAAAGCCTTGTGAAAAGCATGCGCTTTAGCACTTTCTGATTGCTCTTTATCTGTGACACTTTTTGTCTCTCTATTTCTGTTATAGCCGCCTGCCTCACGTCTCATACGTAGTGCTGTGAGCTGGATTTTTGGCTTTGATGTTTTTCAGCAGTAATGGCAGCGGGGTGGTAAAGTTTGCGCCCGGGAACAGTTTGCCCCTCAGTAAGTAACATTGAGCAGCTGGGCCCTGAGTCGGGGGTGCAGCACTAAGGGAGGCATTGTACACCTCTCTTGGGCGCTAGCGTGGGAAAATCCTGAGCTAAAGAGTCGGAAGCGCTCTAAGAGACGCCCGGGGGCGGGGCCGAACTTTTAAAAAAGCCACAAAAACATTTCCAAAACATTGCCCACACCACCACAACACAAATCGCAACAAAAATTAAAAGAAAAAACAATCACACTTACCTTAGGAGTTCATTACGTACCTTTCCGCTATCGGTATCGTTGGACTGCTTCATTTCCCAGGCGTTCACTGCAGGGTATTCATGCTGGTGTCGCAACCAGAGGCATTGCACACCGGCACAGCTTTTCCGGGCAGTGCTGCTACGCGCCGCCGCTAAACCGGACCCGAGGATCGCTGCGGGGCACTGGAGGCTGACCGCCCGGCCAGAACACCTCACCGCTGCCATTGCCGCCGCTCCGGGGTGAAAAACGGAGCGGAGAGGAGCTAAAAATCTGCCCCAGCCTTGTTTCTTATACTTACCTCTGGATTATTTTGACTATTTAACTGACTCTCAACCTGGTCCTCAAAATCTTCATTTCCAAGCTCCATTATTCAACTACAATGCGAGCAAACTCTTCTCTTTGTACAACTAAACCTCTTGCATTGGAACACTGCTCAGTTCACTGACCAGTCCACCTGCCTCCAATATTCCCATTGTTCTACTTTCCCATACCTGCTAACCGTTCCATCTGACTGATGTCCCTATTTTCCTGCTCTTCTCCAATCGACTGACAGCTCCGTGTTGGTTAAAGCACTTTCATGATATTTACTGACTAAATAACCAGGAACAGGTGTAAGGATGTAGGTGGTGGTGGTAGAGATCTTATGGTCAGGATTGTCCGAGGAGAAGCTGATTTCTGTGAGTGGGTCGGAATAGGTCCCACTTTCTCTGACTCTCTCTCACACTCCACTTTTGTTTCTGTTTGTTCTTGTTTCTATCCCACTGTCCCTCTGCATGAGTTTCCCACTTGTGCTATATCTTAGGGGAAATAATGGCATATGGAGATCAGATGGGAAAGTGGAGTTGAGGTCGATGATCAGCCATAATTTTATTGAATGGCAGAGCAAGCTCGAGGGGCCTTCGGGCCTACTTCTGCTCCTAGTTCTTATGCTCTTACTCACACTGCCTTTCTCTCATCTCTTCTTTCTCTGTCTCTTACTATCTGTCTCAGTCTCTAATCTTTGTCACACTGTCTCTTTTTCTTAGAGTAGGATTCTCTCTCACTCACTTTCTCTGCCTCTCATTCACAGTTTTTTTCTCTCTTTCTCAACTTTAAAAAAATTTTTTCTCACTGTCCCTCACTCACTTTCTCCTTTGTTGTTTCCTCTTTCATTGTTTCTCTCACTTAACAACGATGTGTATCTCACTCTCTCTGTGTCACACACCCTCACCATCATGGAAATTACAACATAGAAGGAGGCCATTCAGCCCATCATTCCTGTGCTGGTGCTAACTCCTCAAATGGTGTTGGCGAGAATGATCAATTTTCCCTGCCTTATATTTTCTGTTTCAAATACTTCTCAAATTCCCTTTTAAATAATGTTCTAGTCTACCTCACTAGCCACTGTGGTAACATATTTCATACGTGAGAAATGTATCTTCTAACTTCTAACTGTTATTCTAGTGATAATCACGATTCTAAGCCTCGTTATTAATGATCCACCAAATAGCGGCAATAATCTTTCACTATTTACCCTGGTCAAAAGTTTTCAAAATTCAAAAACTTCTCGATGCATTTAAGGGGAAGCTAGATAAGTTTTTTATGTGCCTTCATGGGATGTGGGCGTCAATGGCAAGGCCAGCATTTATTGCCCATCCCGAATTGTCCTTGAGAAGGTGGTGGTGAGCCGTCTTCTTGAACCGCTGCAGTCCGTGTGGTGAAGGCATTCCCACAGAGCTGTTACGGAAGGAGTTCCAGGATTTTGACCTGCGACGATGAAGGAATGGCGATATATTTCCAAGTCAGGACGGTGTGTAATTTGGAGGGGAACTTGCAGGTGATGGTGCTTCCATGCGCCTGCTGCCCTTGTCCTTCTAGGTGGTAGAGGTCACGGGTTTGAGAGGTGCTGCTGAAGAAGCCTTGGTGAGTTGCTGCTGTGCATCTTGTAGATGGTACACACTGCAGCCGGTGGTAGGAGTGAATGTTTAAGATGGTAGATTTGGTACCAATCAAGCAGGCTGCTTTGTCCTGGATGGTGTCGAACTTCTTGAGTGTTGTTGGAGCTGCACTCATCCAGGCAAGTGCAGAGTATTCCATCATACTTCTGACTTGTGCCTTGTAGATGGTGGAAAGGCTTTGGGGAGTCAGGATGTGAGACACTCACCACAGAATACCCAGCCTCTCACCTAATCTTGATGTCACAGTATTTATGTGGCTGGTCCAGTTAATTTTCTGGTCAATGGTGAGCCCCCAGCATGTTGATGGTGGGGAATTCGGCGATGGTAATGCTGTTGAATGTCAAGGGGAGGTGGTTAGACTCTCGCTTGTTGGAGATAGTCATTGCCTGGCACTTGTGTGACTCGAATGTTACTTGCCACTTATCAGCCCAAGCCTGAATGTCATCCAGGACTTGCTGCATGTCGGCATAGACTGCTTCATTTTCTGAGAAGTTGCGAATGGAACTGAACACTGTGCAATCATCAGCGAACATCCCCATTTCTGACCTTATGATAGTGCACGAGGGAGAAAGGGATAGAAAGATATGTTGATAGGATGAGATGAAGAAGGAGGCTCATGTGGAGCATAAACACTGGTCTGGACCAGTTAGGCTGGACGCCCTGTTTCTGTGCTGTAAATTCTACATAATTCGATATAACTTTTTCTGTTCCAGTGGAAAAAATCCCAATTTTAAAATTTTTCTTTATAACTATAACCTCTCATATTTGGTATCACTTTAGTGATCTCTGTTGCATTCTTTCCACAGCTCAAGTATCGTTCTTATATTGGGGTTCCCAGAACTGCATCTCTAAGCCAACTGTGACCAACGTCTGATACAAATTCACCGTCAAATTATTGCTTTTTTTTTCAAAATAATAATTTTTATTTAGCATTTATTACCACGTCATGTACCTAGTCAATTCAATTACTCAACACGAGACAGAGAAAAATGAATCTTTTGAAATCTGGGTTATCAGCACTTTGAACAGTTTGTAAGAGGGGAAAAAAAGATATATTAAAAAAATAATTTGTATTCTCAATGGTACATAATGAATGCACATGATGCGAATGGGGAACATTTAACAGACTTGTGCGAGACGTATAATTACAAATGAGTGCTTTGCACTCGTTAACAGTATCTGAAAAGTGCACTGGATATAGGTCAGAGTTCACTTCTTAAAACAGAATTATCAGCAGCAAACGGTCACAATGTATTGGAGGGAAGTCTCACGGCTTCTTGAGCTTTCTTGGCATTCTGTTTTACTTCAGCCTTTTCCACTCGTGCTATTAACTGCTGGGGTTCTGCCAGAGTCTTTAACAGTTCCCTGATAAAGGCCAGATAGTTGTGCTTTCTTCTAACTTTTTCGATCTTATACCGTTTTAATTTCTGATTTTCTTTATATTGAATGCTGCATGTAATAAGCCCGGAATCCCATTTGTCCTTTTAATTGCCCTTTCTAACTGTATTATAATGGGGCTGAATTTGCGGCCCTCACGGGTGTGTCAGAGGTGCACACTCGCCTGTCGGGGCCCCACAAGTTCCGGGTTTAGGCACGTAGTGCGTAAGTGTTGAAACCCGAAACTTGCAATCTGCCAAGAACTTCTGCTCAGCGAATGCCTTTTAAATTGTCACACAATAATTATCCAGTTTGTCTACCGTGCAGGTTCATTCAACTGAAAAGGAAAAACATTCTTAACTCTACAAAAAGCTAAAATGAAGAGGGGAGAGTTTTTTTTTTGCCTTTGGCTAAGGATAAATGAGGGGAAAAAATAAAAGGACTGCAAATAAGGACCGTCACTCTAAAAAAAATTGTGGGGCGAGATTGACCAGAGACATAACAACTGGCATTGCAACAGAAATAACATTTGATGGAAAGTAAAGTTGCCTTGCGTTAGCATTTAGTACTAGTTTTTTGACAGTAAAATATTGTTAACGGAAAGAAAACTCAACATAAATGTAAACTAAGCAAATATTGGCTGGCTACTTCAGTCTGTTAAATGTATGGAGTTATTATGCATTGCGTGTGAACTTCCTGAATTATGGAAAAAAATTTTTGCAGGCACTTTACAGGAAATTCCCTATTAAAATTTAAATATTCAGAAATGATTCTCTCTCGTACAAGGTAATTTTTTTTGGGTGGGTTAGTAAAAAGCCTATTACACAGTTGTTTTCAATAGCAAAGAATTTAATTATTCAATAATTCAAATTAAACAATGCAAATAACAGCAAAGTGGGAACAGTGCTTCACAAGTGAATTATGAGATACATTGAATTGTGACTTAAAATTAGGAGTAAATTTATTAGAAAGCATAACAAAAGCACCAAAGTATGATGTATCTCTCACTGTATACTAAATTGAAAGAAGTACAAGTAAATCACTATTTCACCTGGAAGTTCTTTCAATTTAGTATACAGTATTTGCTGCTCACGGTGTGGTCTCCTCGACATTGGGGAGATTGGGTGACCGCTTTGCAGAACACCTCCGTTCAGCCCGCAAGCGTGATTCCGAGCTTTCGGTCGCCTGCCACTTTAATTCTCTGCTCCACTCCCACTCTGATCTCTCCATCCTTGGCCTCTTACACTGTTCCAATGAAGGCCAATGTAATGGGATAAAGAGGGCTGTATTATGATGAGAGATTGTGATCTCATTGAAGCATACAAGATTCTGGAGGAGATTGACAGGGTAGATGTTGAGAGATTGTTTCCCCTGGCTGGAGTGTCTAGAACTAGGGGGCACAGTCTCAGGCTAAGGGGTCAGCCACTTAAGATAGAGATGAGGAGGAATTTCTTCATTCAGAGAGTTGTGAATCTTTGGAATTCTCAGCCCCAGAGGGTTGTGGATGCTGAGTCTCTGAATATATTCAAGGCTGAGATAGATAGATTTTTGGACTCTAGGGTAATCAAGGGATATTGAGATCGGGCGGGAAAGTGGAGTTGATGTCAATGATCAGCCATGATCTTGGAGCAGGCTTGATGGACCGTAGGCCTACTCCTGCTTTTATTTCTTATGTTCTTATGTAAGCTCAAGAAACAGCACCTCATCTTTCGTTTAGGCATTTTACAGCCTTCTGGACTCAACATCAAGTTCAACAATTTCAAACCATAATCTCTGCTCCTATTTTTTTTTCTCTTTTTTTCTCTTTTTTTCTCTCTTTCCCACGGCAGCTGTTGATGATTCTGCCATCTCCATTTACACCCTAACGAGACTCATCTTTTGTTTCTTAACTTGTCCCTTTACCATCTCCTTTTGTCTTGCACTATCAACCCTTGTGTCCCTTAATCTCTTCTGCCTTTCACCCTATCACAGACCTTTCCTTTTGTTCTCTCCTCCTCTTCTCCCTTTCCCTGCCCCTACACTGACATAAGAACATAAGAACATAAGAATTAGGAACAGGAGTAGGCCATCTAGCCCCTCGAGCCTGCTCTACCATTCAAAAAGATCATGGCTGATCTGGCCGTGGACTCAGCTCCACTTACCCGCCCGCTCCCCATAACCCTTAATTCCCTTATTGGTTAAAAATCTATCTATCTGTGATTTGAATACATTCAATGAGCTAGCCACAACTGCTTCCTTGGACAGAGAATTCCACAGATTCTCCCTCTGGGAGAAGAAATTCCTTCTCAACTCGGTTTTAAAATGGCTCCCCCGTATTTTGAGGCTGTGCCCCCTAGTTCTAGTCTCCCCAACCAGTGGAAACAACCTCTCTGCCTCCATCTTGTCTATCCCTTTCATTATTTTAAATGTTTCTATACGATCACCCCTCATCCTTCTGAACTCCAACGAGTAAAGACCCAGTCTACTCAATCTATCATCATAAGGTAACCCCCTCATCTCTGGAATCAGCCTAGTGAATCGTCTCTGTACCCCCTCCAAAGCTAGTATATCCTTCCTTAAGTAACTGCACGCAGTACTCCAGGAGCGGCCTCACCAATACCCTGCTTTTGTACTCCATCCCTCTCGCAATGAAGGCCAACATTCCATTCGCCTTCCTGATTACCTGCTGCACCTGCAAACTAACTTTTTGGGATTCATGCACAAGGACCCCCAGGTCCCTCTGCACCGCAGCATGTTGTAATTTTTCCCCATTCAAATAATATTCCCTTTTACTGTTTTTTTTTCCAAGGTGGATGACCTCGCATTTTCCGACATTGTATTCCATCTGCCAAACCTTAGCCCATGCGCTCAACCTATCTAAATCTCTTTGCAGCCTCTCCGTGTCCTCTACACAACCCGTTTTCTCTAATCTTTGTGTCATCTGCAAATTTTGTTACACTACACTCTTTTCCCTATTCCAGGTCATCTATGTATATTGTAAACAGTTGTGGTCCCAGCACCGATCCCTGTGGCACACCGCTAACCACCGATTTCCAACCCGAAAAGGACCCATTTATCCCAACTCTCTGCTTTCTATTAGCCAGCCAATTCTCGATCGATGCTAATACATTTCCTCTGACTCTGCGTACCTTTATCTTCTGCAGTAACCTTTTGTGTGGCACCTTATCGAATGCCTTTTGGAAATCTAAATACACCACACACACTTGCTTAAAAACCTGTTACATCTTTAACTTTTTTCAGTTCTGACGAAGGGTCATCGATCTGAAATGTTAACTCTGTTTCTCTCTCCACAGATGCTGCCTGACCTGCTGAGTATTTCCAGCATTTTCTGTTTTTTATTATTAATTTAACAAATGATGGTTAACTCTAAATTAGAACTCTGTACAAGGGAAAGAGTTCCAGGAGATAAGTGTCTGGAAAGACAGACTCTGGCAAGATGTAGACGATTTTCTTGCCTCTGGATTGGATTGAATCCAGGAACCAGAACCATGGACCCAAAGAATTTCCAGCTCAGCAGGAGACCATTTGGCCCATCATGTCAGTGCCAGCTCCTTGCTAGAGTAGCCCAAAACTGATCCATTGCCCTGCTCTCTCCCTATAGCCCCGTGTCTTCCTCTGCTTCAATATTTGTACACTTCTCTCTTAAAAGATACAATGATCTATGCCGCCAACACTCGCTATGGTAAAGCATTCCATGCACTATTCATTCTCTGCATAAAAGGAAACCCCTCTTCTAATTCTCTTAGTGACATACCTAAATTCATTATTACTGACTGACCAACCAGAAATAATCATTCTTCATTCATGCAATCAAAACCATTTTTTTAATCTTAAAAACCTTTATTACATTTCCCTGCCCCATTTGAAATAGTTCTTGAGTCTCTCCTCATAGCTATAGTTTCCCAACCATACTCTCAATGGCCTTCGTGTCCTTTTGATAATAAGGCTTCCAAAACTTCCAGCAGTACTCTTAACTGTGATCTATTTATGAAACCCATAATGCTATTGATCATTTTTGCTATTTTTTTTGCTAACTTTTTTGCCCAGTTAATTTGGGCCAGACTCCTTTTCTCACTGAACTTTGCTTTCTTCCAGTCCAGAATCCCTTATCTTTGTTCATTTATCCCTTTTTGTATTTTCACATTGCACCTAACTATGTTGTGGCCACTATTTCCCAATTGCTTTCCTACTCTCATCAGCTATTTGTCCCACTTCATTTCCTTATTGGCACTCCTTTATATAAGCTTTCTCTATGGCTTCCAAAGTGAATCTTATTGAAAGGGACATCTATAAATTCGCAAGGAGTATGAGTCTTGAGAGCCACTATTGGAATCCAATGCTTTTATGTTAGTCAGATCCTAATTTATTCTGAATTTCCAACATATGTGAAACATGAAGCTAAGTACATCACAGGAAATCCCCTAGAAATATTCCCCATAAGTTGCATCATAAAATCATACTTTGGATAGGCACTGATATACTGACCAACCAATCAGAACTAAGATCCTCAAGATATCCCACGAGTCCTCTTTCTGAGTGTATAAAGGACAGAATTTAATTTCTGGGTTTCTTTTAATTTCTAATATTAATGTAATCACGATGGAAATCTTCAAGCAACTTATAAAGATTGGGAGCCTACTGGTGAATGCTTTCAGGTCAGCAACAGCTACAAGTGTTTTGAAGGCGGTGAAGAAGGCAAATGGCATGTTGGCCTTCATAGTGGGAGGATTTGAGTATAGGAGCAGGGAGGTCTTACTGCAGTTGTACAGGGCCTTGGTAAGGCCACACCTTGAATATTGTGTACAGTTTTGGTCTCCTAATCTGAGGAAGGACATTCTTGCTATTGAGGGAGTGCAGCGAAGGTTCACCAGGCTGATTCCCGGGATGGCAGGACTGACATATGAAGAAAGACTGGATCGACTCGGCTTAAACTCACTGGAATTTAGAAGAATGAGAGGGGATCTCATAGAAACATATAAAATTCTGATGGGATTGGACAGATTAGATGCAGGAAGAATGTTCCCAATGTTGGGGAAGTCCAGAACCAGGGGTCACAGTCTAAGAATAAGGGGTAAGCCATTTGGGACTGAGATGAGGAGAAACTTCTTCACTCAGAGAATTGTGAACCTGTGGAATTCTCTGCCACAGAAAGTTGTTGAGGCCAGTTCATTAGATATATTTAAAAGAGAGTTAGATGTGACCCTTACGGCTAAAGGGATCAAGGGGTATAGAGAGAAAGCAGGAATGGGGTACTGAAATGCATGATTAGCCATGATTATATTGAATGGCGGTGCAGGCTCAAAGGGCCGAATGGCCTACTCCTGCACCTACTTTCTATGTTTCTATGTTTCTATGAAGTGAAATGGACGTGACTGCAATTATTGCTGCCAAATAATAAACTTTATCTCCACCTAACTTAAGGAAACATATTTCCACATCAAGACAATTAGAAACTAGAACTTTAAAATTGCTTTTTGATAAATTATATATGATTTGTCAGATGTAGCGGGTCCCATTTTAACCTTTATTCCCCAACTAAGGAATTATCAAAATGGCGAGCTGTCAATGCTGGAAAAAGTGGAGAGCCAATGAACAACCGGGAGTATTAAAGGAACTGTGTCATCTTGCAAAAATGTCTTGCAAGATAACCTGCACAGACACTGATCATGGCTGAATTCTCAAATCCATAAGAACTATATTTTCAAACATTTTCCAATCTATATCACGTATTTCTCCAATTTGGCCCTACGTGCATTGATTGGCTTGTGGTCGGTAACGGTTAGGTAGTTACAAACGAACACACCATTGGACTGATTATCCAGCCATATCGCAGTGCCAATGGAATCAGCAGACGGCCGCGCAAGTGGCAGAGAGCTGACCCTACATTATCTTGTCAGGGAAGCTCATTTTAAATATGTTCATTTGCACCCGCTGCAAATTGGCCAATGTACAATGAGTGAATGGGAGGTAAGTGGGTTAGCAACTCTTAATGGGCTGCAGCTCGCAGTCAAAGCAGGGCATGACACTGAAGATATGTAAAGGATCGCTGCAACGGAAAGAGGAAGAGACAGGTGCAAGAGTGTTTCTTTTAGGATGTTGCTCTGAAAGACTTACTACAAGAGGAGCAGCATCGAAGATTTGCCCTCTTTAGAGCTGAGGCCCACTCACTGCTTAGGTCCAATGTCCTGGCTGGAGATGGCAGGCAGAGCTATGTATTCTCCCACATCCTTGCTTATGGGAGCAGATGAGATAAATTTTCTAGACTCAGAAAGATTGGCAGATAAGCCCATCTACAATTTGCCAACTTTTAGTATATGGCATTAGGATGACAAACAGCAAGAGTTCACTCACAACTTGGTGCTGCTTCACTGAGACAGCATGCAAAGCACTCAGGCAGTTTTACTTCCAGCCAGCTTTGTTGCTGGCATAGTGATCGGCTTTTAATGTTGCACAAAAATCCCGCAAAATTGACCAAGATCACAAGTTTTTTGCATGGCATTCATCCAAGACTCACACAGCTAGGCACTTAGATGGCCTTGTCAATGCTATTCTAAATTTCAACATATGTGCATTTTGTATCTACTTGCAGCAAAAAGGCTGCACACAAGAAGCAGAGAGAACGGTGTCAAGAAAGGGCCTTCTCAACTATTACCAATTGATTTGCTAAGAGGCAACTGACCCTCATGTTCTGGGACTGGAGGAGATAGAAAGATTGGAGAGTGTGTGGTCACCAAGCTCAGGGGTTAGCACTACTGTTGCTTATTATTCTTTCCACCCCTGCTCACGTAGTCATTCATTAACTAACACTCAGGCATGCACTGTACTGCAATAGCATAAAGCACAATAGGGGAGAAATTCAGTTACGCCTCTGTTGCGGCGTTAATCCAGGTGGAGTGGTACTTTTACTTGCGCCTCACGCCCAGAAATTTGTCAGAATCGGTCAAAGAGCTGACAGGGGCAATAAATCAGCCGTTGCACACCAGAGCTGGGGGGTTGGGCGATAATGAAAGTTTGGTCGGTACATTTTGCAGGCCCATTGCACATGCATGGAACTCCGAATCAAATCCCGGGAAAAGTCGAGTCTTAAAGGCACCCATTAAAGTTTTCTAAATCACTTGTTTTCAACCCGTATTGTTAGGTCTGTCTGCCACTGCAAATTCAGAGGCTCACGCACTGTGCTGTGTGTAAATATTGCACTGACTGTGACCTCCGAAGGAAGCTCTTCCTCATCCCTTTAAGTAGCCACCAGTTAACAACTCTGCAAATCTGTATCAACTGTTTTTCCAGACGTTGTTCTTGGCGGGCGCTCAATGAGGCAGCCGCTTCTAATTTACCGACTGGGACACAAGCGTGGGCATTGCACCAGGACTGCCGTCAGGATCGCACTGATTATCAGCAGCCAGGCGCTACTGGTTTGCGCCCTGGTGAGCCTCTAATGAATGTTTTTGGGGGAGGGGGCTAAAAGCTGCGCTTCTGGTTGGTAACCTCTTACGCTCCCATTAATGCTCCCTCTGGCTGCTAACTGAGGCGTTAGATAACCGAAAATCCAGCCCAACATCTGTTTGAGAGTGTGTCTTGCCATTAGCATTCCAGCATATGCTATTCTTCTGTTCATACAGGTGGCCATGAGGAGACACACCCTCATCACTTCAAAGTTATTTGTGTCATTCACTCCAACACTGGCAAGTACTAACACAACTCGCAAACTAAGTTCTCTCAAGGTCACCTCGCAACACGATCAGGTTTATTTTTAAATATGAAGTGTTTGGTTGCAGCGGTAACAGAAGACATTTTTTTAATGTAGCTGGTCAAAGCCGATTTGCACATTTGGTTTGAAAGTTTACTGACTAGGATCAGTTGTAATTTTCCTCTTGATGAAAATGCAATTTGTGCAGTTCCAAATATTATCACGTCCAAAAATTAATTATTCCCAGAAGTGCAATACTTAATGTGTATTTGGGTTGCGTTGTTTGGGTTTGTGTTCCTTATCTTACTATTTCAAATAGAACACCAGTTTGTAGTCTTTTGGAAACTACGTCAAAGACCGACTCAGACTTCTCAGAATGAGGTAGTTAAAACCAATCCCAGGCCTAGTCTGTCTGCCATTAGAATTTAGTGGGGTTTTGATCCATTTATGAGCTAAAAGTGATGTGTATCTACATGTAGACACAGTTTATATTGCTGCATTTTTCAAAGCCATCGATAAAACATTTTTCCAGTTATAAAACAGAACTCTCATATTTTGTCTTGCAAATGATCATTTCCCCTTTTCAAAAACTACAGACCATTGAAAACAATGTGTGGTGGAGAATAAAGCAATGATGAAATATTGTGTGGGACATTATGGTTCCTGAACAGTTGGGGTTTTGGAATTGTCACTTCGCATAATGCAATTAGGGGTTAATGGCAAATAATATTAAGTTAGGTGGGTGTTCTGGAGTTTTGCTTCATTTACCTGTGGGAGGCAGAGGAAACCATGCAGTGTTTCCTTGGGGTGATGAAATGGGTGGAGGAGCCAAGTGCATGTGATCTGCAAAAGGTTTAGATTTTGAGGTCCTGCATAATTTGTCACTTGCCAGGAACCCCCATGGCCTGGGGGCAAACCCTGGCCTCGGCCTTCTTCAAGCACTGGGGCCCTGAACAGTCCCAAAAGTAGGGCCTTGAACAGAAAGTAGGAAACCAGGCTGGAAACGCCCCACCCCCCACTCCACGCCACTCATTGCAATGACAATGCTGGGCCTGTACCTACTACAGGTGCAGGCTCAGAGAGGCCCATGAAAAAGTCCCAGAAAATCGCAGGCGGGCTGGAGACCTGATGTAATTGCTTTTCCCGGAGCCTGTGGAATGCTGATTCTTCAGGCACAGAGAACAAAAAATTACACCATTGTACATTTCATATTTATTTTTACTGAAGATTAAAACTACAACAACAACAACAACTTGTATTTATATAGCGCCTTTAACGTAGTGAAATGTCCCAAGGTGCTTTACAGGAGTATTATGAGATAAAAAATTTGACACCGAGCTGCATAAGTAGAAATTAGCGCAGGTGACCAAAAGCTTGGTCGAAGCGGTATGTTTTAAAGAGAGTCTTGAAGGAGGAAAGAGAGGTAGAGAGGTGGAGAGGTTTAGGCAGGGAATTCCAGAGCTTGGGGCCAAGGCAACAGAAGGCACGGCCACCAATGGTTGAGTGATTATAATCAGGGATTCTCAAGAGGGCAAAATTAGAGGAGCGCAGACATCTCGGGCGGTGGGGGGGTTTGTGGGGCTGGAGGAGATTACAGAGATAGAGAGGGGTGAGGCCATGGAGTGATTTGAAAACAAGGATGAGAATTTTGAAATCAAGGCGTTGCTTAACAGGAAGCCAATGTAGGTCAGCGAGTACAGGAGTGATGGGTGAGCGGGACTTGGTGCAAGTTAGGACACGGGCTGCTGAGTTTTGGATCACCTCTAGTTTACGTAGGTTAGAATGTGGGAGGCCAGCCAGGAGTGCGTTGGAATAGTCAAGCCTAGAGGTAACAAAGGCATGGATGAGGGCTTCAGCAGCGGATGAGCTGCTGAAAACTACGTAGAAGAGTATTTCAGATTTTGTGGTCCAAATGATTTTGATGAACTGTAATAAAGAAAGAAAGACTTGGCATTTATTTAGCATCTTTCACAACTCAGAATGTCCCAAAGACAGAGCTGGAAACTAATCCAAGCAGCACCGGCTAAGGCTTACAACCACTTGTACGTCTGAAGTGTAGCCACTGTTGCAATGGAGAAAACGTGGTAGCAAATTTGCACACAGCTAAGTTCCACCACCAGCAAGAGACAATGACCAGTGATGTCGGTTGAAGGATAAATATTGGCCACGGCACTGAGGAGAACACCCCTGCTTTTCTTTACATAGTACCAAGAGATCTTTTATGTCCACCTGAGAGGGCAGACTTGTCCTCAGTTTTAATGCATGATCCAAAATAAGCACCTCTGACGCTGCAGCACTCCCTCAGGTGTGGTACTGGAACCTGAAGACATAATCTTTCTGAGTAAGAGGTAAGAACGTTAGCACTGAGCCACGGCTGACACCTAGGGAATTTGAAAAGAAGAAAATAATACTTCACAGTTACCTGTGCCAGCAATCCATTAGATAAATAGAAACAAACCCAAAATACTGCAGATGCTGGAAATCTGACCTAAAAACAGAAAATGCTGGAAATACTCGGCAAGTCAGGCAGCATCTGTGGAGAGAGAAACAGAGTTAAGAGCCCAGAAATCGCGGCCTCCCCGGGTCCATACGAAGTTTCTACGGACCTGGGAAGACATCGGAAAAGCCGGTTTTTAGCGCACAATGCGCATGCGCTGAAAACCGGTTTTTCTGATCTGTCAAACTGGAGCTTGGCAGATGATCCGCATCTCGGGCGCGAGGACATCCGCAAGGGCAAGATTGCGGGATTTACCCATATCTTGCCCAGCAAATGTCCTCCAAATTCTTGCACCTGAAAAAGCAAGCGCATAGCCTACTTTTACAGGCATTAGTGTTTAAAAACGTACACAAATATAATTAAATTAAATTAAATAAACACATTTTATTGTTTAAAAACTCTGCCCACTAAGGTAAATTTATTTTTAACCTGAATTACAAAACTTTAAAAAAAATCAGAAAAATATTGTTTTTTTCGAAGGCATTTATTAACTTTAATTTCAATTAATTTTAATTATGTGAGGTCTGTTTTTTTATTTTTTATTAGTGTGTTTGTTTTTTTTCCTATCAATAGCAATGAGATACGGAGTTCTCATTGCTATTAATGGCAAAGCTGTGGAATACAGTACCTGATTGGCTGAGCAGTTACAGGTAACTGCATCTTCTGCGTGGGAACCCTCCGGACGGGAGCGCGCTTCTCAGCGCGGGAAGAGAAGGCCTCCCCAAAGGAATTGCACGCTCCTCCAGGACCACCAGGTAATTTTGTAGAAATGTTTCAGGTCGGAGGCAATTGCCCGTGGGAAGCCTCCGACCGCAATTTCTGGGCCATGGTTTTCGGTCGATGACCTTTCATCAGAGTTCATCTAGTTCGCCTTCTGTCATCTTGGTGGTCGGATGATACAATCATGCTGGAGTTGTTGACTAATCATGACATTCAATCTCTATCAATGGTCTACAACAAACCTAGAAAAAAAAAATTTACCCAAAAATATACTTTATTCATGTAAAATTTTCACAATACATTGGAAAATAGCTCAGTACCTTGCAGTCAGCAATTCCATACAATTCGTTTGGATGCTGACAGCAGTTCCATACAATGCACTGGCATACATTTCATTTCTAGGTACAGTTTAGTACAATCCTTAAATACATTACATGTCGTACTGTGCAAATTAGGGTATTACATGGAGCAGATGAGAACAGGTTTACATTAGATTCCAGGATACATTTCAATGCTGATCACGAATCACGTTGTATGTAGCACGATGCAGATGAATGCAGTACACTGACCGGATGGGGATACATTTACATTTCTTTACAAGTTACTAAACAATGCAGAGACTCATTATACATGGCACAACACAAGTGTTTTTCAGTACATGGTGCTCTATGTATACAAGCAGATTAACAAGTACAGCCCGAGGGGGGTCTGATTCCAGCCCCTGGGTTTACCGTGGCAGAAGGGCCTTAAACTGTGGCTCTTCCCCATCGTGCCTTTGCGGCGACTGCACCAACCTTTAGTGCGTCCCTCAGCATGTACTCCTGGACCTTGGATTGTGCCAGTCTGCAACACTCGGCCGTGGATATCTCCTTGCTCTGGAAGGCCAACAAGTTTCGGAAAAACCAAAGTGCGACTTTCACCGAGTTGATGGCTCTCCAGCAGCAGATGATGTCTGTCTCAGTGTGCATCCCTGGGAACAGTCCGCAGAGCACAGAGTCCTGTGTTATGGAGCTGCTTGGGATGAACCTCGACAGCAACCACTGTATCTCCTTCCAGACCTGCCTTGCAAAGGGGCAATCCCGAAGGAGATGGATGACAGTCTCGTCCGTATCACAGTCAACTCGGGGGCAGAGTGCCGTGTCTCTGAAACCCCGGCTGTGCATGAAGGATCTGATGGGTAGGGCCCTTCTCACTGCCAACCCAGCTACGTCTTGGTGCTTGTGTGAAAGCTCTGGCGATGAGACATTCTGCCAAACGAGTTTGACAGTCTGCTCGGAGAACCATCCGACAGGATCCATCATCTCCTTCTTTTGTAGGGAATCCAGGACCTTGCGTGCTGACCACTGCTTTATGGCCTTGTGGTCTTGAAAATCTTTTCCACGAAGGGCAGGTGCTGAGGCATGGTCCAACTGGTTGGAGCGTTCCGTGGTAGCCTGGCCAGACCCATTCTTCGCAACACCGGGGACAGATAGAATCTCAGCACGTACCAACACTTGGTGTTTGTGTATGAAGAGTCTATGCACAGCTTGATGCAGCCACACACAAAGGTGACCATTAGGATGAGGGCCACATTCATAACGTCCTTTCCCCTGTTGTCCAGAGATTAGTACATCGTGTCTCTGCGCACACAGTCAATTTTCGATCTCCAGACGAAATGGAAGACGGCTCGGGTGACTACCACGGCACAGGAGTGGGGTATGGGCCAGACCTGCACCATATACAACAACACTGAGAGCACCTCATTCCTGATGACCAGGTTCTTTCCTGCAATGGAGAGTGAGCGCAGCTTCCACCATCCCAGTTTGTGTTTGGCTTTAGCGATACGCTCCTTTCAGTTTTTGACGCATGCCCCATATTCCCAACACCTTCAGGTAACCTGACTTCACGGTGAAGCGAATAAAGGATCGGTTGGACCAGCTTTCAAAGAACATGGCCTCGCTTTTGCTGCAATTTACCTTCGCTCCCGAGGCCAGTTCAAACTGGTCGCAGATTGTGAGCAAACCACGGACTGACTGTGGATCCGAGCAAAAGACGGTGACATCATCCATGTACAGAGAGGTCTTGACCTGAGCGCCTCCACTGCCTGGGATTGTCACCCCTCTAATGCCCGCATCCTTCCTGATGGACTCGGCAAAGAGCTCGATACAGCACACAAACAAGACAGAGGAGAGGGGACAGCCTTGCCTGATTCCAGACCTGATCGGAAAGCTTTCAGTTTCCCACTCGTTAATTATAACTGTGCTACAGATGTCTGTGTAGAGCAGTTGGATCCAATAGCGGATATCCTCCCCAAACCCCATCTTGGAGAGCACGTCCATCAGGTACGTGTGCAATATCCTGTCAAAGGCCTTCTCCTGGTCCAAGCTGATTAAACAGGTGTCCACCCTCCTGTCCCGCACGTAGGCGATCATATCCCTGAATAGCGCGAGGCTATCAGAGATCTTCCTGCCTGGGACAGCGCAGGTCTGGTCCAGGTGAATCACCAGCTCCAGAGCAAACTTAACCCTGTTTGCGATGACCTTCGACAGGATCTTGTAGTCCACATTGAGCATCGAAATGGGCCGCCAGTTTTTGATTTCCTCCCTCTCCCCCTTCTGCTTGTAGATGAGGGTGATGATGCCTTTCCTCATTGATTCTGACATGCTGCTGGCCAGAAGCATACCCCCACACACTTCCAGCAGGTCTGGGCCCATCCAGTCCCACAGAGCCGAATACAACTCGACCGGTAAGCCGTCGCTTCAGGGAGTTTTACTCGTTGTGTGGGACCGGACGGCCTTTGTCAGCTCGTCCAGAGTTAGTGGGTGATCCAGATGTTCTCGCTCGCTGTCGTCTAAGACCTCTGAGATAGACGACAGGAAAGACCGGGAGTCGAGCAGTCTATGGGCTTGACGTCGTACAGCCCGGCATAGAAGGATTTGCTGATCCTCAGCATGTCGGGCTGTGCAGACGTCACAGAACCATCTTCTTCCTTTAGGCTGGTGATCACAGGGCTCCCCCTGTGTACCTTTTGGAAGAAGAAACGCGAACACGTCTCATCCTGCTCGACGGAGTAGACTCTGGAGCGGAAGATGATTTTGGAGGACTCTGAGGCAAAGGGCGAGGCTTGCTGGCCCTTCACCTCCTGGAGTTCCCCCACGACATCGACCCCCATCGACTGCAGCAGGAGCAGGTTTTGCATACTCTTCTGGAGTTGGGACAATTCCCTCTGTCTCCCTCTCGCCTCCTGAACACCTTTGAGGATGAAGAACCTCTTGATGTTTGTCTTGATTGTTTCCCACCAGTGCATCGGGGAATCACAGAGAGGTTTTACGGTTCTCCAACCTTTGTAATCCCTCTTGAGTTCCTCGACGTTTTCCGGGGTCAACAGTTTCACATTGAGCTTCCATATCCCCCTGCCAACTTTCTGGTCTTCCTGTGGGAGGCAGTCGGCCAGTAGGAGGCAGTGGTCGGAGAAGAACACCGGCGTGACGTCGGTGGATCTGACCTTGAGTGTGTGGGACACAAACAGGAAGTCTATTCTGGAACGGATGGACCCGTCTGGTCTCGACCAGGTGTATCTGCGCGGTACTCCACCTGCAGGGTTGCTGAAGACGTCGCACAGCTTGGCATCTTTTACCGCGTCCATCAGGAGTTTGGATGTGGTGTCCAGTTTGCTGTCGGCTCTGCTGGATCGTCCAGCCGCATCGATGATGCAGTTGAAATCACCGCCCAGAACGACCGGTCTGGATGTCGCCAGCAGCAGTGGGAGCTGCTGGAGGAGGGCCAGCCGCTCGCTTCTGAGAGGCGAGGCATACGCGTTAATTAGCCTTAGAGGAATATTTTTATATAATACATCTGCTACGAGGAGGCAGCCGCCCACCACCTCCTTAACTTCCCCACCGCAGAATGCCCAGGCTGGAGGAACGGCAATCGTTGCCCCCTGACCAGACGGATGGTCCGTGGGACCACCATTGCGACAACTGCCGGTAACTGCTGAAGTGCAGCAGGCCGCACTCCTGCAAGAACAGCAGGTCTGCCTTGATCTTGGCGAGGTACCCCAAGGTGGAAACACATTGCGTAGTCGACTTAATGCTATGCATGTTAATGGATGCAATCTTTAAACCCATTTTTAAATTGGTGATTACAATCCAAACATTACATTTTGAACACGCAGTCCTTTGGCCCTGTGGCCTGTTCCCGCATACATAGGTTAGCTTTAAACTTTTCTACTGCACCTTGGCTGAGATATGGGTTGTCTCTGCCTTGGGGATGGTTCGACCAGGGGACGCCAGCAGTGTTGACGGGGGGTCCTCCATGTCAACTGGGCTGCCCTCGCCTGGTGTTGGTTGTTCCTTGTGTGCATCCCCTGTGGTGTCGTCGCTCACAACGTTCTGGAGCTGAGGTGCATCTGTTGCTTCGTCACTCCCGGAGATCCGGATCGGGGGTGCATCGGTGACATCACTGCTCCCAGGGACCCGGAGCTGGGCTTTGCTGGTCGCATTGGCGTTTTGCCTCTTCTTCTGCTGGTGGTAGTGGGGGCTTTTGGCTCGCCCTTCATCATCGGAAGAGCTGCAGACACTGCTGTCCGTCGTGGACGGTAGCCGTCTTTTGCCCCTCGTTTCTGCAGGAGGACTCTTTTCCTTTGACTTGCGGGCCTTCTTCTTCTTGGTGACACGCTGCCATTCCTGTTCCTCTTCTGCTTCTGCTCTCTCCTCTTCCATGGACTCGGTGTCTCGGGGGGGAGTTTCACTGCTGGGTGTTAGTGTCTGGCGGCTTGCCGTGGCAGACTTCCCTTCCTCCTCTCGGTCAGTGTCGACAAGGGCGGTGGTTTGTTCGCACGGTGTCTTGGTGGGGAGGAAGGTGTAGGTCTCCTCTGGGGCGTTGCACTCCTCAGCTTTCTCCTCACATGTCACCATGTTCTTTGCCGCCTGCGCATAGCTGAAATTGCGCTTGGGGCAGGCCTTGTACAGATGTCCAGCCTGACCACAAAGGTTGCAGCACTTGCTCTCTTTGCAGTCCTTTGTCTGGTGTCCTTCCTTCTTGCAGTTGCGGCAAATGATTGCTTTGAAGCTTGCCGCCATGTGGTCTGCTTTCCCGCAGGTTTGGCACACGTTGGGTTGTTCGGCGTACACCATGTAGCCCCGACTTCCTCCGATGGCGAAGCTGGAGGGGGGGTGCAGGATGGTTCTGCTGGGGTCCACTTTCAAGGTGACCCGGATCTGGCGCTTGCTGGTCCAAATCCCATGGAAATCCTTCAGGACGATGCTGTTTCCTGACCCATCGACATACCTGATGAGGAATGTCAGCACATCAATGACCGGGATGTGGCGGTTGTAAATATGCACTGTGATGGTGCGTTTCCTCTGCGATGGGAGGGTGAACAGTGGTTCCCAAATCAGCATTGACCGCAGTGGTTCACTCGCCTCCTTCAGGAATTTCAGGCATTGGGTGACGTTTCTAAAGGTTACATCAAAGTAACCTGTCTTCGGGATGTCCTGCAAGGCGAAGACATTCGCGATTTTCATGCCACAGGTTTCAAGCAGGATTTTCTTCACGAAGAGGTCCTGATTGATCGTTGTCTGTCCATCCACTTTCTTTACAGTTACTCGGATGGTGTTTCGGACGCCCTGGTTCGCCGCTCGGTTGGCCGCCATCCGGGTTGCAGATTCCTCCTTTCAGCTTGTGTTTTGGCCGAAGCCGTCAATCTTTTGTGGTGCCAGTCCGGCACCTTGGCGGACCTCCTGGTCCGTCCATAGATCGGTCGACATGTAGATTTCTTCTTCTCTCCAATTGGTGCATGGCCCGAGCCAAAAAGCCAAACTGGAAAGACGAGTTTCTGCAATTAGTCAATTAGCATATGAATGCCCAATCAACAGAGTGCCATTGAGCAGCAACACTTCAAAGCACTCAGCACTCCCTTTCAACGCTTACCTATATCAGGCCTCCGGGTCCACCAACACTAAACAAACCTAGAAATAATATGGGGAAAACCCCGGTGGTGGAGAGTTTAGGGAACCATTAGTCCAAAGTCATCTGTTTCTCCCAAGCACGCTACACTTACCACATGTCATGGCTCAAATTACTCATATGCCGTATCACAAAAGTGTTAATTTCTGAAAGAAAACCATCTAATTTGCATTTGAATGAATCAATACGAACTGCTTCCACCATCTCGCTAGGGAGCCTATTCCATAGATTGACCACACACTCACTGAAATATTATTTACACAGATTAGTTTGAATTTACCCCCCTTCAAGCACAGGCTGTGCCCTCTGGCTCTACTGTTCTGGACAAGATGAAACAGCTTGTCAAAGTCTACGTTATCTAGTCCCTTCAGAATCATAAAAATGTGATCATTTTAGCTGAGAGCTAAGCTGAGTCTTCAGCTCTGTGGCTCACAAAATTAATTCAACGCTTACCGATGTCAGGCCTTCAGGTCCACCGACACTAAAATGACTATCAGGGTCCTATTTACATCGCAGGCCCCTGATGTCCATATTAAAAGGGGCCCATCGCTTGAAACAGGTGCCCTTTGGATCCAACCGCATCATTTTGAGGCCATTACCATCGGCAAATGCCATTCAAAATTGACCCCACTGACTCCCGAAAATTAAAGAAAGAAAGACTTGCATTTATATAGCGCCTTTCACGACCACCAGACATCTCAAAGTACTTTTGAAATGCAGTCACTGTTGTAATTTAGGAAATGCAGCAGCCAATTTCCACACAGCAAGCTCCCACAAACAGCAATGTGATAATGACCAGATGATCAACCTGTTTTTGCTATGTTGATTGAGAGATAAATATTGGCCAGGACACCAGGGATAACTCACCTGCTCTTCTTCAGAATAGTCCCATGGGATCTTTTACATCCAACTGAGAGAGCAGACAGGGCTTCAGTTTAACAGTCCATCTGAAATATAGCACCTCCGACAGTACAGTATTCCCTCAGCACTGCACTGGAGTGTCAGCCTAGATTTAAGTGCTCAAATTCCTGGAGTGGGACTTGAACCCACAACCTTCTGACTCAGAAGTGAGAGTGCTACCCACTGAGCCACAACTGACACTGTATTATACCCTGGAGCTGAACCGGTTGTCGGCCCAGAATCTAACTTTGCAAATCTTGTGGTTCTGTTGATTTCCCCAGCTTCATTTCATAATTTAGAGATTTGTTTTCATGCATTAGCTAACCAGAACCCTGTGAGCAGTTCTAGACACCACACCTTGGGAAGGATATATTGGCCTTGGAGGGAGTGCAGCGTAGGTTTACCAGAATGATACCCGGACTTCAAAGGTTAAGTTACGAGGAGAGATTACACAAATTAGGGATGCATTCGTACAATTTAGACGTTTAAGGGGTGCTCTGATTGAAGTTTTCAGGATATTAAGGGGAACAGATGGGATAGATAGAGAGAAACTATTTCCTCTGGTTGGGGATTGTAGGACTGCGGGCATAGTCTAAAACTTAGAGCGAGACGTTTCAGGCGTGAAATTAGGAAACACTTCTACACTCAAAGGGTGGTAGAAGTTTGGAACTCTCTCCCGCAAACGATCAATTGTTAATTTTAAACCGGAGATTGATAACTTTCTGTATTAAGTTATTAAGGTATTAAGGGATATGGAGTTAGGTCGCAGATCAGCCATAATCTTATTAAATGGCGGAACAAGCTCGCGGGATTGTATGGCCTACTACTATGTTCCTAAGGCAAAGGGCTTTATAGAATCGGCTTGATCTCTAGCCTCAGCAAGTAAGGGGAAACTGTTTCCTCTGGCAAGTGGGTTGGTAACCACAGGTCAACGATTTAAAATAATTGTAAAAGAACTAGCGGGTAAAGGAGGAGAAATGTCTTCACACAGGGGATTGTTCAGATCTGAAAGGGTGGAATCAAATTCCACAGGAACTTTCAAAAGGCAATCCACTTGAAGAGAACTAATTTGCAAGGTTATGGAAAAAAGCTGCTGTGTGGGACTAAATTGGACAGCTCTTTCAAAGAGCCAGCATAGGCATGACGGGCCGAATGGCCTCCGAATTTCAGTAAGCTTCTATGATTTTATACAGTGTTAGCCATGGCTCAGTTGGTAACACTCTTGTACCTGAGTCAGAAGGTTGTGGGTATCAAGTCCTACTCCAGAGAATCTAAATTGCCCCCTTAAACATTAGCCTGGTTTGTACTTCGCTGAATGTTATTTTCTTCCTCTTAAACAAAAGAAGCCATTATGCAGCTGTGGAACGGGAGGTGACTGAGGGGTGTGTGGAGGAAACACAATTACTTAATACTTTTAAAAAATCCCCAAAAGTCGTTTGCCTGCATTATCTATTTTTAGTTAATTGATTCTGTTTACCCAGCCAAAAACATTACATAAAAAATTTGAAGATTTTACTGTATCTTCTAGCATTTCCAATGCAAATTCCCCAGCTGGTCCTTTCCATGGGTTCTGTGGAAAAATTCATTGAGGACTCAGTGTTAAAGTGTACTTGGATGGCCGAGGAGGCTGTATAGGTTCTTGGCTCAATGGACATTTTATAGACCACTCCTTGGTTTTCTCGCAAGGTTTCCAAATTTGCCCATTTTTTCCACTGGCCTTTTGATCGTGTTTGAGTTGCAAAAGACCTTTGCCCTCCTGCTTCAATCCTGATCTTTTAGTATTTGATGTATTGTCAAGAGCTTTTGGACCAATACTTTCCCTTGTTAGTGTAGGCCAATGTTGTCCAATAGAAATTGCTGACAGGTGAAGCCACACCAGCACCGTTTTAGCCACATGTACTAATTTTAATAGACAGTGCCTCACATACATATACACAATACAGGTCACTGTACTTCACGTGTTTAGTTACCGAATAAACATCTATCACCATTCAATAACCAAGGGCGCAAAGCACTCACAACAATCAAAAACCACTTTATCAACAAATGCAAAAAAAGCTTAAAGTGCACATGCATACGCCGTGAGAATGAGTATTGAGATCACATGCCCAGCGAATCAGAAAAGCAATTAGACTCATCTGGATTCTCAATTATCTACATGTAATGGACAACACTGCTGCAGCAAGTTTATCTTTTTAAAATTTATTTTTTGTGTCACAGTTCCTTCCCCCCTCACTCCCCGCCCCCACCCCCAATCCCCATTGGCTTTGCTCCTGTTTCTGCTCCTTCCCACCAATGAGGCACACAATACAAAGACCCCCAGGCAAATACTTCCCAGTTACAGAGTCTCCCTCCCCTTCAAGAGAAACCCCTTTCCTTCAGTAAAAACAAGTTGCCCCTCTGCTCCTTAATCTAATTTAGGGAGATTTCATTTTGAAATAAGTCTGCTGAGAGAGGCGGTAGAGGAAAGCAGTGATCAGAGACATCTAAACCCATCCTGACTGTGTTGGAAGAGAGAGCCGATAGTGGTGCAGCTCAAAAATTGAATACATGGAAGCCATCTTTGGCGGACAAGTACTTTTGAAAAATTTTCATTGCAACAGTTACACAAATTTGTTACATTTGCCAAGAAAAAAGAATCAATTACTCTGTGACCTTATTGTACAAGTACTTTTGAAACCTTAACGATTGTAGGGGGATGGGTGAAAGGCTACATAAAGCTGGGAGGGAAACACGAATACCCCTTCTAAACTAATGTCACTTTCTCAGTCAACTGTATCTGTCATATTTCATTTCATTCCATGAGTCTCATTGTTGTAGTGAATGATTCGAGTTACATTTAGTCAATCCGAACAATTTGCAGCCTGTGAGTTAATATTCTCGGGATTAAATAGATGTTACATGTCTGAGTTCTCCCCCAGTAGAGGTCACTGTTAAGTAACCAGAAACAGCAAATGAATGTATGAGGTCAGGGCTAAAAATAGCAGCACTAATTTAGATGATCGGGGAGAGTTTCAGAGAAGCAAGCTTTCATGTGACGTTGTTGGGGAATGCATCAGAGAGATATACGCTTGCTTTTTTCAGCGCACTGAAAGCAGTCAGACAGTTTAGATTTATGTATGGATAAATTCAGTACGTTAAATTGGAATTAAAAGACACCATAAAGTATGGAAAATTTTGTTCACTTATTGTGTGCTTATTCATTTAACGGCCTCTCAATAACGAAAAAAGACAAAAAAAGACTTGCATTTATATAGCACCTTTCACGACCACCGGATGTCTCAAAACGTTTTACAGCCAATGAAGTACTTGTGAAGTGTAATCACTGTTGTAATGTAGGAAACGCGACAACCAATTTGCGCACAAGCAAGCTCTCACAAACAGCAATGTGATAATAAGCAGATAATCTGTTTTTGATATGTTGATAACAAGGGACTGTGTTGAGGGATAACCATAGCCTCCTATTTTGTGATTCGTTTAATGTTAACAGGAACCTCCTTTGTTCCTTGTGAAGGTTTGACATGGATTCTTGTTCACGAAAGTATATTACCTGCACGCATGGATCAAAACCCTTGTGGTGTGTTAGTGAATGATACATGGGGATGGGGGGGGGGGGGGTGCCAGCTGATTTTGAGTGTCCCCACCTGGCATAAACATGGCTGTAGCGACCTGAAAATGGTGTTGGTCACTTTCCACTCATTTGTGTTGGCACCCTGGCCGCCGCCATCTTGGCTAACTGGCAGCCGGTTTGTTTCAGGCCGGGAGGCCACTCGTAATTTGTAAATTAGAGTCCTATGACATAAATAGGGCTCTGATTGCAATTTTGAAGTACAAATCGGTGGAGCTAATTATTTTAAAACCTGAATTAAGTTATTCCGTTCCATTCAATCTTACATTACAAGTTAAAAAGCAAGAACTTTACTTGTAGGATATCGTATTAGGAGCAACCACAAAGGACAACCAGGCTACCAATGTAGGTTGTACTAGCAGTAAAGTTCTTTCATCTTTCTGTAATTTGCTCCTCTATCTCCTTCCCACTTATTGGCGGCTTGTAGTCCCTCTACGTTACTCAATTCTAACCAAATAGGTTCTGTCTTTGAACCCTCAACTGCATCATCCCTTTATAGTGCTGTAACAGTATATTTGATCAATAATGCCACCCTCTACTTTTTTTCTTTCCCTATCTTTCTTGAATACATTGTAACCAGGTATATTAAGTGCCCATTCCACTCCTCAGTCATCATCATAGGCAGACCCTCGCAATCAAGGAAGACTTGCTTCCACTCTTAAAATGAATCCTTAGGTGGCTGAACAGTCCAATATGAGAGCCACAGTCCCTGTCATAGGTGGGACAGATAGTCATTGAGGGTAAGGGAGGATGGGACTGGTTTGCCGCACGCTCTTTCCACTGCCTGCACTTGATTTCTGTATGCTCTTGGCGATGAGACTCGAGGTGCTCAGCGCCCTCCCGGATGCACTTCCTCCACTTCGGGCGGTCTTTGGCCAGGGACTCCCAGGTGTCAGTGGGGATGTTGCACTTTTTCAGGGAGGCTTTGAGGGTGTATCTATAATGTTTCCTCTGCCCACCTTTGGCTCGTTTGTCGTGAAGGAGTTACGAGTAGAGCACTTGCTTTGGGAGTCTCGTGTCTGGCATGTGAGCGATGTGGCCTGCCCAGTGGAGCTGATTAAGTGTGGTCAGTGCATCAATGCTGGGGATATTGGCCTGGTCGAGGACGCTAATGTTGGTGCATTTGTCCTCCCAGGAGATTTGTCGGGTCTTGCGGAGGCATTGTTTGTGGTATTTCTCCAGCGACTTGAGGTGTCTACTGTACATGGTCCATGTACAGTTCGATCTTACTCCCTCTGTACTGTACTGAAGTATCAGCCTAAATTTTGTCCTCCCATCCCTGGAGTGGGACTTGAACCCTCGACCTTCTGACTCAGAGATGAGAGTGCTACTGCTGACACATGACCTCTGTCAGCACTATCTCTGCCACAGCCTCTGGGAATTTTTGGTGCCTTGGTCAACTCAGACCGTCCCAGATGATGTTCCTGCTCTGCCATGACTTTTCAGTGTTCCAGTGTGACCTCTCTGCCCCTTTCTGGGCCACCAGCTGTCCTTCTGACCAGTTGGCATGTGGCAGGCTGCCACCACTATCCCACCCTCCAAGCGGCGGAGGCCCAGTCAGGAGTGGCGGGAGACTTGCTGAAATCCCACTCCGTGTGTTAAATGAGGCCCAACCCCCACCACCACATACCAAAAATGCGGTCAAGAGCTAGCGGGATCACGTGAGAGGACAAGCTAACCATTTCATGGACGATGCCAGGAAAATCCAGGCCTTGATATCAAACATCGACTTGGAATAACGAACCAATGGAAACTAAGCTCTCACCCACCCCTCATTACGGATGGTACTGGCGAGGAGCTAGTGATCTCTTTTGCTCTTCCACTGCCTGACTGAGCTGTCCTTGCTACCTTTCTGTCTTTCTAATGCCTTCGCACTTCTTGGCTGAGATGATCTGTATCTGTCATCCAACACTTTATCACCTCTTTGCAACTTTTTAAGCAATGCACTCACTGGTTAAGAATCCAATTAACTGCTTCTTTGTGACAGGCGTCACTATACCTGACTCATCACTTTATAGAATCATAGAATGATACAGCACTGGAGGAGCTTATTTGGGCCATCGTGCCTGTGCTGGCTCGTTGAAAGAGCTGTCCACTTAGTTCCACCCCCCTGCTCTTTCCTCATGGCCCTGCAAGTATTTACCTGCCGTTTCTCTGAACCACCCACAAATTACCTTGCTTTTCTCTCAGCTTCTAGTTCCGATGAAGGAGTTACACCTTTGGTTGCATTTTTTCTTTTCAGATGCTAGTGGATCTTTGGTGTACTTCCAGGATGTTGTACTTTCGTTTTAGATTTCTGGCATTTGCATTTTTAATCATGCTGTGGTTTTAGCGGCAGATGCAATCGGTAATTTAGAGATGCCATTGCGTCATTGTGCTTACCTCCATTTACTAATCCAGTAAGTTGCTTTACAAAAGTGTTTGTCAGAGAGCAAAGTTCCTTTACCCACATGCGTGAATTCTGGAAGTAAACTGAGCAAATGTTATATTGTAGAATAAACAGAAACTCTCTAAATCACTAAAAGTAGCGCCGCAGGTTAATAAGACCATTAAAAAAAGCAAACCAAGCGCTGGGGTTCATTTCTGGAAAGCAGAGAAGTTAATGTTAAACTTGTATAGAACCTTGGTTAGACCACACTTGGAGTACTGTGAACAGTTCGGGTCACCATATTATAAAAAGGATATAGAGGCACTGGAGAAGTGCAAAAAAGATTTACTAGAATGACACAAGAACTGCGAGGTTATACCTATCAGGGTCTCTTTTCTTGAGAAAAGAGAAGGCTGAGGGGTGACCTGACAGGGGCCTTTAAGATTATGAAGGGGTTTGATAGGATAGACATAGAGATCTTTCCAGTTGTCGGGAAGCCAAAACTAGGGGGCATAAATATAAGATAGTCACTAATAAATCAATTAAGGAATTCAGGAGAACCTTCTTTACCCAGAGAGTGGTAAGATTGTAGAACTTGCTACCACAAGGGGTAGTTGAGGCAAATAACAGAGATGCATTCAAGGGGAAGTTAGATAAACACATGAGGGAAAAAAGATAGAAAGTTATCTGTTAGGGTTAGATGAAGATGGGTGGCAGGAAGCTCGTGTGGAGCATAAACACCGGCATTGACCAGTGGGTCGAATGGCCTGTTTCAGTTTCTATGAAATTCTCTGATTCATACTATTGAAAATCAATCTTGTCTAATTAGACTCTTAATATCATAATTCATTGCATTGAATCCCATTGAAACATTTCCACACTTGAAAGCGTGCTTGTTTTAGCAATAGTTGGTTAACTGGTGCGGAGATGCCAGGCTGCTGGTTAATGGATCACATTGTTCCCTGGACGTGTTTCAATGTGCCCTTTATATTCATCTGGTGACACAAGTGAACCACACAGTACCCTCCTTTTTCAGTTTTATCACGACCTGTGCCCTATCTTCTTCTGAAAGCCTCGACTCTCTGCGGTGGCCCTTATTGATTTAACAGGCCTGACCGATTCTTAGTAGGCTATCCAACTGTGAAGGGTCTCAAAGCTAAGCAAAAGTGGCTTCACCCTGCATCCAAACAGACGCATTTCCAGCAAAGGCCCTTGGGTAGTGAGCAGGAGTGCAGCCCTGACCAACTTTCCACAGCCTAAACCAGGGCGGTGCAGCCAGTGACAGCACCAGTGCTCGGACTGAGATCACTTTAACCTGGGACCTTCATGGTCTGTATGGCTGTAGCTTTGAGCCATTGAGGAGAGCCCATGCCACTGATTTCTATGGTGATGAAGACAGCAGATCATCAGCCAACATATACTTCTAAAGAAGCAAACGGTGCTATCAAATGACACCAATGAGGCCCATCAGAAGTTCTTGCCTCTTAAATGTCAGCTGCGGTTCAGAGGTAGGAATCTTGTCTCAGAGTCAGAAGATTATGGGTTAAAGTCCCACTCCAAAGACCTGTTGAACACAAAATCTAGGCTGACACTCCAGTGTAGTGCTGAGGGAGTGCTGCATTGTTGGAGGTGCCACCATTCAGATGGGACGTGAAACTGAGACACCATCTGCCCTCTCAAGTGGATGTAAAAGATTCCGTGGCACTAATTGAAGAAGAGCCTGGGAGGTCTCCCTGGTGTTCTGGCTGATAATTATCCCTCAACCAGGGGAAGAAGAGTTTAGTCATGATGGTCCATCCACCTGATATTGGTCTTTAGAATTAGACTAAAACTAGGAGCCACTAATAAATCCAATAAGGAATTCAGGAAGAGGTCAGAATGTGGAACTCGCTACCACAGAGAGTGGTTGAAGCCTAATAGTATAGATGCATTGAAGTAGAAAATGGATAAGTACATGAGGGAGAAAGGTATAGAAGGATACGTTGATGGGGTTAGATGAAGAAGGGTGGAAGGAGGGTCCTGTGGAGCATAAACACTGGCACGGACATGTTGTGCCGAATGGCCTGTTTCTGTGCTGTCATTTTGTATCTTCATATCCCTCACCTCTGGACGTAGGTGTCATATTTGACCCTGAAATGAGCTTCCGGCCACATATCCGCGGCAAAACTATAACCGCCTATTTCCACCTCTGTAAAATTGCCTTTCTCCGCCCCTGCCTCAGCTCATTTGCTGCTGAAACCCTCATCCATGCCTTTATTACTTCTAGACTTGACTATTCCAATGCACTCCTGGCTGGCCTCCCACATTCTACCCTATATAAACTTGAGGTCATCCAAAACTTGGTTGCCAGTGTTCTAACTTGCACCAAGTCCCGTTCACCCATTACCCCTGTGCTCGCTGACCTACATTTGCTTCCTGTTAAGCAACGCCTCAATTTCAAAATTCTCACCCTTGTTTAAAAATTCCTCTATGGTCTTGCCCCTTCCTTTCTCTGTAATCTCCTTGAGCCCCACAACCCCTCAAAATGTCTGTGCTCCTCTAATTCTGCCCTCCTGAGCATCCCTGATTGTAATCGCTCAATCATTGGTGGCCGTGCCTTCAGCTGCCTGGGCCCCAAGCTCTGGAAATCCCTCTCCACCTCTTTACCTCTCTTTCCTTCTTTAGGATGCTCATTAAAACCTACCTCTTTGTCTAAGCTGTTGGTCATCTGCCATAATTTCTTCTTATGTGGCTCGGTGTCAAATTTTTTTTTTTTGTCTTGTAACTCTCCTGTGAAGCGACCTGGGATGTTTTACTACATTAAAGGCGCTATATAAATACAAGTTGTTGTTGTTATTGGACACAGCTCAGGAGGAAGCTCTCCTGTGAGCACTTAATTTTTTTTAAAAAGCTCTTACCCAACAGAAGGTTGTACCTGAGGGCTCAAAGACAGAATCTATTTGGCTAGAAGTAAGGAATAATAGAGGAGCTATTATGCTGGGTGTATACTGTAGGCCACCAAATACTGGGAAGGAGATAGAGAAGCAAATTTGCAGGCAAATGACAAAAAGATGCAAGAACTTTAGAGTAATGATAATGGGGGACTTCAATTATCTTAATATTGTCTGAGAATATAAGGGCAAAGAGGGGGACAAAATGTGTACGTCAACTTTCTTGATCAGTATATTTGTAGCCCAATGAGGAGTGCAGTGATCCCACTAGCAACTTTTGTCATACAGGACACCGCCACAGAGCATCAGTACTCTGCCCAACCATCTTCATCATCATAGGCAGTCCCTCGAAATCGAGGAAGACTTGCTTCCACTCTAAAAGTGAGTTCTTAGGTGACTGAACAGTCCAATACTGGAATTACAGTCTCTGTCACAGGTGGGGACAGTCATTGAAGGAAAGGGTGGGTGGGGAGTCTGGTTTGCCGCATGCTCTTTCCGCTGCCTGCGCTTGCTTTCTGCATGCTCTCGGCCACGAGACTTGAGGTGCTCAGCACCCTCCCGGATGCTCTTCCTCCACTTAGGGCAGACTTTGGCCAGGGACTCCCAGGTGTTGGTGGGGATGTTGCACTTTATCAGGGAGGCTTTGAGGGTCCTTGAAACATTTCCTCTGCCCGCCTGGGGCTCGCTTGCCGTGTAGGAGTTCTGAGTAGAGCGCTTGCTTTAGGAGTCTTGTGTTAGGCGATACACCCCCCAACCACCCTGTAGGCAAGAAACACCCGCTCCTCCCCACCCCCCCCTCATCTTTTTTGTCCATGTTTGGACCAAGACTGTAATGTTTTGGAGCAGAGTGGTCCAGGCAGAACACAAACTGGGCATTGGTGAGCAGGTTATTGGTGAGTACATGTCGCTTGATAGCACTGTTGACGGAACATTCCATCACATTGCTGATGATTGAGAGTAGACTGATGGGGTGGTAACTGACTGGATTGGATTTGTCCTGCTTTTTGTAGAAAGGACAGATTTGGGCAGTTTTTCACATTGTCAGGTAGATGCCAGTGTTGTAGCTGTACTGGAACAGCTTGGCAAGTGGCACGGCTAGTTCTGCAGCATAAGTCTTCAGCACGACAGCAGGGATGTTGCCGAGGCCCGTAGCCTTGGCTGTATCCAGTGCGCTCAGCCGGTTCTTGATATTACATGGAGTGAATCGAATTAACTGACGACTCGCTTCTGTGATGGTGGGGACCTCAAGAGGAGGTCGATATGGATCATCCACTCGGCACTTCTGGCGAAGATGGTTGCAAATGCTTCAGCCTTGTCATTTGCACTTGCGTGCTGGGTTCCGCCATCATTGAGGATTGTGATATTCATGGAGCCTCCTCCTCCCATTAGCTGTTTAATTGTCCACCACCATTCAGGACTGATATTGCCAGACTGCAGAGCTTTGATCTGATCCGTTGATTGTGGGACTGCTTAGGCCTGTCTATACCATGTGCTTCCGCAGTTCAGCATGCATGTAGTCCTATGTTGCTGCTTCCCCAGGTTGGCACCTGATTTTAGGTATGCCTGGTGCTGCTCCTGGCATGCTTTTCTGCACTCCTCATTGAACCAGGGTTGGTCCCTTGGCTTCATTGTCATCATTATAGGCGATCCCTCGAACGAGGATGACTTGCTTCCACATGGGTTCACAGATGTTTCAATGAAGGACCCGATGTTCCAGTCCTGAACTCCAGTTGAAAAGGTGGAAGATGCCTGTGCGTGGATTTTTTTAACGTGCGGTGACCGTTGCACATCAGCCACAACACGGGCTTGACAGAGCTAGGCCTTTATCCAGTGACAAGGGTTAACCAGGATGACTGGAGACCTGCTCTGCTACATAGACCTAGTGCGCACACATATTGCAGTGTGGGCAGGCCCATGCTGCCCTTGGGCCCTCGGCTCTTCTGGGCCTCGTACCCTCATTTGCTGCACCTCCAACACGATCTCTCACCGCTCCTCAGCCAGAAACATTCGCCGCACCTCCGCCACGATCTCTCACCGCTCCTCAGCCAGAAACATTCGCCGCACCTCCGCCACGATCTCTCAGCGCTCCTCCACCACAAAACACTCGCCGCACCTCCGCCACGATCTCTCACCGCACCTCTGCACCAAACATTCGCCGAAGGACGTTCTTGCTATTGAGGGAGTGCAGCGAAGGTTCATCAGACTGATTCCCGGGATGGCAGGACTGACATATGAGGAAAGTCTGGATCGACTGGGCCTGTATTCACTGGAGTTTAGAAGGATGAGAGGGGATCTCATATAAACATATAAAATTCTGACGGGACTGGACAGGTTAGATACAGGAAGAATGTTCCCGATGTTGGGGAAGTCCAGAACCAGGGGATATAGTCTAAGGAAAGGGGGAAAGCCTTTTAGGACTGAGATGAGGAGAAACTTCTTTACTCAGAGAGTTATTAACCTGTGGAATTCCCTGCCGCAGAGAGTTGTTGATGCCAGTTCATTGGATATATTCAAGAGGGAGTTAGATATGGCCGTTATGGCTAAAGGGATCAAGGGGTATGGAGAGAAAGCAGGAAATGGGTACTGAGGTGAATGATCAGTCGTGATCTTATTGAATGGTGGTGCAGGCTCGAAGGGCAGAATGGCCTACTCTTGCATCTATTTTCTATGTTTCTATGTTTCTATGAACCTCCGCCACGCTCACCCACCGAATCTCAGTCACGATCCCTCAATGCTCCTCCGCCCCGATCACTCGTCGCACTTTCGCCACGACATTCCCGCTCCTGCGCTTTACCAGAGCCCCATCGATGCTCCTGTCCACGCTTCAAACTGCCACCTGGGTCCTGATGATGTCACCCAGTCACCCACCTCGAAGCCGTCGCATACCTGGACCAGCTCTCGCTGGAAGTTGTAGTTGTATGCCGCTCTAGCTCTTTATACGCCTGACCTGCGATGGTGTTCTCACGCAGGTCGGGGTGGCCCACGACTTCATTGTAATGGTAAAGTGAGGAACATGCTGGACCATGAGGATACAGATTGTGGTGGAATACAATTCCACTGCAGCTGATGGCCCACAGCGTCTCATGGATGCCCAGTTTTGAGTTGCTAGATCTGTTTTGAATCTATCCCATTTAGCACGGTGGTAGTGCCACACAACATGATGGAGCGTGTCCTGACTGTGAAGACGTGACTTAGTCTCCACAAGAACTGTGTGGTGGTCGCTGCTACCAATGCTGTCATGAACAGATGCATCTGCGACAGGTGGATTGGTGCAGATGAGGTCAAGTAAGTTTTTCCCTCGTGTTGATTCTCTCACAACCTGTCGCAGACTCAGTCTGGCAGCTATGTCCTTCAGGACTCGGCCAGCTTGGTCAGGAGTGGTGATACCGGGCCACTCTTGGTAATGGACCTTAAAGTCCCCCACCCAGAGTACATTCTGTGCCATTGCTACTCTCATTTTTTTTTTGAAGTGGTGTTCAACATGGAGGAGTACTGATTAATCAGCTGAGGGTGGTAGGTGGTAATCAGCAGGAGAATACCTTGCTCATGTTTGACCTGAAGCCATGAGACTTCACGAGGTCCGGAGTCAATGTTGAGGACTCTCAGGGCCATTCCCTCCCGATTGTATACCACTGTGCCTCCACCTTGGGTGGGTCTGTCCTGCTGGTAGAACGGGACACACCCCGGGATGGTGATGGAGGAGTCTGGGACATTGGCTGAAAGGTATGATTCTGTGTGTATGACTGTCAGGCTGTTGCTTGATAGTCTGTGGGACAGCTCTCCCAATTTTGGCACAAGTCCCCAGATGTTAGTGAGGAGGACTTTGCAGGGTCGACTGGGCTGGGTGTGGCATTGTCATGTCCAAAGCCGGTGCTGAGGTAAATGCCGAGTGGTCTATCTGGTCATATTCTTATTATTGTATCTCGTAGCAGTTTGTTACAATGGAATGGTTTGCACGGCCATTTCAGAAGGCAGTTGAGAGGCAACCACATTGCTATGGGTCTGGAGTCACATATAGGCCAGAGTGGGTAAGGACGGCAGATTTCCTTCCCGAAGAACAGTAGTAAACCAGATGGGCTTTTACGACAATTGGAGAGTTTCATGGTCACCATTGTTGGCACCAACTTTTTAATTCCACATTTCTTTAATTAACTGAATTTAAATAGCCCAGCTGCCGCGGTGGGAATGTGAACTCTCATCTCTGGATTACTAGTCCAGTAACATAACCCATCGAAGACATACTTCGAGACAGATTGTATCTACCTGAAACAATCTCAGCTATCCCAAGTCACCTGCGGTGACATAGTGCCAATAGCCGTCTCTGATTATGCCTTAGTTAAACTCCAGCTCATGCTGGCTCGCTACTTCCAGCCCGCCCCCGGCAGACATTGATATCTCAACCCTGCCTTCCTGGATGACTCAGAGTTCCTAACCTGCCTTTGGACTGAGCTTGCTGATTGCATTGCTGAGAATTAAAGATTCCCTGGGCTGGATTCCCTCCCCGCCTCCCCACGAGCAGACTTCGGGTGGCTGGCCGGCCTGTAATCCCAGCGGGCAGCCCGCTGCAATTTGAGTGCCGGGCCTCATTAGCAACAGGATAATGGGCTGCAGCCTGAGATCGTACATATCATGCAGCCTGGCAGCCAGGCTGGGGGAGGATGGGACAATGTCTGGATGCAGGGGGGTTTTTAAAAGACACATAAATGTTAAAGGTAACTGCATGAAAGAAAGAAAAGAAAGAAAGCCTTGCATTTACATAGCATCTTTCATGACTACCGGATGTCTCAAAGCACTTTACAGCCAATTAAGTACTTTTGGAGTGTAGTCGCTGTTGTAATGTAGGAAACGCGGCAACCAACTTGCGCACAGCAAGCTCCCACAAACAACAATGTGACAATGACCAGATAATGTTTTTTGTTATGTTGATTGAGGGATAAATATTGGCCAGGGATAACTCCCCTGCTCTTCTTCAAAATAGTGCCATAGGATCTTTTACGTCCATCTGAGAGAGCAGATGGGGCCTCAGTTTAACGTCTCATCCAAAAGATGGCACCTCCAACAATGCAGTACTCACTGGAGTGGACTTTCAGCATACATTTATGTGCTCAAGTTCCTGGAGTGGGACCTGAACCCACAACCTTCTGACTCAGAGGCAAATGTGCTACCCACTGAGCCACAGCTGACACTAATGAGGCTTTTTAAAGGCCTTTTGGATAGTTTCTGTTTTGATTTCAGTTAACACGTAACCTTTCATGAACCTTTATGCCAGATGCATTTATTTATTTCTTTGGCCCTGATCTCCGGATGCCGCCATTCCTTGAGCGGACATGTTCAGAGGGAGGGACGGGGGAGCAGCGGAAGGATTGCAGGCGGCTCAGGCTGCTCTCCTGCCCAATCCAGCATCCCATCGTCTACAGAGAAATGCTTATTCAATCTGCGGTATGATTCGAACACATCATGAGTAGCAACCCTCACTAAGGCAGACGTTGTTGGTGTATTTGAGAGCGACAGTAGGCATACTAAGAAAGGATGCAGTCTGGCCACACTTATACCATTCTAGGTATTTTCCCCACTAACACCAACTTTTGATTTCTGCCAGAATTACATCAAATGTTTGAAATTGGTGCACTGCGCTGGTGCCATGAATTCTGTAGAACTGGGGACTAACATCCAGTTCCAATTAGCTAAATTCCACACCTACTGAACCTGCCCACCAGCAGTTAGTCAGTAAAATAATTTTTATTTCGGCACTGCCGTTTCCTGTAGATTTTTCTCCCTCACCTTGCATCCTCTTGAGGCTGTTGAACCGCGCTGGGTAGACTGCCATGGATAGCAGCCGTCCAATGTCTGTTTTTTAATGGGCATTACTGCAGATTAGTAGCTTATTCAAGCATCCTAATCAACCCAATTTTGTGCTCACCCATTCTTTAAATACATGGAGCATTGGAAAGAGGGAATCTGCCCCTTGAGCCTATTTCATCACTCAGTTAGATCATGGCTGATTTACCTGCTCCATTTACCTGCCTTAGCTCCATGTCCCTTGATACCCTTACTGAACAAAAATCTCTCGATCTCAGTCTTGAAAGCTCCAATTGTCTCAGCATCCACAGCCTTTTGAGGGAAGAGAATTCCAGATTTCTACTGCCTTTTGTATGAAATAGTTTGGAGGGTCACTGGATAGTGATCCGGAGCAAGAACCCTGGCCGACTTTTCCTCTCCCTCAGCCCAGGGTCGTTGAGGTCACTTGCAGCAGTTGCTCCTCTGCCCTCCCTCCCTCCCCATCCCCGCCCCTCCCTAAATTTAGCTAACTCGGAGATCAAATCAGTGATATGTCTCAGTGCCACACCACTGACCCTTGACCTCTGAACCATCAGGGGCGGGGAGGGGCAGTCGGGGTCTTCAGTAAAATAAATCCAAGTGATGTGCTCTCTTTCTGTCATCCAGGTTGAATCCAGCACAAATAAAGTTGAGTCAGATAGAGGAGCGTCATTTCACAAGAACACTATTTGTAAATAGCCAAAATGCAGCAGGGTGGAGGCTGCAAGGACATCAAGATCTTTTGCAGAGCTGACGAAATGCCCACAAAAGATGCTTGCACCGCTGCTGCAGGCTTGGCGCTCAGGCATGGCGTATCCGGTTTACGTGAGGAGGATTGTAAATAAATGTTCAATAAATGTTCAACGCTCGTTGTGTGAGAAAGCGTTGTTCTCAGAAAAAAGGCACTATTTTCTCAAACCACATCCCAGTCTGCATGTCATTGAAAGACACTTGTGCCCTGCAACATCCAGAGAATGAGAAATCTTTGACATGACCCGAGTAGCTTTCATGTCTAAAAATACTCATTTTGCACACCCAATTGTAAGGTGCCAGCATGATTCATAACAGTTACATTCATCACCGTATGCCAGATTCAGGGGATTACTGTGCTTTCCTAGGTCCCTTGTGCCTCACCCCTCCTTTCAACTCACCATTGGCGGCCGTGTCTTCAGCCGCCTAGGCCCCATGCCTACATTACAAGAGTGACTACACTCCAAAAGTACTTCATTAGCTGTAAAGCACTTTGAGACATCCGGTGGTTGTGAAAGGCGCTATATAAATCCAAATCTTTCTTTCTTTCTCTGGAATGGCCTCTTTGAATTCCACTGTCTCTCCAGCTCTCTCTCTTTCTTTAAGACATTCCTTAAACTCACCTTTTTTCCCATGCTTTTGGTCACCTCTCCTCACCTTTCCCTCCTAATCCCTCTATAAAGCACCTTGAACATTTTTCTATGTTAAGTTATATATATATATATATATATAAATTAAGATGCTAATCAACGCTCGATTCCCGTGATTCTGGAGGTCAAGGGTCACCCTGACATGGGCAGCAGAGGAGACAGAGAGAGAGGGAGCTCAGAGGGACTGAAGCCGTGTCTGGATGTGTTGTGGCTGCTTTGGGAGGAAGGAGGGAGACTTTAGAGCATCACAACAAGTAGGCAAATAAAAAGTAGGTGTTACCAGCCACATATTTGACCAAATTTGGCCTATAATGGAGGGAGAGGAGGAGGCATCACAGCACGCTGTGGAGGCTGATGCTGGAGAGAGCAGTGAGGTGGGAGAGGAGCACATTGGAGGACGCAAAAGAGCCAGGAGGCTCTCAGATGAGGCAAATGCCTCCCTCCTGCAGGAGGTCGAGTTACGCTGGGGTGATTTGACACAGGGAAGGCATGGGAAGCCCACCCCAAAGTCCTACCAGAGGATATGGACCGAGATAGCAGAGGTGGTCTTGTTGGCGACCAACGTGGTGCGTGAGGGAAACCGATGCCGCAAACAATGGAACGACCTTGTGAGATCTGCAAGAATAAGTATTACATTGATTTACATGTACTTATGTATTTATATAATTTGATTTGTAACAGTCATGAGTGACTATCAACAGATGTGAGGTCTTGCACTTTTACCAGAAATGTTTTACTCAAAGCCTGTGGTCACGGTGTACGTTTTTAGGTAAAGAATGATAATAATCATATTAATCATGATTACATCTGTTGGTTATGTATTGTATCAGTCTCTGTGACAGTACCTAGCAATGATATCACACAATGATCTCATGCCATGTCGTCCTGTCACCTTTTACAGTAGAAGCTATCGACGATGAGGTCTGTGCAGAGGTGAACGGGTGGGTGGCCATCAGTCCCCAGCAACATCACAGAGATGGAGGAGCGAGTGCTTGCACTCGTGGGGAAACACCCTCGGACAGCCACGGATGCATCTGCAGACCCTGAAGTAATGCCACGTGAGTAAAGTTTACACCATTGCGTCATGTAAAGCCTATAGATGCCACACCAACTCATATCCGAATAATCATATATGATAAATGATTTCTAAAAGTGTCATAGAAATAATGCTGGCCTAATGAAAATCATTGCAATACACAATGTGTTAATGGTCACGAAATGTGATGTCTGTGATGATTTTGTTAGCGGTGGTGCTTTTGTCATGCATATGCTGTGTGTAGCGCTGGACTCACCTTATCACCTTAGCACCCGCTTCTCCTCTAATAACCTCATTTCTGTTTTGCAGCTCAGCCAGCAGCGCAGCCCCAGGCAAGACCACAGAGACCAGAAGGTGGGTGCGCGGGGCAGGAGTCACCGGATGATCCCACTACATCTGGTGCTGAGGAGCTCTGATTCTCAGCCATCAATCCGCTGAGTTTGTTCTCCACGGATGAGAGCGCGGACTTCAAAGAACCTGCATCGCCATGCTCCAGAAGCCATTCCACCCGAAGGCCATCTAGTGGTCCTCCGGTCATTCCTGCCTCCACTCTGGAGGTACCGGCCCCAAGAACCTCTCCACAGGGCACCCATTTGTCCTCAGGATGGCGCCGACCCCGTGGAGGCCTCATGGATGCGGCAGGTCTGTTCTACGAGCATGACATGACAGTGGAGAGATGGTACAGTTGTCCAGGAGGACTGTAGACATTGGTGACCAGCTCATCGAAGCATTGGGGGGCATATCCCGACAGCTGACCACCATGATCGAGTACATTCCACGCATGGCGGAGTCCTTGGATGCGATAGCCAGGAACACTGCTGCCACAGGCCTCCCACTGGTCCCCGAGCGCGGCACTCCACCCCTAGGTTCCGCACCACCACTGTGTACGACAGATGAGAACAAGGACCAAGATTCTGCTTCTGCATCAGAGAATGTTGCCCCCTCAGCACCCCCTGCTGTCATACCCGTGCAATGACCGCATCTGCCTTCATCCCCCCCACTGAGGCACCGCCTGAGGAGCTCCTCGGCCAGGTGCCGTGGAGCAAGGAGGGGAAGGGGTAGAGGTGGGGAGAAGAAGGAGAGGGGGGAAGGAAAATGAGGTGTATGTGCACAGGTGATGGTTGTGTTATATCTCCATCTGGGTGTATGCAATTTGTTGCAATGTATGGTGGCTGGGGACCATGCTCCTGCTTTGCCTTTGTATTCTGTGTTGCTGGACATGTTGAACATGTGATTTTTGTCAATGATGGAAAAAGTGGGGTGTGAGTGGGGGTTGGGTGTTATTGGCTGTAATACTTATGATTTCAGACCAATGTTGGTATTAAATTTTTGTCATTGAACATAACCTTGTAGCGCATTGTCTCAGATAGCTGGATCGTTAGACACTGGTGATTTCTTACCATGAAAGGGTTAAATACAACTTAACATCAATCAACGTAACCTTTAACTGGCACCAAGGTGATGGGCACCATTGATGTCTGTGCTGCACACACAGCAGTATGTCAGCGTGGTCACTCACATCAGCGATTTTTCAGGCAAATCTTTCAGATATCAGCTCCTCAGATAAGAGTGGGATTTAACAAATGCCAGCCACACTGCTGACGTTGGTTCCGATTAGTTCCACTTTTTGTGGGCGTTTTTTTGAGCGAGCGATATTGTGGGCGATATGTGTACGGTGGTGAAATTGACGATGGGCGATCTCTATGGCCGCTAGTTTGGGTAAATATGCTCTTTACGACAAAAAACAGGGGGCGGGCATTAATAGTGAATCTCGGCGTTAATTCCGTGCGGAAAGTAACGCTGGCCGATATTATGGCTGATGATTACGCCCATTCTGCTGATTCCGCCCCAAAAAAGTGGGCAGGCAGTAATATTTTTTCCCGCCGTTAAGCACATGGGGAAAGTAACGCACGCCGATAAGTTTCCGAAAAATGCCCGTCAGTTTCCATTTTGTGCCAAAATGGGTGATATATGGGCGTTATACGTCATTTCAGTAGTAAAATGGGCATTAAGTGGGCATTAAGCATGCAAAAAAAGTGGGGGTTCTAGCCCTTGGATTTTTATAGCGCCTTTCACAACCACTGGACGTCTCACAGCGCTTTACAGCCAATGAAGTACTTTTGAAGTGTAGTCACTGTTGTAAGGAGATTGTTCCCTGGCGATATTCAAGCATTCCGGCCACAGAATTACCAGGATTTGGAAATAAAGTAGGGAGTGATGATGAGTTTAGCATAATTGATTAAAAAAAATTAAATTCCCACATTTAAAATCTTACTACCAGTACTGCACTAATGGATAACACAGACCGCTGTGTATGCCTGGATTACAGTGCCCGGTTATGTTCTGTAACCTCCAGGTTTATTATATGCTCATGGTAGTTGTTCTTTTATTACCTTGCAGAAACCAGAAACCAGTGAACCCCATCAATTGCAATAGAGCAGTCAATATTCGCATGAAAAAAAGACTTGCATTTATATAGCGCCTTTCACAACCACCGGATATCTCAAAGCACCTTACAGCCAATGAAGTGGGTCCTCGGTTTAACGTCTCATCCGAAAGACGGCACCTTCAACAGCGCAGCACTTCCCTCAGCACTGCATTGGAGTGTCAGCCTAGATTTTTGTGCTCAAGTCTCTGGAGTGGGACTTGAACCCACAACCTTCTGACTCAGAAGCAAGTGTGCCACAGCTGTCACAAGGCTGAGGAGTGAAATTAATCAATAAGATAAAAATAGATTGCAAACCCCAGGCAGAAGGTAGTCAGGCTGCCCACAAAGTTCAGGCCCTCCCATCCCTGTAAGCCACGTATTTATTTTTTTAATCCTCAAACAGTAGTAATGAGTATGGGGACAGCATCAAACAAGAAATTACGGATGCATGCAATAAAGGTACAGCAGTTATCATGGGCGACTTTAATCTACATATAGACTGGGTAACCAAACTGGTAGCAATACGGTGGAGGAGGATTTCCTGGAATGTATTAGGGATGGTTTTCTAGACCAATATGTCGAGGAACCAACTAGAGGGCTGGCCATCCTAGACTGGGTGATGTGTCACGAGAAAGGACTAATTAACAATCTTGTTGTACGAGACCCCTTGGAGAAGAGTGACCATAATATGGTAGAATTCTTTATTAAGATGGAGAGTGACACAGTTCATTCAGAGACTAGGGTCCTGAACTTAGGGAAAGGTAACTGCGATGGTATGAGATGTGAATTGGCTAGGATAGACTGGCGAATGATACTTAAAGGGTTGACGGTGGGTAGGCAATGGCAAATATTTAAAGATCACATGGATGAACTTCAACAATTGTACATCGCTATCTGGAGTAAAAATAAAATGGGGAAGGTGGCTCAACCGTGGCTAACAAGGGAAATTAAGGATAGTGTTAAATCCAAGGAAGAAGCATATAAATTGGCCAGAAAAAGCAGCAAACCTGAGGACTGGGAGAATTTTGTAATACTGCAGATGAAGACAAAGGGTTTAATTAGGAGGGGGAAAATAGAGTATGAGAGGAAGCTTGCTGGGAACATAAACACTGACTGCAAAAGCTTCTATAGATATGTGAAGAGTAAAAGATTAGTGAAAACAAACGTAGGTCCCTTGCAGTCAGATTCAGGTAAATTTATAATGGGGAACAAATAAATGGCGGATCAGTTAAACAAATACTTTGTTTCTGTTTTCACGAAGGAAGACACAAATAACCTCCGGGAAATACTAGGGGACCGAGGGTCTAGTGAGAAGGAGGAACTGAAGGATATCCTTATAAAGCGGGAAATTGTGTTCGGGAAATTGATGGGATTGAAGGCCGATAAATCCCCGGGGCCTGATAGTCGGCATCCCAGAGTACTTAGGAAGTGGCCATAGAAATAGTGGATGCATTGGTGATCATTTTCCAACAGTCTATCGACTCTGGATCAGTTCCTATGGACTGGAATGTAGCTAATGTAGGGTAGCTAATGTAACACCAATGTTTAAAAAAGGAGGGAGAGAGAAAATGTGGAATTATAGACCGGTTAGCCTGACATCAGTAGTGGGGAAAATGTTGGAATCAATTATTAAAGATGAAATAACATCGCATTTGGAAAGCAGTGGCAGAATCGGTCCAAGTCAGCATAGATTTATGAAAGGGAAATCATGCTTGACAAATCTTCTGGAATTTTTTGAGGATGTAACTAGTAGAGTGGACAAGGGAGAACTAGTGGATATGGTGTATTTGGACTTCCAAAAGGCTTTTGACAAGGTCCCACACAAGAGATTGATGTGCAAAATCAAAGCGCATGGTATTGAGGGTAATGTACTGATGTGGATAGAGAATTGGTTGGCAGACAGGAAGCAGAGAGTCGAGATAAATGGGTCCTTTTCAGAATGGCAGGCAGTGACTAGTGGGGTGCCTCAGGGCTCAGTGCTGGGCCCCCAGCTATTTACAATATACATTAATGATTTAAATGAAGGAATTGAGTGTAATATCTCCAAGTTTGCAGGTGACACTAAACTGGGGTGGCGGTGTGAGCTGTGAGGAGGACGCTAAAAGGCTGCAGGGTGACTTGGACAGGTTAGGTGAGTGGGCAAATGCATGGCAGATGCAGTATAATGTGGATATATGTGAGGTTATCCACTTTGGGGGCAAAAACACGAAGGCATAATATTATCTGAATGGAGGCAGATTAGGAAAGGGGGAGGTGCAACGAGACCTGGGGGTCATGGTTCATCAGTCATTGAAAGTTGGCATGTTCAGCAGGCGGTGAAGAAGGCAAATGGTATGTTGGCCTTCATAGATAGGGGATTTGAGTATTGGAGCAGGGAGGTCTTATTGCAGTTGACAGGGCCTCGGTGAGGCCTCACCTGGAATATTGTGTTCAGTTTTGGTCTCCTAATCTGAGGAAGGACGTTCTTGCTATTGAGGGAGTGCAGCGAAGGTTCACCAGACTGATTCCCGAGATGACAGGACTGACATATGAGGAGAGACTGGATCAACTGGGCCTTTATATACTGGAGTTTAGAAGGATGAGAGGGGATCTCATAGAAACTTACAAGATTCTGACGGGACAGGGCAGGTTAGATGCAGGAAGAATGTACCCGATGTTGGGGAAGTCCAGAACCAGGGGACATAGTCTAAGGATAAGGGGTAAGCCATTTAGGACTGAGATGAGGATAAACTTCTTCACTCAGAGAGTTGTTAACCTGTGGAATTCCCGATCGCAGAGAGTTGTTAATGCCAGTTCATTGGATATATACAAGAGGGAGTTAGATATGGCCCTTACGGCTAAAGGGATCAAGGGGTATGGAGAGAAAGCAGGAAAGGGGCACTGAGGGAATGATCAGCCATGATCTTATTGAATGGTGGTGCAGGCTCGAATGGCTAAATGGCCTACTCCTGCACCTATTTTCTATGTTTCTATGTTTCTATAAAGATACAATTTCTAAATTTCATTCCAAGAAATGCAATCGGTTTGACATCCCTCTGCTATTTCAATGGGGAGATTTAACTCGCTTATTTTAATCAGATTAATGGATTTGTTCATGTTAATCCTCAGAGGAAGATGATGCACACACATTTGTCTGCTGTTTGAGCCAACAGTCATTATTAGACTTGTGTTTGAAGGTTGCAAAATCGAGAAATGTTTGAAATGCACAGCAGGTTGATCAGCATCTGTAAGAGGAGAGGACAGGTTAATGTTTAGCTATGACCCTTAATCAGAACTTAGTTCTGAGGTTGTCCTTTAATGACATAGGGCTAGAACCTCCACTTTTGAGCTACCCGCCCAAAAATGGGTGTTATTTCCGGCATGGGCACTAAAAAAGGTTTTCTGATCGCCAGCTTCTTGCCCATTCTCAAAACACCTAGTTTCCATTTTTGAAAATGGGCATTACCGCGAGCGATATTAAATTGGCGGTAGCGTTACATTTTTTGACCTTCTGCCGTAAAACGTGGCCGTCCTTAGCAATGGCATGGCAACGCTCAATTCCCACAATTCAGGAGGTCAAGGGTCATCATGACATGCGCAAAAGAGGTGACAGAGAGAGAGGGAGCTCAGAGGCACTGAAGGCGTGTGTGGCTGTGGTATGTGCTTGTCTCGCTGTTGTGGGAGGTACGACGGAGATTCACCAGCAGCAAAAATCCTACTAAGCACCAAGAACATAGTTGGCACCAAGTTTTTGTCTAACAAATAAGATATAACATGGCAGGGATGGAGGAGGCCCTGGAGCTGTTAGCCAGGAACACTGGTGGCAGAGGGCTCCCAGTGGTCCCAGAGCGCCGCACTGCACCCCAAGGTGCCGCACCCCCATTGCCAACCACATGAGAGCCAGCAGCAACATCTTGCTTCTGGCTCAGAGCACGTTCCCACCTCGGGACTGTCCTCTCCCGTATCCATCCAAGCAGCACTTCGGCCGTCAACACCCCACCAACCACCCCCGCTCCCAATGAAGCATCGCCAGAGGACCTCCTCAGTCAGGTGGCTTGGAGTCAGGAGGGGAAGGGGAAGGGGAAAGGGTAGAGGTGGGAGGTAGAAGCTGGGGGCGGGAGGAGGGGGGGGAAGGTTTGGTTTGTACAGAAATGCTGATGATTTCAGACTAATGTTCGGTTTATTTTTTTTTATTTAACAAAACCTTGTAGCACATTGGCTCAGATAGCTGCACCATTACACGCTGGTGATTCCTTAACATCAAAGGGTATAATCACAGTTAACTTCAACCAACTTAAACTTTTACTGTCACTAAGGTGATGCCCACCATTGATGTATCACCTGCACACCCAGCAGTGTGTCAACCTTGTAAATAACACCAATGTTTTTTCAGGCAAAGCGATCATTGATAAGCTCCTGATGTAAGGCTCTTGCAGCTATCATGCCACCACGGGCCCTTTCATGCAGTCTACAGGGGGGGCGGGGGCATGGCTTCAGCGTCAGCCTGATTTTCTGGGCCGATGTCAGCATCCACCTCCTCGTCCTCCTCTTCCTCTCTCTGGCGAGGTGGACTGTCAGACTCATCCAATTCTTGTCCCTTCCTGATAACCAAGTTGTGTAACATGGAGCACACCACCACGAATTGAGCTACCTGCTCAGGGTGGTATTGGAGCTCGTCTCCTGAGTGATTCAGGCATCTAAAGCGCTGCTTCAGCAATCTAATGGTTTTCTTCACAATATTGCGAGTTGCTCTGTGGCTCTCATTGTATCGCCTCTCGGCCTCGGTGTGGGTATCACACAGGGGGGTCATCAGTCAGGTGGCGAGGCCATATCCTTTGTCACCAAGCATCCAGCATTGACCTTGTGGCTGATTGTTAAACAAGTCAGATACAGTGCTCTCACGCAGGATGTGAGCATCATGGATGCTGCCCGGAAATTGAGCATTCACTGCCAGTATAATTTGCTGGTGGTTGACAACCAGTTGGACATTCAGGGAGTGGAATCCCTTTCGGTTCCTGAAAACCTCAGCATCCTGAAAAGGTGCCCGCATTGCGATGTGTGTACAGTCTATTGCTCCCTGCACCTTGGGGAAGTTTGCAATTCTGGAGAATGCTAGAGTCCACCCAATCTGTGCTCCCCTGGTCATAGGGAAGCTGATCAAGTCCCTCCTGCATGTGTACAGGGCTTCAGTGATCTGTCTAATGCAGCGATGTGTGGCATGCTGAGAAAGCCCGCAAATGTCTCCAGCTGTGGCCTGAAAAGAACCTGAGGTGTAGAACGACAGTGCTGTGGTGACTTTGACCTTGACGGACAGTGCAGTGCTGATGGTGCTGGCAGGCTGCAGATCTGCCCTTCTCAGCTGGCATACCTCAGTGATAACCTCTTTGTGGAAGCGCAGTCTCCGAAGGCAGGTGGTGTCGGGCAAGTTGAGGTAAGGCTGCTTCTCCCTGTACTTGCGGAGGGTGTAACATCTGGTCCTCCTCATCTGTCTGTCACTTCTTACAATGGGCACATAATGCAGTGGAGTGTTCCTTCGGTGATGTCGAGTCTGCTGCATGTACTTGGTCACCAAGAGAGGATGAGAAAGGACAGGCCCCATTGCAGTCGCTCTCTGTTTTCCACCATTGGTCACAAACAAGGAATGTCCCGAGGAAGACACCTCCTCAATTCTAATCGGTCACAGTATGGTCAAGATGTTTTTACAGATGTTCACATCAACTACAACGACCTGCAGAGTACATCCGAACTCCGCCTAGCAGCCTTTTAAAGGACGTGACATGTGATCTCGAACATGGCGTCCATAACACTGTGATTAGTTCCGGTTAGTTGCACTTTTTGTGAGCGTTTTTTTGGGCGAGCGATATTGTGGACAATATGTGTGCGAGGTGGTGAAATTGACGATGGGCGATCTCCATGGCCGCTAGTTTGGGTAAATATGCTCTTTACGATAAAATACAGTGGGCGGGCGTTAATATTGAATCTCGCCGTTAATTCCGTGCGGAAGGTAATGCTGGGCGATATTATGGGTGTTGAAATCGCCCATTCTGCTGATTCCGCCCAGAAAAACTGGGCGGGCAGTAATATTTTTTCTCGGCGTTAAGCACATGGGGAAAGTAACACTTGCCGATAAGCTCCCTAACAATGCCTGCCATTTTCCATTTTGTGCCGAAATTGGCGATATATGGGCATTATACGTCATTTCAGTGGTAAAATGGGCGTTTAGTGGGCGATAAGCATGCAAAAAAATTGGAGGTTCTAGCCCATAGAATCAGCCTTATTGCTCCCGAAGCTACTACAAAATAAAAATTATATTTAATTCATAACAGTTAGAATCATTATTCCCTTAATTCAGTTAATTCCCCTATCCGTCATTAGCTTTCCGTGCTATCTAGGATAGGAACAAATAGGATAGTGAGTCAATTTTATCTTAGAATGTGGTTGTACTCCTCCAATTATGCCCTTTTATCCATCCCTAATTTCATTTGTCCCACCATTGGCGGCCATGCCTTCAGCTGCCTTGGCCCTAAGCTCTGGTATTTCCTCCTTAAACGTTTCCACCCCGCCACCTCTCTCCTCCTTTAAGACACTTCTTAAAACCTACCTCTTTGTAATGTATGCACCTGTGAGCATGCTCACAGGTTTGTAGAGCTGTTGCATTGTTGAATGGCTTAGCCAGTCACGTGATGTTCACAAGACTCAATAAAAACCCCAGTCAGTTGGATCTAGGTCATCCATGATGAGGTATGCAGTTGTGAGTCTAGTGGTTGAACTGGTAATGTGTAGTGTGATTGTTAAATCTTTTTTAATAAACCAACTAGTTCTTAATAGCAATGTGTAGCTATGAATTCTTAAGCAAAGAACCCATGAATCAAATTCGGTACCCAATAAATAATGCACCCTGTCAAGTTGTATCGAAATTCTTACAACTACTTCATTTGCACATGTAAGATATTTGTAATAATTCCATGAGAATTTATTGATTGGCTTCAAATACAAAATTACAATCGGCTGTAAAATGTCATAAAAGGCACCATATAAATTGTCAAAATTCTAAGTGTTCGACTGGAATCAAACCTTCAACACTCACAGCCTCCGGTACTCATTTCTAAATCCACCATTGATGCAAACTCCACTTTTGTGTACTTTTATTTTTTCCCCCCCACAATGATTAAATATTGGGTATGCCTGCAGCTTAAGTTATGACAAGTTCACGTCCCATTGCACTTTCAGTCTAACTCCTTTGTGTTTACATATTGTCTAAGGCCTGCATTCAAGGAGTTTTGGTGTTGTCAGCTTTGTTTAGGGCTTTTTCAGCATTTTGAAACTTTTGCTGATTTTGTAGGTTAGTGTGGAAGTTAATTGTTATATATGTAAATTTGTATTTACTCTGTACACTACCAGAGAGCTCATTCCCTGGAGTCCCACGGGATCCCATAATCCCTTGGAAGCACAGGTATTTAAGGAGGCCTCACAGGTTGGAGAGACACTCTGGAGACCTGTAATAAAAGACTACGGTCGCACTTTACTTTGAGCTCACAGTGTTCAGTCTGACTCTTTCTCCATACATAACAACTGGCAACAAGATACAGATAGCGAACCCAAAGATGCAGAGAACAGTGGGCATCCTGGAGAAATTCTCGGAGGGAGATGATTGGGAAACTTTTGTGGAATGACTTGACCAATACTTCGTGGCCAACGAGCTAGATGGAGAAGAGAACGCTGCCAAACATAGAGCGATCCTCCTCACGGTCTGTGGGGCAACAACGTATGGCTTCATGAAGAATCTGCTTATTCCAGCGAAACCCACAGAGAAATCGCACGATGATTTGTGCACACTGGTCCGAGAGCATTTGAACCCGAAGGATAGCGTTCTGATGGCAAGGTACCGGTTCTACACCGACAAAAGGTCTGAAGGCCAAGAAGTGGTGAGTTATGTCGCCGAGCTAAGACGCCTTGCAGGACATTGCGAATTTGAAGGACATTTGGAGCACATGCTCAGAGAGTTTTTCGTACTTGGCATTGGCCATGAAACCATACTTCGCTAACCTTTGACTGTAGAGACCCCAACCTTGAGTAAGGCCATAGCAATAGCCCAGGCGTTCATTGCCACCAGTGACAATACTAAGCAAATCTCTCAGCACACAAGTGCTGCTACAAGTACTGTGAACAAAATGATGTTGTTTTCAAATCGTAACGTACAGGTCAGGTCACACATGCCTGCAGCTGCACGTCTGCAGATGTCTCAGACTCCACCATCAAGGGTGATGAATGCAAGGCCATTAACATCTTGTTGGCGCTGCGGGGGTGATCGTCGTTTCCATTCATGCTATTTCAAAGGATACGTTTGCAAGGACTGTGGAACAATGGGACACCTCCAACGTATGTGCAGGCGAGCTGGAAATCCTGTTAAACCTGCAAACCACCATGTTGCAGAAGAGGACAGATCCATGGAAGATCACAATGAACCAGATCCTCAGACTGAGGAAGCAGAGGTACATGGAGGGGGGGGTGCACACATTCACCACGAATTGTCCCCCGATAATGCTGAATGTTGAACTAAATGGACACCTGGTGTCAATGGAGCTGGACACAGGCGCGAGCCAGTCCATCATTGGCAAAAAGACTTTCGAGAAACTGTGATGCAGCAAGGCCTCAAGGCCAGTCTTAACTCCAATTCGCACGAAAATAAGAACTTATACAAAGGAACCGATTCCCGTAATCGGCGGTGCTACCGTAAAGGTCTCCTACGATGGAGCGGTGCACAAGCTACTATTCTGGGTGGTACCAGGCGATGGACCCACGTTGCTCAGCAGGAGCTGGCTGGGAAAGATATGCTGGAACTGGGACGACGTCCGAGTGCTATCGCCCGCTGACGACACTTTGTGTGCCCAGGTCTTAAACAAGTTCCCACTGCTGTTCGAGCCAGGCATCAGGAAATTCCAAGGAGCAAAAGTGCAGATCCACCTAATTCCGGGGGTGCGACCCATCCGTCACAAGGCGCGAGCAGTACTGTACATGATGAGAGAGAGGATGGAGATCGAGCTGGACCGGCTGCAACAAGAGGGCATCATCTCTCCGATCGAGTTCAACGAGTGGGCCAGTTCTATTGTCCTAGTCCTCAAGGGAGACGGCACCGTCAGAATCTGTGGCAATTACAAAGTAACTATCAATCGTTTCTCCCTGCAGGACCAATACCCACTACCAAAGGCCGACGACCTCTTTGCAATGCTGGCGGGAGGAAAGATGTTCATGAAGCTGGATTTGACTTCAGCCTACATGACGCAGGAACTGGAGAAATCATCGAAGGGCCTCACCTGCATCAACACGCACAAAGGTCTATTCATTTATAACAGATGCCCGTTTGGAATTTGACCAGCGGCGGCGATATGCCAGAGAAACATGGAAAGCTAACTGAAGTCAGTCCCGTGCACCGTGGTCTTCCAGGACAACATCTTGATTACAGGTTGGGACACAGTCGAGCATCTACAGAACCTGGAGGAAGTTCTTAGTCAACTCAACCATGTGGGGCTCAGGTTAAAACGCTCGGTGTGTTTTCCTGGCACCTGAAGTGGAGTTCCTGGGGGAGAGGATCGCGGCGGATGGCATCATGCCTACCAACGCGAAGACGGAGGCAATCGAGAACGTACCAAGGCCACAAAACGTGACGGAGCTGCGACCATTTCTAAGACTCCTGAACTACTTTGGTAACTTCTTACTGGGTATCATCACACTGTTAGAACCACTGCATGTCTTACTGTGTAAAGGGGATGAATGAGTTTGGGGCAAAAGCCAAGAAAATGCCTTTATAAAAGCTAGAAAATTGTTATGCTCAAACAAATTGCTTGTGTTGTATGATCCATGTAAGCATTTGGTACTAGCATGTGATGCGTTGTCGTATGGTGTCGGGTGTGTATTGCAACAAGCTAATGATTTTGGGAAATCGCAACCGGTTGCTTATGCATCCAGGAGTCTGTCTAAGGCTGAGAGCCTATAGCATGATTGAAAAAGAAGCGTTAGCGTGTGTCTATGGGGTAAAGAAAATACATCAATATCTATTTGGGCTAAAATTCGATTTGGAAACTGACCATAAGCCACTTATATCCCTGTTTTCCGAGAGTAAAGGGATAAATACCAACGCATTGGCCATCCAGAGATGGGCGCTCACGTTGTCCGCATACAACTATGCCATCCGCCAGAGGCCAGGCACAGAAAACTGCGCCGATGCTCTCAGTAGGCTGCCATTGCCCACCACGGGGGTGGAAATGGCACAGCCCGCAGATTTAGCAATGGTTATGGAAGCATTTGAGAGTGAGCAATCACCTGTCACTGCCCGGCAGATCAAAACCTGGACAAGCCAGGACCCCTTATTGTCCCTAGTCAAAAACTGTGTGTTTCACGGGAGTTGGTCCAGTGTTCCAATGGAAATGCAGGAAGAGATAAAGCCATTCCAGTGGCGCAAAGATGAAATGTTTTTACAGGCAGACTGCCTTCTGTGGGGCAATCGAGTAGTGGTTCCCAAGAAGGGCAGAGACACCTTCATCAGTGACCTCCACAGTACCCACCCAGAGATCGTAATGATGAAAGCGATAGCCAGATCCCATGTGTGGTGGCCCGGTATCGATGCGGACTTAGAGTCCTGTGTGCACAGATGTAATACATGCTCGCAGTTAAGCAATGTACCCAGGGACGTGCCGCTAAGTTTATGGTCTTAGCCCTCCAAACTGTGGTCTATGCAGGCCCGTTTTTGGGTAAAATGTTCCTTGTGGTTGTAGATGCGTAGTAATGTCGGCTAGCACGTCTGCTGCCACTACTGAAAGCCTGTGGGTCATGTTTGCCACACACGGCCTACCCGATGTCCTGGTGAGCCATGTTTTATCAGTGCTGAGTTCAAAGAATTCATGACCCGCAACGGGATCAAACATGTCACATCTGCCCCGTTTAAACCAGCATCCAATCGTCAGGCAGAGAGAGCAGTGCAAACCATCAAGCAAGGCTTGAAGAGGGTAACTTAAGGCTCACTGCAGACTCGCCTATCCCGAGTCCTGCTTAGTTACCGCACGAGACCCCACTCGCTCACTGGGATCCCACCTGCTGAACTGCTCATGAAAAGAGCACTTAAGATAAGGCTCTTGTTAGTTCACCCTGATCTACATGAACAGGTAGAGAGCAGGCGACTTCAACAAAGTACATACCATGATAGCGCAAATATGTTACACGAGATGGAAATCAATTATCCTGTATTTGTATAGAATTATGGACAAGGTCCCAAGTGGCTCCCAAGTGGGTGTTTCGGGTCAAACTTTCAAATGGACTCATTCACTGGAAACACTTGGACCAAATCAAACTCAGATTCACGGACTAGCCTGAGCAAACCACTTTGGACCCTACCTTCTTTGACCCCCCAACATACACAACAGTGGCAACCGGCACTGCTGTTGGCCACGAAATGGAACCCATCATCCACAGCAGCCCAACAGAACCCACTACACCAGGCAGCCCAGTAAGGCCAGCTGCACAACAGCCCAGCGAGGGTCCAACAGTTGATTCACCCATACCAGCTTTCACACCGAGACGAACAACCAGGGCAAGAAGGGCCCCAGATCGACTCACATTGTAAATAGTTACACTGTTGACTTTGAGGGGGAGTGTTGTTATATTTGTAAACTTGTATTTACTCTGTACAACACCAGAGGGCTCATCCCCTGGAGTCCCAAGGGACCCCCTAATCTCTTGGGAGCACAGGTATTTAAGGAGATCTCACAGGTTGGAGTGACACTCTGGAGACCTATAATAAAGGACTAAGGTCACACTTTACTTTGAGCTCACAGTGTTCAATCTGACTCTTTCTCCATACATAACATTAATACCCTCAAGCCTTTAGTTGCAGTTTGAAACTACCAGTTATAGAATTTGATCTAAATCATCCCAATACACTTGTGGGCTCCACTTCAGCTTCCGAGTCTGAAAACTTGCACTGTGAGGATCTGACCTGTTATTACACGATATAATCTCCACCCCCTTAAACAAATGAAAAAGTCTTTGAAACTTCTCTTTTTCCTGTGGATGGGTGATGTTTAAGTAACTTTACATGCCCTATAGACGTGTTGGAACCAATGTCCATGATATTTCATACTGCAACCCACATGATACTGTAACTAATTTGATCATAAATTCACAGTGACGTGAATATTTTTGAGATGATTAATATCCTGTCAAGGCTAATAATATTTATGTACATGTACAGACTCAACTGATTCTTTTTTATTGCTCAAACTATCATTGAAATGGATGGCTGGAAGACTTTGAAAAGTTCAAAGTTTTCCACAGGTGAACTTGTTAATTTCATGTTGCTTTCATCTATTCAAAAATACATTTATTTAGTGCGTCCAACATGGCTGATCAATAAGTGGATTCATTGAATTGGTTTTGAATGGGCAAGGAAAACAATAGGGATGAAATTATACAAAAGCAAAATACTGCGGATGCTGGAAATCTGAACTAGAAACAGAAAATGCTGGAAACACGCAGCAGGTCAGGCAGCACCCCTGGAGAGAGAAACAAAGTTAATGGTTCAGATCGATGATCTTTCATTAGATTTGTTGAGGAAAGAACTTTCTGGCCCCAGATCATCATCATCATAGGCAGTCCCTCAAAATCGAGGAAGACTTGCTTCCACTCTAAAAGTGAGTTCTCAGGTGACTGAACAGTCCAATATGGGAATTACAGATTCTGCCCTATTTGTCACAGATAGGGCAGACAGTGGTTGAAGGAAAGGGTGGGTGGGACTGGTTTGCCGCACGCTCCTTCCGCTGCCTGCGCTTGGTTTCTGCATGCTCTCGGCGACGAGACTCGAGGTGCTCAGCGCCCTCCCGGATGCTCTTCCTCCACTTAGGGCGGTCTTTGGCCAAGGATTCCCAGGTGTCGGTGGGAATGTTGCACTTTATCAGGGAGGCTTTGAGGGTGTCCTTGAAACGTTTCCCCTGCCCACCTGGGGCTCACCTGCCATGTAGGAGTTCCGACTAGAGCGCTTGCTTTTGGGAGTCTTGTGTCGGATCTTTCATCAGATTTGTTGAGGAAAGAACTTTCTGGATGCAGATGAACATTACTGTTAAGCTAAATGAATTGAAAACTGGAGATTAAATTCTCAATGATTTATTTCAGGTAGGAATGAAATTATACCAGGAATTCAGATCGGGACATAAAAGACATACTCACGCATTTTATTTTCACATATTTGAGTATGGAAGGATCAGGAAAAGAGTCGGAACAGTTTGATGGCAAGGCATCGATTCTCATCATAGACCCTCAGGTAAGACAAGTGACTTGTGGCTTTTAAAGCGAAGGTTCCTTATTTCAGGAAGACTATTGTAGGAGTACCACAATAATAGCTTCTTGACAGTTGATTTATTCATCTTATTCTGCAACTGTTCTGCTCCTGGAAAGAACCTTTTGGCCCCAGATAAACTTTCCTGCTAATCTGGAGCTGAATCACTTTGAAAACTGGAGATCAAATTCTCAAAGATTTATCTCGGGTATGTGTCATTTAAAATATTAACAACTACCGTATCCAATATCAGTCAGGCACACCTGTGCTTAACACACCTGTGAGATTACAACGGGGAAAAAAAATATTCTCAACTGAACCAAACCATTTTTGGGGAGTAAAGGATGTTGAAAAATTCAAACAGGGAAACCCTGTATAGGAGGAAGTTGTTTCTTCTTGCAGCTAACAGCGAGAGTTGTGCTGGCTCTTTTGTTGTAGGGAGTGGGGTGGAGGGTTTTTCTCCCCATTGGACTGGTCCAGCAAGCACCGAGTTGGGTCCCCTGGGACTGTGAGATTGGCCTTGTTCCTGATGATCTCCTGGACCTTTGGATGTTCAAGGGAAGGATGCACTGCCGCACTGCCACGACCGCCATGTTTTTTTTTGCCGGCCGACTTCCCGATCGGCCGGACAATTATGACCCCGGGTTTAGCCGGGCCACCAACAGGCAGCCTGGCACCCTCTCTTGGCCCGGCCGAAACCCCCCCTGGTGGCCCAGTGGCCGCACCTCAAAAATCTCTGCTTCTCTTCCCTTTAAATGAGAGAAGAGACATGGTGACGCACACGTGCACTGACGTCATCATCGCTCTGCCGCTGAGTGACAGCGGCAGAGACTCGGTTCCGCCCCCACTTCCGCCGACACTTACCGCTGCACTTCCGCCCCCATTCCAACTTCCGGTCCGCTCCAAAAAAATTGCCAAAGAGGTGAAAATGGATCGAGTCCGTCTCGTTGGACCCGACGGTAAAATTATCTCAAAAAAGGTAGGTGCGCCAGCTTTCTGGCAGGCCTGAATTTCAGCCCCAGGGCATCGGTGCTGTGATCACCTACTTCCTTTAACACCCTGGGATGGAAACCATCTGGTACTGAGGATTTGTCACTCTTTAGTGCCATTATTGGGGGAGTGGAGTAAAAGTTGGTGTGCACTGAAGATGTCAAAATTTTGAAGGGTCTGAAGATAATACATGACGATAACGGTTTGGTCATGTTGGACAAGATGTGCTGCTGGAAGGGCATAACCTGTCCCTCATGGAAGAGCTGGTCTAATCTGGTAATCTCTTTCTCTTGGCAGGTTGTGTATCCAGTAGAGGTGAGGCTACCATCGCGCCAAATAGGTGAGAGGGCTGACAGACCTTCAGAAAGGTACCCATGAGTAACATCACTCAATGCAGCAAGTGATGATTGGTCTCCGCCTGGAACTAGCGAAATACAAAGCAGTGTGGATCCCAATAATGGAGACCCACTTAACACAAACTACCACCTCATCGCCCCAACCAACATGACCACCAGTATTCAGGGCTCCTCCCTATTGACCCCAATCCTGACTAAGCTCATAGCCCAGAGCAAACAAGCTGTCTTAGCTCACCCCCTTCCCCCTCACATCCCTTGCCCTGACCCATATAGCAGTCAGTGCAAGGAACCTGATACATACCTCCCATAGGCACCATCCAGTACAGATGTGTAGTGATCCATGAACTACGTACAGAATGTACTCTCTCATAACATGTGTGGGATTGTACATCTAAATATACAATGGCCTTGTAAAATATCTATGTGAATATAACCTTAATTATAGAATGACTTCATAAATGATATGTATGAATGCACACATGTATGTATATAATAGCTTCATAAAATGCACATTATTTAGAATGGGAAAAAACTGGGAAGCTTTTTGTTGCTTCGGGGAATTTACATTTATTAAGGAGAATATAAGTTGGCAAACCCACTAGTTGCTTTAAGAGAGAATGTAAAGACAGGAGCTGGCTGGTGCTGGAAAGGTGTCCGATAGCAGAAGGCGAGGAGACTGACAGGTGGACTGCAGTGGGGAACTTTGGACCTGATGACCTGAAAGGGGTCAACGGAAGGTTGGCTCCCATTCTCCTGCCATCCCTAAAAAACAGCCAAATCCAGAAACTCCAGCGTTGCTGACCCAAGCTGCTTCCCAGTCCAGCTGGGCCCCAGGATCCCTTCATCATCCCATCCCAAGGTTTCAGGGTCCCCTCACAGTGTGAGGACACACTGCCATTGCTCCATGATCCAGGACAGCCCCCAGTACTCTTCAGTCATGGAACCTCCCTCATCAATGCTCTCAGATCCCAGGACACCTCGCCCAATGATTCCAGATCTGTGCACTTGTCCCTATGATTCCACAATTCCCACTATCATGCTACGAGATTCTAGGACACCTCAAAGTTCCGAGATGCTATCCCATTCCTGCCAGCCCCAAGGCTTTCTGATAAATTCTGATAAATCAGTGTCCCTTATAATACCAATTGCTATAACATCCTTGCTCTTATTAAAGTCACAGAAGATTTGCAAATGTGTTTATAAAAACAGGGCTAGAATTTCCTATCAGCCCGCCAGCGCCCGATCACCACCCAAAAGACTAAGATTGGAAAGATTATCGCCGGCGAAAACTTCCCCCTAAAAAATAAAAAAATCCACCGAGTGAAAAACATGGGCGTTACACCCCCATTCTGGATGAAAAAGTGCAATTTAGGGTCGATTGGGCGGTTTGTAAACAAAGTGGGCGAGAAATTTTAAAAATCAATAAAAATTTACCCCGAGGCTGCGGGTTGGGCCTAACAGCAGAGAAACAATGCCCTCGACATTCCACTTAAGATTGCTAGGGCCCAGAAAATGGGCGATGGTCCAGCCTTAGCAATGTTTCAGCTCTCAGGATCGCTGGAAGATCGCCCATTTTTTGGATCGCAACTTTCGTCATTTGTTTTCTGCCGATAGCTCAGCGATAGCTCAGTGATGTGGATTGGGCCTTAGCAATGGAAAATGGGCTCCAGCAATGTGGAAGGCAAGGCATCCCTAGCAACGGCCTTTCTGCGCATGCGTTTTTTTTTTTTGCAAAGAAGGTTTCCTGCGATTCGGGAGGTCAGGGGTCATCTGGGCATACACAGAAGGCAAAGGAAGAGAGAGAGAGAGACGGAGAGAGAGACGGAGAGGGAGACGGAGAGAGAGAGAGAGAGAGACAAAGCAGGCTGCTTAAATCAGTAAGCAAAAAATGTCCCAGCATGAGCAAGAGTCGGTGGAGAGTGGCCAGGATATGGAGGGGAGAAGGAGGGCAAAGCTCTTCTCCGACGAGGCTAATAAGACTCTCGTCAATGAGGTCCACAGTCGGTGGGGCCAATTAACTCGGGGTGGGCGTGGGAAACCTCCATCCCGGGCCTACAGGAAAATTTGGGGCGAGATCGCCGATGTGGTGTACTCGGCATCCCACGAGGCGAGAGGTTCTGACCAGTGCCGCAAGCGCTGGAACCGCCTGGTTGCTTCAGCAAGAGTAAGTATTAAATAGATTTTACATTGTAATGATCCACAGAATATGTAAGTCTGCTGGATTGAATTTAAGCTGGTTATTCTTGCGTAGATTCCCTGCTAAGATCTGGACAGGGTTCGGAACTTGTGCCCTTTACGTTTAATTTTGGCACCGTCTCCTTTTGGGTTACATTGGTGGATGGGGCACAACTGAGCACTGAGGAGTCTGGTCACCTTTCCCCAGACTGTGTCAGTCTCTCCGGCTGCTGTCACTTACACAGTGAGACAGCCTGGACTGGGGGAGAGCTGTCCTGGCTCACTGTCTGCTCTGTGACACTTTTGGACATTAACTCCTGTCAATGCCGAGCTCACCAACAGTCCTGATTTACCCCCCTCCCCTACCCCCCACTCCCAGGGGCCCTCATGGAGATTATAGTCGGGATGTTTTCTGTTAAGCATTAGATCCTAAACACGATCTTATGAAATATTTTAACTGAACGTAGATGTTATAACCATGCATTAATTGTGGCTACAAACCATATTAGCATATAACGTTGGAACCTGTTGTCTTTCCATGATAATACCTAGTCAATTAGCTTATGCCATGCTCTTGTCACATTTGCAGAGGAAGCTATCTAAGAATCGTGCAGAGCGTAGGCGCAACGGAGGAGGGCCCGCACAGTTATGTACGCTCACCGACTTGGAGGAACGCGCTGCAGCACTGGTCGGCAGTCACAGTCACTTGGCCACCACTCGTGGTGGTGCAGATCCCTCCCTTGCATCACATGAGTAATGTGTAAAGCAATGGTAATTCAAAGTAATATAACGGCATTTCATTATAATATATGAATGATGTCATGTTATGCATGCAACTTCTGTACTACTCTCAGGTTACCAACATAAGAACATAAGAAATAGGAGCGGGGGTAGGCCATCTGGCCTCTTGAGCCTGCTCCGCCATCATAAGATCATGGCTGAATTCAACATACTTGTACTACCATATGATGTAATAATACGTAATGTATCTCGGCTCCCAATTATTGCAGTACTGTTGCTCCTCCTACATATGCCAGCGCAGAGCAAGAGTCATGTGTACCCTTCTGTTCTAATAAGCTCAATAAACTCAATTGTGTTTTGCAGGTCCAACTCCGCAGGCGCACCTGGCCCTGTCGCCTTATAGGTGATTCTCACCACGGGTGCTGAGGAGGAGACCACAGAGAGAGAGGAGGAAATGATGGAGACCGAGGAGGATGCCCCTTGCATCCCGGTGTCTGCCGTACCTGCGGCCACATTGTCGACTTCGACGAAGAAGTAGCGGGCCCGAGCGGCTTGCAGCCAGCGACCCCAATGCATCCAACAGTGCCCATGCCGACCCCACGGAGATTAAGTCAGCGAGGTCAGCAAGCGCTGCGATGGGCAGATTCGAAGCAGGACATGACTGAACATTGCAGGGAGAGTGTCGACCTGAGTCGAGAGCTTTTCCAGGTGTTCACGGTGATGAATGGGAACATTGCCACAATGTCCGCTCGCATATCGGAGGGTATCGAGCGCATGGTTGTGGCAATGGGCCAGCAGACCATTGCCATCAATGCCATCCGGCATGCGTTAGTGACGGAAGACGGCACTGCACTCCAAGGTGCCGTCCCACCAAACGCCAGCGCAGATGCGAGTCAGGTGGAACAACTTCCTTCTGGCTCGGAAGTCGTTTCGTCAGAAACATCTTCTCCTCCAGCACCCCCTGAGAAGATCCTGCCACCATCACCCCCCCCACAGCAGCATGCCTTGAGGTCGTCTACTGCAAGTCGTGCAGGTGCGCGTACTGTGGGATTAAAACGGGGACCTGGGACACAGGGCGGGGGTTAGGATCTGAAGGGAAACATGGCTGCAGGTAGGAAGGGGGGATTGTTATTGTTATTTTTTTAAATGTGTTGAATGTTAGGGGTGTTGTGAGGGTGTTTGTTGAATGCTATTGTTGAGTGACTGTTGCGGGGGAGAGGGGTATTTAAAAAAAAACTATACAATTTTGTAAATTATTAAAAGAAGTATTTGAAATGTTACAATTGTTGTGCACTGTCTTCTAATAATGTAAGGTATAACATGAATACAATTCTTGGAAAACAATGGCCAGACCAGGCAAGGATGAAACGTAACGCAACTGCAACTGTCACTGTAACTGTCTCCAATGTTGATTCAAATTGTTCATTTATGAGCTGCTGCCGCAAGAGTTTTGCCGCTGCGTAATTCCCACGGGGCTTTTCCAGTTTTGGGTTCATCGCCAGGCTGATTGTCCTCCCCGAGGTTCTCGTCATCCTCTTCCTCCTCCTCCTCGTCTGCCTCTTCTGCCTCCACTCTCTCCTGAGGTGGACCGGCAGTTCCATCTGGGAATTGTTGTCCTCTCCTTATAGCTAGGTTGTGCAACATGCAGATTACCACAGTGAACTCAGCAGCCTGGTCAGGGTGGTATTGTAGGCTGCCTCCAGAGTGGTCCAGGCATCTGAAGCGCTGTTTCAGCATTCCAATTGTCTTTTCGATGATAGTGCGTGTAGCTATATGGCTTTCGTTGTAGCGCTTCTCGGCTTCTGTCTGGGGCTAACGCAGGAGGGTCATGAGCCAGCTGGCAAGGCCATATACTTTATCCCCCAGCATCCAGCCATGACCTTGTGGCTGACTCTTAAACAGGTCAGAGACAGTGCTCTTACGCAAGACGTGCGCATCATGGATGCTGCCTGGAAAATTTGCATTTACTGCCAATGATCATTTGGTTGTGGTCGACAACGAGCTGTACATTCAGGGAATGTCACTGAACTTCGTTCATTCTTGGGTCTTTTGAACTATTATGGGAAATTCCTACTAAATTTGGCTACAGTATTACATCCACTGAATGAACTTTTGAAAAAACAGGTCCATTGGAAGTGATCAAAAGAATGCGATACAGCATTCAAGGAGTGTAAGAGTAAATTGGTAGAGAGTACCATGTTAGTTCACTATGACATATCTAAAGAGATTAAGCTAGCATGTGATGCCTCTCCATATGGAGTTGGGGCAGTAATATTTAATGTATTACGTAGTGGGGAGGAGAGACCAATTGCTTTTGCTTCACGCACTCTCAGTGCCGGTGAGAGTAATTATGCACAAATTGAAAGGGAAGCTTTGGCATTAATCTTTGGGGTTAAGAAGTTTCACAAATACTTGTATGGTCGTAAGTTTACCATCGTTATGGACCATAAGCCTCTGACAGCAATCCTCCATCCAAAGTCCCCAGTTCCAACATTATCTGCAGCCCGAATGCAGAGATGGGCTTTGATTTTGTCAGCATATACATATGATATTGAATACAGACGATCAGCTGATCACAGTAATGTCTAGATTGCCTTCCCCATCACAAGTTACACCCGATAAGGAAGAAGAGTTTTATTTTTCATACATTGATGAACTGCCAGTCACAGCTGAAGAGATTGGTAGAGCAACCAAATGTTACCCAGTGATGTCAAAGGTTTATGATTATATTGCAAATGGCTGGCCAAAACAGGAAACAGACAAAGATATTCATCCATTGTTCATTCGAAGGAATGAATTATCAGTCGATAAAGATTGTATCATGTGGGGTGCAAGAATGGTCATACTAAATAAATTCCAGTCCAAATTATTAGGAGACCTCCATGACCAGCACCTGGGAATGGGCTTGACCAAGAGTTTTAGACGCAGTTATTTATGGTGGCCAGGTCTTGATAAAGATATAGAGTACATCGTGAGTAAGTGTACGACATGTCAATTGGTAAGCAAGCAACCACCATCAGTACCATTACAGCCATGGAAATGGCCTTCCAGGGTGTGGCAAAGGCTACATATTGATTTTGCTGAGTTAGAAGGACACCAATTGTTCATTGTGATTGATAGCCATTCAAAGTGGGTCGAGGTATTTCCAATGTGGAAAATAACAACAAGTAAAACATTGGACATTTTGCGAAGTTAATTTTCTTCATTTGGCCTCCCAATGTTGTTTCGGATAATGGACCACAATTTTGCTCAGAAGAATTTGCACAGTTCACGAGCAAAAATGGTGTGAAACATACCACGGTTCCACCATACCACCCTGCTTCGAATGGTGCAGCAGAGCGCACTGTACAAAAACGTGCCCTCATAAATCAAATGTTAGATCCAAATCCAAAAAAATGACAGTTGTCATTGAATCACAAATTGACTAATTTTTTAATTACATATCGTAATACTCCTCAGACAACTACTGGTAGAACACCAGCAGAGTTGTTTCTCAAACGACAGCCAAGAACCAGATTCTCGTTGTGAAAACCAAATTTGGCAAAGTCTGTAGAAGAGACACAATTAAGAAAGAAAGAGAATCATGATAGAGGTAGAGTAAAAGAGAGAAGTGTGAAATTAAACCAGAAAATGAGATTGAAAAACCATCACCATAAATGGTTAAAGTGGTTACTAGGCAGAGTAGTGAAGATATGTGGTCCTCGCACATATTTGGTATAGATGTTCGATAATGGACAGGTTAGGTTTGTTCATATTGATCATATTTTACCTACAGACATGGAAGGAGTTGAAGGTGGGAATGATTCAATTATTTCTGACTCATCAGATAGTTTTGATATACCAGTAGCATATCCTACATCTAGTGTACTGGAAACAAATCCAAGAGAAAATCAGAATGTAAGTCTGAGTCCGAGTCAGGAAAAAAACCAGCCTGAAGTTAGAGTGAGTTCAAATTAAAATCAAGGAAACTCCGTGGAGGAAAATGTTCCTCAGGATGAGACTCGAGTGAGAGTAAATTCAACACCATGTTTGGAAGATTCTGTTCGAGAGCGAAGGTATCCTCTTTAAAACAGAAAACAAGTGGTTAAGATAAATTTGTAAATATGGAAAAAAAATGAGTCTATATCCTGTGTTACGTATAAACATGCAAGTTATGTATGATGCTTGTTATAATAACTTCGTTATTAAGGAGGGAGAAGTGTAATGGCTGTGAGCTTGTAATGTTTGTAGCTCCACACTGTGGATGTGGATGTATTGTGTACTGCAACTACAGAGTTAATCATTAAATAGAACCAGGCATGTTCTGGAGGCTTCCGAAAGAGTTGCCTGCCATGTTAGAAAGCTGTGTGTGTTGTGCTCTGTGAATATACCACACCTTTCATGACCACTGGACATCTCAAAGTGCTTTACAGCCAATGAAGTACTTTTGGAGTGAAGTCACTGTTGTAATGTAGGAAACGCACAGCCAATTGGCACACAGCAAGCTCCCACAAACAGCAATGTGACAATGACCACATAATCTGTTTTTTGGTTTGTTGATTGAGGGATAAATATTGGCCAAGACACCAGGGATTACTTCCCTGCTCCTCTTTGAAATAGTTTACATCCACCTGAGAGAGCAGGTGGGGCCTCAGTTTAATGTCTCATCCGAAAGACGGCACCTCCGAGAGTGCAGCATCTCTCAGCACTGCACTGAAGTGTCAGCCTAAATTTTTCTGTGCTCAAAATCCCTGGAGTGAAACGTGAGCCCACAACCTTCTGACTCAGAAACAAGAGTGCTACTCACTGAGCCACAGCTGACACTGAATGCTGGCGATGCTGATGCAAGTGGCCAGGAATGTAGCTGTGCTCCTGTTTCTGCCGCCCGTCCTCCCTGATCCCAGTGCCAGGGAGCAGGCCTGCGTCATGGGTGAACCTAAGCGTCAGATTGGCCCAGGCCAGGAAAGTTGAGACCAGGTGCACCTCCACCTCACTGGACCCATTGGGTACCCAGCAGGGGCCCCCAGAGGAAAATCGGCTTTAACATCGGCAGAAATTGACCATAGCAAACTTCTTCAAGCTGTTGAACATTTTCCTCATCTGGGAAGTAGACCTCACATGGTGTTTACCCACTCAATCACCTGTTCCCATGTAGCCTTCGCAGACTCCAGTCGAGGAGGGTGCCTCTCACACCCAAAAATGGCAAGCCTCCTTTGCATGATTTCCCTTAACATGACTTTTAAAGCTCTGTCAGAAAGGAAAGTCATCCTGCCTCCCCACTCCATCCTTTTTCTCCCATCCTTCCTTCTCTCTCCTCCCTCTGTCTTTGCAGTCTCGTGGGCCCTTGGCCTATCAATACTCGGGTCTAAACTTTCCTATCATTTTCGCCGGGTTTGCCGCGATTTTCTCGGGGGTAAAGCTCTTTTTCTGCCCAGTGAACGTTTTCCCATTAGTTTTTTTAGTGGTATTGTCCAAATCTGAAAACGCCCGCCGGGACCAAACCGCTGATGTACGCCACCGAGAAAATCGCCAGGGCGCAAGTTTGGCCTCAACGGAAGCCCATCCAGATCGCCAAGGGAACCACCTTGTAAACATAGAAACATAGAAAATAGGTGCAGGAATAGGCCTTTTGGCCCTTCGAGCCTGCACCACCATTCAATATGATCATGGCTGCTCATGCAACTTCAATACCCCATTCCTGCTTTCTCTCAATACCCCTTGATCCCTTTAGCTGTAAGGGTCACATCTAACTCCCTTTTGAATATATCTGACTAACTGGCCTCAACAACTTTCTGTGGTAGAGAGTTCCACAGGTTCACAATTCTCTGAGTGAAGAAGTTTTTCCTCATCTCAGTCCTAAATGGATTACCCCTTATCCTTAGACTGTGACCCCTGATTCTGGACTTCCCCAACATCGGGAACATTCTTCCTGCATCTAACCTGTCCAATTCCGTCAGAATGTTATATGTCAACTTTCAATGACTGATGTACCATGACACTCAGGTCTCGTTGCTGCTCCCCTTTTTCTAATCTGTTACCATTCAGATAATATTATGCCTTCCTGTTTTTGCCACCAAAGTGAATAACCTCACATTTATCCACATTATACTGCATCTGCCATGCATTTGCCCACTCACCTAACCTGTCCAAGTCACCCTGCAGCCTGTTAGGATCCTCCTCTCAGCTCACACCGCCACCCAGCTTAGTGTCACTTGCAAACTTGGAGATATTACATTCAATTCCTTCATCTAAATTATTAACTGTATATTGTAAATAGCTGGGGTCCCAGCACTGAACCTTGCGGTACCCCACTAGTCACTGCCTGCCATTCTGAAAAGGACCCTTTTATTCCTACTCTTTGCTTCCTGTCTGCCAACCAGTTCTCTATCCACTTCAATACATTACCCCCAGTAACATGTGCTTTAGTTTTGCACACCAATCTCTTGTGTGGGACTTCGTCAAAAGCCTTTTGAAAGCTGCTTCAACAGGTTGGGAGGTGAGTACTCTGCAAAGAAAGGTAAGTTAAAGGTTCTTTATTTATTTTTTTTACATTTTAAAATGGCGAATAGGTGTAAAAGTGTCTTGGTAATTTTTTTAATGTTTTTTTTAGTGAATTTTTAAAAAAGTTTTCCCCCCTCCCTCGGCCCAAACGCAGCCAAGGACTAAATTTTCAAAACCTGCCCGGTTTACTTAGTTTCCCCTTAACCGCCGAAAAAATCGCCGAGAATAAAGGGGCAAGGCCCATTTTCTTGTCAGGTGATTAGGTTTAATTAGTTTTAACATAAAAGTGTAAATTTTCGCCAGCGTTACTTACCAAACGTTAGTGGTTTTTCTGTGTGGGCAATCAGGCGTTGAGGGGCTCTCGGGAGTGCGCAAGCATTAAGGTAATGATGGATCTTTGGCAAGCCACAAGAGGTGCCCACCCTGTGCCTGTAAATGTGTCAGCAGCCAATCAGTCCATAAATATTCTCTGGCAGCTCACTGGTTGATTAGTGTACTGTTGTTAACCTCTTTAAATAGCTTTAAAATAATGTACAAATTAACCAATGTGCTGCTAGAGAAAATTAAACTCTTTTGTGACTTTAGTGACAGCAAACAAGTAGAGCGGAACATGTCACAGAAGTTAGTTTCTGGTCATGTGCTTCGATGGAGAGGTGATGACAAATCAGACCTCAAATAGACTATAAACAACCTACTACAAAAAGTCAGTTACTTAAGAGTTTCCTGTTTAAAAAGGCTATACTGCAAGAAGAACTGGCATTTATATAGCGCTTTTCACATCCTCAAGTCGTCCCAAAGAGCTTCACAGGCAATGATGTACTTTTGAAGTGAAGTCACTGTTGTGATTTCGACAAAGGCAGCAGCCAATTTGCGCAAAACAAGGTGCACAAACATCAATGAAATAAATGAACAGGTTATCTGTTTTGACGATGTTGTTTGAGAAATAAATATTGGCAAGGACCAATCACATAATTCCATTCAACAGCAACAACAACTTGCATTTATAAAGCACCTTTTCATGCAGCATAACGTCCTAAGGCAAGAGTATTATCAGACAAAATGTGACACGGAGCCACATAAGGAGATATTAGTAGAGGTGGCTAAAAGCTTGGCCAAAGAGATAGGCTTTCTGGTGCGTGTTAAAGGAGGAAAGAGAGGCAGAGAGGTTTAGGAGTGGATTCCAGGGTTTAGGGCCAAGACAGCTGAAGGCACGGCCACCAATGGTGGAGCGATTAAAATCAGGGATGCGCAAGAAGCCAGAATTGGAGGAGCGCAGAGATCTCGGAAGGTTGTAGAGCTGGAGGAGGTCACAGAGATAGGGAGGGGAAAGGCCATTGAGGGATTTAAACATCAGGATGATAATTTTAAAATCGAGGTGTTGCCAGACTGGGAGCCAATGTAGATCAGCAAGCACAGGAGTGATGGGTGAATGGGACTTGGTATGAGTCAGAATATGGACAGCAGAGTTTTGGATGAACTCAAGTTTACAGAAATCCACTCCATCTTCAGTTTTTGCACAAGACTAGCAATTGATTGCTACAGCCCTGATTTTCTGAGGTTCTGTCACTGGTGCATATCCTCGCTGTTGGCAGTTGCTGGTGTGAAAAGGGAACTTGACCTCATACACCCAATTGGCAGCACGCCCAGCATTTCCAGCATGCAATTTAATGCTAAGAATGAGGGCATACCAATGTTATGCTTGAACATTATTTAACTATTGTGCTCAGGAAAGATAGCGAAGGAAAGAAAGGAGGCGGGTGTCAGTATTGATTAAGGAGACTATTACAGTGCTGGAGAGAGGATGTCCTGGAGGGGTCAAGGACAGAATCTATTTGGTTAGAGTTGAGAAACAATAGAGGTGCCATTACACTACTAGATGTATTCTATAGGCTGCCAACTAGTGGGAAGGATATAGAGGAGCAAATTTGCTGTGAAATTACAGAGAGGTGCAAGAACTATAGAGTAGTGATAATGGGAGGACTTCAACTACCTAATATAGATTGGGATAGTAATTGTGTAAAGTGCAGAGAGGGGGAAGAATTTCTGAAGTGTGTCAGGAACTTTCTTGATCAGAACGTTTCCGGCCCAATGAGGAAGGAGGCATTGCTGGATCTGGTTCTGGGGAATGTGGTGAGTCAAGTCGAGCAAGTGTCAGTAGATGAACAGTTAGAAAATAGTGATCACAATATCATATGGTTTAGATTAGCTATGGAAAAGAAAAGGGTAGAGTAAAAATACTTAATTGTAGGAAGGCCAATTTCAGTGGGATGAGAACGGATTGGTCCAGGTAAATTGGAATCAAAGATTGGCAGGTAAAACTGTAATCGAACAATGGGCTGCCTTTAAAGAGATGGTTTGGGTACAGTCGCGGTACATTCCCACGAGGGGGAAAAGTAGGGCAACCAAAGCCAAAGCTCGCTGGATGACGAAAGAGTTAAGAGACTAAGGTGAAGCAGAAAAAGGGAACGTATGACAGATGTCAGGTTGAGAATACAAGTGTGAACTAGGCTGAATATAGAAAGTTCAGAGGGGAAATGAAAAAGGAAATAAGAGGGGCAAAGAGAGAGTATGAGAACAGATTGGCAGCTAATATAAAAGGGAATCCAAAAGTCTTCTATCGGCATATAAATAGTAAACGGGTAGTAAAAGGAGGGCTGATTAGGGACCAAAAAGGAGACCTACACATGGAGGCAGAGGGCATGGCTGAGGTATTAAATGAGTACTTTGCATCTGTCTTCACCAAGGTGGAAAATGCTGCCATAGACATAGTGAAAAAGGAGGTAGCTGAGATACTGGATGGGATAAAAATTGATAAACGAGGTACTAGAAAGGCTGGCTGTACCTAAAGTAGATAAGTCACCAGGACTGGACGGGATGCATCCTAGGACGCTGAGGGAAGTAAAGGAGGAAATTGCAACGGTACTGCCCATAATCTTCCAATCCTCCTTGGATGCAGAAGTAATGCCAGAGGACTGCAGAATTGTAAATGTTACACCCTTGTTCAAAAAAGGGTATAAGGATAAACACAGCGGGGCCGAAATTGATGAACTTACTGCCCACTGCCGCCCACTGCCACTGACATTCCTCTGCTCGAACCGCCCAGTGCCACTTTTGATGTGGCCTGGAGCGGGTGGGAGGGGAGAGCCACCGGGAAGCGCCTGCCGATGTCAGTGGACTGCCGATGTGCGTAAGTAGACTCCCGCCCGCTTCGGTGCCAGATTGGTGTGAGCGGGAGTCGGCTGGAGTTGGCAGCAGGACGGCAGTGGATCGCTGAGTGCAGACAGCTCTGTCCTCAATGGTAAATGTGAAGATGGGGGAAAACAGGTTAGTGACATTTTTAAAATTTATTTCTTTACTGGGACTTACCTGTATGGGGTCCCCTGAAGGTTGTCAGATGTTTTTTTTTAATGCTTTTTATTTGCAGCTCTTCGACCCTCCCTGGGCCCAACTCCATCCTCGCCGGCACTTGGGCAGCAAGCATATTTTCCGCCGCGAATGAGAGCTCCCGTCGGCTCCTGCCCAGATTGGCGGCATACATCACTGCTTTGCCGCCCGCCGAACTTTAAGGGACCTTGCTGATGAAAACCCCGCCCAAAGAACCGTCAGGCAGTCCTTTCGGCAGTGGAGGCCTTCATCATATTCGGGCCAAGCAACTAGAGGCCAGTCAGTTTAACCTCGGTCGTGGGGAAGCTTTTAGAAACGATAATCCAGGACAAAATTAACAGTCACTTGGCCAAGTGTGGATTAATTAAGGAAAGCCAGCTTGGATTTGTTAAAGGCATGATTGAGTTTTTTGATGAGATTACAGAGAGGGTTGATGAGGGCAATGCAGTTGACGTGGTGTACATGGACTGCCACATATAGGCTTGCCAGCAAAGTTGAAGCCCATGGAATAAAAGGGACAGTGGCTGTAAAGTCCTGTCCCCTCAGTACAGATTCACACGAGGCACATAGTGAAGTCAAGGTCACTCAGGACCTGCACCTTTATTACACAGCTCTCGAATGCCACACTTGCCTGAGACCTGTCCTTATATACCTGTCTGGGACAGGTATCCAGTGTCTCCTGCACCCCTGGTGGTAAGGTATGCTGGTGGTTACAGGTCATATCTTATTACAGTCATGTATAGCATAGTAAGATACAGTTGTGTACAGTAGTGTGAGATACATGACATCACCCTCCCCCAAGGTCTTTGTTAGATCTCTTAATTTCCAATGAAATACGAACTCCGATGGTAGTTTTAATTTTTTAATACTGGCAGAGAGCAACAAACTGCTGGCTGATTACCAGTTTCTTTGTCTTACTGAGACACATGGTCAAAATGGCTGTACTTTATACCTGGATCAATTTACAGAAAAGAACTCGCCTTCTTTGACCTTATTGGCTCAATTGAAAGTCTTTTAATGTTTTATTGGCTCGCTACCCAAGGTCCAAAAATGTCAAGTTGATTGATGAGTTAATGCAACATGCTGAGCAGCACGTAGTAGCTTTGACTTGGGGGTCTGTGAATTTTCAAAGCCTGTCTAAATGAGCCTGTTTGAATATTCTATTAATCCCCCCTTTGATTCTTTCAGAAACTGAATCATAAAACTTCAGGTATCACTGGTTGAACATTCTACAAAATAATTTCATACATGTTGTTAATAGAGTTTCCTTCCAAAATTTGTTGATGTGTTTCGCCACATGTCCGGACTAGCAGCTTCCACACAAATTTACACCAACCCGAATTCCATCGTGGCCACAATGGAAGTCTGGTTTTAGTAGGTTAATTAACCTTATTCCAATTTAATCCAAATCAATACCTTAATTCAACCAGTAAACCACCTTTCCTTAAGCATAACATACCCCTGTGCCACGTACAGATGGTCTGCTGGGACCTGCAAGGTGTCTCACCTGCGGGACAGCAGTTACAGCCGCCTGGTCGCAACAACATTTAATCAACATAAACAAACAATATAAAAGTAAAACAATTACAACAAATAGAATTAAACTTTCCACCAATGAAGTTCCTATTGAACCTAGCCATTCAGTGGCTCCACTCCACAAAATGAATGATGGGGGTTGCTTAAGTTTTTCTACCTCCTTTTGGATATGCTCCGCTAAGTGGGTAATTTCTTCGGAGCTATCTGGGAAATATGTGTAACACTCAGTTCCGAGTAGGGCGCAAGTACCTCCCTTTTCAGCCAGGATGTAATCAAGGGCCAGTCTATTCTGTAGGGCTACTGTGCGGATTGCTACCATTTCTGCATTGATTTTAACTAGGGCCTCTGAGGTATCATTGGCTACTCGTTCCACAACGGATGCCATGTTAATGGATTCCCTTGCCAGTTTGGCGGTCCCATACCCAGGGATCAGAATGGCAAAGAACCTCTCTGTTTCTGTGATAGCTCTCTTAGGACGGCATAAATGTTCCGACAGTGACTTTATATGATACATATAAGGCACAATGTAGGCTAAATAGCAGGATCCCGTCCAATTCTGGGGCAGCCAAGGGTAGGCCTTGGCCACACACCCAATAGGTGCCATTCCCACATCGGCCTAGTTTGGACGGTTCCGTGGCTTGATTATATTATAATTCCGGGAGCAGTTACTATACCCCATATTTTGGCCTCCTTTGATGTTTCTAATCAGACAGACCGATTCCCCCGGTCTTCCTATTCCCGTTGTATTAGTGATAACAAAAAATGGGGGCCGTTTGGAATTATTGTAGCACGATTGGTACCCCCCTTCAAAGGTAGTCAGATTGTAACCTGCTGACTTCCATTTACGTGCCCAGTTTTCCGTATCCTGAAACGCATTGCCTGTTTTATTATCCACTCAGCCATTTCCAAGATATTCAAGGGAACTGGCCTCAAGGGAATCCCTCCCTTCGAGTGAATAGGAATATGCGTACACACCCAACAACTAGAAATGTTACCTTGTTTGGCATAAATGTATGACATATATAAAAAGGTATTTACATGCAATTCCCTTGCTACCCTACTATTTCCCTTTGGTGCAGAGGGTCGGCTAGTAAGAAGTAGGCCTATGCCTATAATACCTACAATCAATAATACAGTAAATTTATACATTTTCGCAAAAAGTAATTGTCCTTATTAGATTTCAGCTTCAGTTACGGGTGCTCGTTTAACGTGTGAAGCGTGGATCCAGGCTTTCTTTCCTTGGACTTTAACAGCTGCCTGGGTGGTCAATAACACTTGATAAGGTCCCTCCCACTTGGCACCCAAAGGTTCTTTATGCAACTTTTTCACATACACCCAGACTCCCGGGATGATGTCATGTCCTCCTTCGGGTGGATTACCCCAAGCTGCCGATACCTGTCGGGAAACAGAACTAATAGCATTGGTTAAGTTCTGACAGTATGATAACAAAGTGTCACTCATTAAGTGAACATCAGCTTTCCGTAAATCGATAGTTCCTGGCAGCGACATGGGTCTTCCTGTTATAATTTCAAATGGGCTTAGACCTGTAGTTCTGTTCGGGGTTGCCCTAATGCTGCATAGCACTATTGGTAGTGCCTGGGGCCATGGTGTTCATTCTTGGTGATTTGTGCTTTGTCGATGCTGGCTTTATGTCCTTTCAGCCGAAGGTGATCCAGCAAAGCTCGTAAATCTTGTTCATGCTGTTCTTCTGTGTTTGAAGCTAGCAGGATATCGTTGGGGTAAGCATGTTAATTCCGCTCCTGTGTCTAAAAGACAGTCCACATCCTTATCGCCCACCCTCACAGTTATATAGCCCATCTCCCCTTTGATGTATTAGTGCGAGGAGGGGGGCCAGGGTGGGCTCTAATCGTTTTTTGCTATCCCAAGTAACTCCTTCTGTTGTTGTATTGTCAGTCGGCTTAAATGCTTCTATGAGGTCGTTATCTTGTGACAAGCCTGGCTTGTTGGCTGAATTGTATCCCTGGCTGCGTCCTCTTCCCCAGCCATGACCTTTCTGTTTTGCCTTGCACGTCTTGGCCCAGTGACCTTCTTTCCCACAATAATGACATTTTCCAGGTAATTTTCCTAATGACTGTTTATCGGGATCCTGGGATTTCCATCCCATAGCCTGTACAGCTCGGACTTTAGCTCCCATATCCCGATCTAATTGGTTACATCGATCCACCAATGCTGTAAAGGTAGTTCCTCTACCTTCCCAGTTCGGTAACACTACCTTAAGCATTTTGGACAGTTCTGGCTTTAGACCTGCCACGAAAGCTGCTTTCATGGGTCCAAACACTTGTTCATCCATTTCCTCATCCGTATTATTCATACCCGAATGTTCTAGCTACGTGCATCTAAACCGCTCGTCATACTCCAGGACCTCCTCTGTTCCTTTCTGTTGGCAGGCTGCAATTTTTCCCCAGTCTGTCTTAGCTGGACTGAAGGCTTGCAGCCAGTGTTTAATCGCTTCCCATCCTGCGTCTAATTCTTGCTCATTCTGCCCCAAAGCTTCATCTACCTTGTCGTGCAATTTTCTTCCCTGTGTTTTTGGCACCATTATGGTCAAAATTTGCAATCCGTCCCAGGGATGAAGTTGATATATATTTCTTAAGCGGTCCAATTGGTCCCACGTTTTTACTCCCCCTTTCTTTGGATTGGGCAATTCTTTGGACCATTTATCAATTTTCTCTGGGTCTGCCGGATCATGAACTAAGTATTCTCCATACAGCCTTCTCTTTGTTTTTTTGGTTCCGCCCTCATCCACAGTCTCTTCTGATTTGACTACAACTCGTCTTTTTTTAAACGGGGCAAAGCGCACCCCTAATTCATCATCCTCCGACACTGTATTGTCGGAGGATTCAGAAACCGTATCTATTCCTCGGTCGTGTCTTCGGGTTTGCGCTTTTAATTTTTTATCCAAACATGGGTACCCTAGGAATTGATCAATACATTTTCCTTTTCCTATTACTGTCTCTTGACCTAATGATTTTTTCCATTCTTTAATTTCACCTTTAAGATCTTTAACTTCCGCTTCCAGCTTTTCAAGTTCAAGCTTTTTCTGTCGCAGCTGTGCACAAACAGCTTGCAATTGATCCTTTGTACTGGTCAGTTCTCGATCATGTTGGGAACGCATTATAATTTCATTCCGGTTTCGAATCTGGCCCATAACCGCTAGGGACCATCTAGTTCGCTCTTTATTTTTCATACGGGTCGTTTTTCCCCAGACCCTTTTAGTCTCGTTCAAGGACCATTGTCCTTTGGAGGTTCCGTACTTTTGTTCGATCTTAATACAGGTTTTAGATAAGTTGAATTGTTGCTCTATGTATTCTTTCAACTGTTCGAGAATTAAATCTAAAGAAACTTGAGGTGATGCCTGCCCACCTTTAACAGTTGTAGGCAATTCTTTGTTGTTATCTCCTACTGCCATTATATTGAGTTCTTTACTGGGGTCTCGAGTCGTAAGCTTTCTAGCTGATCAATAGGTCGGTGATTAATTAACTAACACACCGCCGAAGTTTAGACGTCTATGGGACCTCGAGCCGACTACCAACCGGAGGGTTCGCAAACTGGAGGCTTTCGGAATCGGGTAGAAGGAGAGGCGAATTTAGACTTTTGACCGAGAACTTTTTTTTTTAAAAGAGGAGTCCTTACCTCTAGATATAGGTCCGATGTCCAAAATTCAGTTTCTTTCCTCAGCGATCCTGTTCGCAGCACCAAAATTGTTAGATCTCTTAATTTTCAATGAAATACGAACTCCGATGGTAGTTTTAACTTTTTAATACTGGCAGAGAGCAACAAACTGCTGGCTGATTGCCAGTTTCTTTGTCTTACTGAGACACATGGTCAAAATGGCTGTACTTTATACCTGGATCAATTTACAGAAAAGAACTCACCTTCTTTGACCTTATTGGCTCAATTGAAAGTCTTTTAACGTTTTATTGGCTCGCTACCCAAGGTCCGAAAATGTCAAGTTGATTGATGAGTTAATGCAACATGCTGAGCAGCACGTAGTAGCTTTGATTTGGGGGTCTGTGAATTTTCAAAGCCTGTCTAAATGAGCCTGTTTGAATACTCTATCAGTCTTATTGTCTTTATAGGTTCAGTCTCTCAGGTGGTCTGCACTCTCGCATGGAGCATCTTAGTTGTGCTTCAGTTGTTTGCCTTGGTGTCTGTCTTTCTTTGGGTGTGGTTGCTGGTATCTCGCTTGGGCTGTCTGTTTCGTTTAGTGTGATTGTTGGTGTCTCGCCTGGGCTATCTGTTGGGATTGCCCTTTCCTTAGGTTGTTCCTTTTGTCTGTCCATCAGGTGTGGTGTGAGTTCCACATTGTAGCCTGCCTCTGGTTCAGCAGTGTTGTTGGTGAATCTGCTTCTGACTTGGTCTACATGCCTCCGGCAGGTTTGGCCATTGTCCATTTGTACTACCAGTCGCTTGTTTCCTTCCTTGCCTGGTACTGTCCCTGCAAGCCATTTGGGACCCCGGCCATAGTTTAGTACAAACACTTTGTCCCCTATCTCATTCCATCTCCCCCTCGAATTTTGGTCATGGTACTCGGTCAACTTACGGCGCTTTGCCTCAACGATTTCGTGCATGTCTGGGAGGATTAATGAGAGCCTTGTTTTTAAAGTCCTTTTTATCGACAGTTGCGCTGGGGGAACCCCAGTCTATGAATGCGGATGAGATCTGTATGCCAACAGCAGTCGAGACAGGCGACCCTGCAGCGTGGGACCTTGGATTTTAAGCATGCCTTGTTTAATGATTTGCACTGCTCGCTCCGCCTGGCTGTTGGAGGCCGGCTTGAACAGTGCCGTCTTGACGTGATTTATGTCGTGGTCAATTATAAAGTCTTAGAATTCTGCGCTGGTGAAGCACGGACCATTGTCAATGACCAATATGTCAGGGAATGGTTGTGAGGCTCTCCACAGTGGTGGAGGTGGTGCTCGAGTTTAAAATGGTGCATTCAATCCACTTTGAAAATTCATCTACAACTACGAGGAACATTTTGCCCATGAATGGGCCCGCATAGTCTACGTGCACCTGCGACCACGGTTTGGTGGGCCAGGGCCAGGGGCTCAGAGGAGCCTCCCTGGGGGCATTACTAAGTTGGGCACAAATGGTGCACCGTCGGACGCAGAGCTCCAAGTCCGCGTCAATGCCAGGCCACCAGACGTGGGATCTGGCTATAGCTTTCACGAGAATGATCCCCGGGTGCTCGCGGTGGAGCTCCCGGACAAATGCCTCTCTGCCTCGCAGAGGCATAACTACTCGGCTGCCCCACATCAGGCAGTCTGCTTGTAGTGATAGCTCATGCATGCGCCTGTGAAAGGGTTTGATCTCCTCGGGGCAGGCATCACGAGCCTCTGCCCAGTCACCGGTTAGAACACATCTTTTTACTAAGGATAACGTGGGTTGCTGGCCGTCCAGGCTCTGATTTGGTGAGCCGTCATGGGCGAACCTGTGGACTCAAAGGCATTGATTGCCATGACTGTCGCACAGTCCTGTTCGTCAGACCCTTCCGTGGTCACCAGGGATAGCCTGTTAAGCGCGTCGGTACAGTCGCCTGTGCCTGGTCTGTACCTTATGGTGTAGTCGTAAGACGCCGGCATAAGTACCCACTGTTGAATGCCCGCCGAGGCGTTGGCGTTTATTGCCTTGCTCTTGGATAGGAGGGACATGAGGGACTTGTGGTCGGTTTCTAATGCGAACTTGGCCCCGAAAAGGTATTGGTGCATCTTTTTGACACCGTACACGCACACGAGTGCCTCCTTCTCCACCATTCCGTACCCGCGCTCCGCCCGCGAAAGTGACCTGGAGGCATAAGCTCTGGGTTGTAATTTACCTGCACTATTGACATGTTGTAAAGCGCACCCGACTCTGTACGCTGACGCATCACATGTAAGAACTAGCTTTTTACCTGGATCAAAGAAAGCCAAAACACTGTTGGAACACAGAAGGTTGCGTGCCTTATTGAAGGCGCGTTCCTGGGCGTCCCCCCAAAACCAATTGCACCCCTTTCTGAGTAGCACATGGAGAAGCTCCAGCAGTGTGCTTAAGTTCTGCATAAAGTTCCCAAAGTAATTGAGTAGCCCGAGAAAGGCGCGCAGTTCTGAGACATTCCGGAGCCTGGGTGCCAGGTGAATTGCTTCTGTTTTGGACTCTGTTGGGCGGATTCCATCAGCGGCAATCCTTCTGCCCAAAAATTCAACCTCGGGTGCGAGAAACAGGACTTCAGTTACGTGGGTAGACTGGAGAAGCTGGGGTTGTTCTCCTTGGAGCAGAGGAGGTTGAGAGGATATTTGACAGAGGTGTTCAAAATCATGAGGGGTCTAGACAGAGCAGATAGAGAGAAACTGTTCCCATTGGCGGAAGGGTCGAGAACCAAAGGACACAGATTTAAGGTGATTGGCAGAGAACCAAAGGCGACATGAGGAGAAACTTTTTTACGCAGCGAGTGGTTAGGATTTGGAATGCGCTGCCTGAGAGGGTGGTGGAGGCAGATTCGATCGTGGCTTTCAAAAGGGCATTGGATAAGCACCTGAAGTAAAAAAATTTGCAGAGCTACGGGGAAAGGGCAGGAAAGTGGGAGTAATCGAAGTGCTCTTGCAGGGACCCAGCAATGTGCTGTAACCATTCCATTAAAATAATTTAAAACATGTCCCACACTAACACCTCTATTTGTAGGCAAGACTCCACTTCCAGCATGAAACTCACTGATCTACAAGGGCAAATAGGAGTCCGGGCCTACTCAAGTAGGTGACATTTTTAAAGGCAGATTTCTTAAAAGTTGATGACATTCTTGTTGTTGATAGAAGTCTTTTTGCATTTTAAATTATATTTTGCTGCATTTTGCTTTGTGCATGAGTTGGTTTTGCCGGGTATTCTGCTACTTTTGCATTTTTTGGGGCATTTGTTTGCTGCAAATGCTTTCCTTCGACGTTCTTCATTGTTGCTGCCATTTGAATTGCACCTTGCAACATGCCAGGAATGGACACTTCTTTAGGGTTCCAAACAGGTCACATGATTGGGATGAGGATGAAGAGTTCATGAGAGGCCAACACTGAGGCATTAGGTCTGCACCAATCGCCCATTTAGAGGAACGAAAGTGCGTGTACAAAAAAAAAGAAATGGTTGTGCTCAAATGGTACCTCCCGGAGTTGCAGCAGTTCCTAACTTAGTTATTGGTCTTTGGTTCATGGGCCCACCAGAAATATGAACAAAATCGAGACGCTACTTTTGTGTTCTATGTGTCATCTGTGGCTCAGTGGGTAGCACCCTTGTCTACGAGTCATAAGGTTGTGGGTTTGAGTCGCACTCTAGAGACTTGTGCACAAAATCTAGGCTGCCACTCCAATGCAGTGCTGTGGGAGTGCTGCACTGTCAGAGGTGCCGCCTTTCAGATGAAACGTTAAATCGAGGCCCTGCCTGCCTTCTCAGCTGGATGTGAAAGATGCCATGGCACTATTCTGATGAAGAGCTTTCCCCAGTGTCCTGGCCAAAATTTATCCCTCAAGGGATTTATCCCACATGATCTGGTGGCCATTATCACATTATTGTTTGTGGGACCTTGCTGTATGCAAATTGGCTGCCACATTTCCCACATTATAACAGAGACTACATTTCAAAAGTACTTAATTGACACGTTGCATCTAGGTAGGCCATCAAAGTGATGACAGGCGCTATATAAATGCAAGTTCGTAGGTGACTGCATCACTTTGATGACCTCCCTCCATGCAACATGCATCCATTGCCTTCACTGGAGAGTAGCCTTCAGCCCCAACACAGTCACTGCATTCGGTGCCCCTGCTGCAGCACGGCTTCCAACCTCTCAACACCAAAGGGAACAATATCGCCCACACGTATCCACTTCACTGCCATTCCGTCACCGCCACATCTTCCCCTTTATTGGCAAGTGGCAGCCCTTTAAGAGATACTGCTTTGCCACATTTTCCACTCCAGAGCCAAGTGTGCTTAAGGCCGAACTCTTTGGCCAGGCTTAACCAGTCCAAGTAGCTAATTCAAATTAAAGGGGATGATCTTCCATCCAAAGATGCAGCACAGTCTGCCCGTTAAGTTGCCAGCACAGGCAAGCCTGAACTAGGCGCCAGCTTATGCTATTATCAGGAAATTGGGACGTATATTTTTCTATGTAAACTTTTTAGCTTCATTTCACCATTTTCTGCAATAATCCCAATGATATATCCAACTCCCTTTTCAAAGTTACTATTCATCATCATCGGCGGTCCCTCGAACGAGGATGACTTGCTTCCACATGAGTTCACAGATGTTTCAATGAAGGACCTGATATTCCAGTCCTGAACTCCAATTGAAGGAGTGGAAGATGCCTGTGCATGGATTTTTTTTAACATGTTTTGACCGTTCCACATCAGTCACCACACGGGCTTGATAGAGCTAGGCCTTTATCCAGTGGCAAGGGTTCACCAGGATGACTGGAGACCATCTCTGCTGCACGGACCTAGTGCGCACACATATCGCGGTGTGGGCTAGCCTGTGCTGCCCCTGGGCCCTCGGCTCTTCTGGTCCCCATATCCTCATTTGCCGCACATCCGCCACGATCTCTTGCCACTCCTCCACCACAAACATTCACCGCACCTCCGCCACGATCTCTCACTGTTCCTCCGCCACGATCTCGCGCCGCTCCTCCGCCACAAACATTTGCCGCACCTCCACCACGATCTCTCACCGTTCCTCCGCCACGATCTCGCACCATTCGACCTTCCCACACCTCCGCTGTACCTGGGTCCTGCCGATGTTCCTTCCCACGCTCCAAACGGTTAAAAAGTTGCTATTAAATCGGCTTATATCACCCTTTCAGGCAGTGAATTCCAAATCATAGCAACTTGCTGCATGGAAAAAAAAATCACCACACTTCTCTCCTGGATTTTTTTTACCAATTATCTTAAATCTGTGTCCTCTGGTTACCGACCCTCCTGCCAGTGGAAACAGTTTCTCCTTATTTACTTTTTCAAAACCCTTCATCATTTTAAATGCCTCTTTCAAATCTCCCTTTCAACTTCTCTGCTCTAAAGAGAAACAACCCAGCCACTCGAGTTTCTCCATATAACTGAAGTCCCTCATCCCTGGTATCATTCTAGTGAATCTCCTCTGCACCCTCTCCAAGGCCTTGATATCCTTCCTAAAGTGTAGTGCCCAGAATTGGACACAATACACTAGCTGAGACCTAACCAGTGATTGAAAAGGTTTACCATAATTTCCTTGTTTTTGTACTCGATGCCTCTATTTATAAAACCAAGGATCCGGCATGCTTCTTAACAACCTTCTCAACTTGTCCTGTCACCTTCAATGATTTGTGTATATACACCCCCAGGTCTCTCTGTTCCTGCACACCCTTTGAAATTGTACCATTTAATTTAAAATTGTACCATTTAATTTATATTACTTCTCCAAATTTTTCCTTCCCACTTAGTTCACACTTCTAATATTGCAATTTATATTCATTGAATAACAATTGATAAATTATACTGTTGTCATAATAGAAGGAAGAAATAGCCTTTTCCCAAAATACATCAACAGATTTCCCATTGCAACCGCGATAGCACCTGTTCAAAGTGAAAAAATTCATTTTTTGTTCAAATATGTTTTGTTTGCATTGAGAATAATACAGAACATTACCCTGTGAAATATATCTGATATACTAGTGATACTGGCAGTAGCTGGAAAAAAAGTCAATTGAAAGTTCGGAAAAAGAGGCAATTCAGCCCATCAACCTGCTCTTTCCATAGACTGTGTGCAATATACCAAAGTTAAAGCTCCCTCTGGTCACTACATCAAAATTGTAAACAAAAATTCCCTATGTTCACTATTTTTGGAAAACTAGTACAAGTTGAACCTCTCTTACCCGGTACTCTTTTATCCGGCTACCTCCCTCGTCCGGCATCATTCCCGGCAGGGGAGGTCGCGGCCCGCGCTGTGTCCTGGGGCCGGCTGCTCCTCCTCCCCGCTGCCTCCAGTGCTTCCTCTGAGGCCGGGTCGGTGTGCCGCGTCCTGAGGCCGGCCGCATTTCGGGCCCAGCTTGGTCCTGGCAATCCTCCTGCCCATCGCACCGCCGCTGCTTGAAGATGCAGATCTTGGTGCCGCAGTGGAAGTTCCCCGGCTGGCAGGAGAAGCAGTTCTTCTTGCCGAAGGGTGAAGGGGTGCTGGTAGTTGCGGAAGGAGAGGGTTTGCAGCAGCATGCCGTGCTCCCGGGCCGCCCCGTCGTGCACACGCACCCTGTCGCTGTAGCCCAGCTACAGGACAGCAGCACGATGCGCCGGCTGTCCTGCGTGTCCACCGCCCAGGTGCAGTCCAGCTGTGCCGCGGCGTGCTGTGGCCGCAGGTAGTCAGGTGACGCGACGGAGCCGCAGAAGTTGTCTGGCCTCTTGCCGCAGCCCCTCCTCTCCCCGCCGCCTCCGGGCCGACCGAAGCTGGGCCCAAAATGCAGACCTCCCGTCGTCCGGCAAATCCTCTTATCCGGCGCAGGCCAGGTCCCGAGGGTGCCGGATAAAAGGTTTAATCTGTAACATCGTTCTAAGAAATGAGTTTATGAGTTCACTGGAAATAGTAGTCAGAAGAAATCTTCCGGCTGTACTTGTGATGTGGCTAAGTCCTAGCCAATAGCTCAGGAACAATAGTACTGGGGAGATGAAGCCAGCATCTCTTTATTGGTCTTAATGGTTCCCATTGCTGTGGGTACTTGAGGTAGGTTGGTTCTCTGTGTAGGAGAACAATTGTGTGGGGCACCACAACCCCTTTTCATTGATAGACTGAAGAGGAAAACACAGGTTGACACGATCCAACCGGGCCGCCCAGGTTAAAAAGGAAACACCATGTGTTGCTGTCGCAGCGAGGCCTCCAGCTTAGTGACATCACCCGCATCACCACCTCTCCCCACCCCCTTCCCCTCCCATCACAGCAGATAGCTGGTCTGCTGAGAAAAATCGAAAGGGGAGTCGTGGGGAGGGAGTCGTGGGGCAGGGGTGGGGTGGGGGGCTTGTTCGGTTGGCAAGAGTTGGGGGGGGGGGACGCGAGTGTGTGGGTTAGTCGAGAGTCCAGAGTTGGGAGAGTCAGGTTGGGTATTTGAGAGTGGGAAGCAGCGATCAGAAGTCAGGGTGGAGTGGGAATTGAGGGTTGGGAGTCAGGGAGTAGGTGGGGTGTTGGTAGGAGATGGGAGAGTTGGGAGGAGTCAAGGGGGGAGGGGGGGAGTCTGGAGTTGGGGAAGGGATGGGATATTGGTGGGAGAGTTGGGAAGAGTCAGGTGGGGGGGTCTGGAGTTAGGGAGGGAGTGGGGAGACGGTGGGGAGGGGCAGTCGGCGGAGAGTTAAACCTGAACCATGAAAATAGCTAAGACTGTTAAAAGGCCCACACAAAGAAACAGGCACATAAATTGAGGGAAATTGAAATAAGAATAAAACCCTGACAAATTCAGGAAATGCTGGAAATGCACAGCAGATTTCCAGTCTCTAAAATAGAAAGAAGAGGCCTAAATGTTTTTTGGCAAAGGATCTTCATGCAGAATGTTATAGGGTGGAGGACATGAGTTATTAAATGACAAAAGGGATGATGTTGGAAAGCAAAAGGATAAAAGAACACAGGGGATGAGAGGAAGGGAGGAGTAGGCATGCTGGGTTGGGGATCATGCTGTAGCGAGCAGAAATAGTGAATTATGATCCAGTGATGCAGAGGCTGGAGGGGTGGAAGATGAGGACAAAGGGGACTTTACTTGAAGAGCTCTAACTTGCAGGGTCATGGGAAAAAAGCTGGGGTGTGGGACTAAATTAGACGTCAAAGAGCCGGCGTGATGGGCTAAATGGCCTCATTCTGTGCTGCAAGAATCTGTGATTGTACTGTTGTTGTGAAAGGAGGCAATAAGAACAGTGGCATTAGCAATAGGGGTGATTGTGATAATGGTGCCACCAACAACTGCAGAGGCAAAACCTTGGCTGAGGAGACTGGAGAACATTTTGTTGCAGAAAATGGGAGTTATTAGAGCAGAGAAAGTGATGGAAGCTTTACAATGATCAGAGTGGGATTATATGTCTGCGGAAGTTATGTTGTCCATGATGGACCACGAATAACAACTTGTATTTATATAGCGCAGTTAACATAGTGAAACATCCCAAGGCGCTTCACAGAGGAGTATCATGAGATAAAAATTTGACACCGAGCCGCATAAGTAGAAAGTAGCATAGGTGACCAAAACCTTGGTCAAAGAGGTATAGAAACATAGAAACATAGAAAATAGGTGCAGGAGTAGGCCATTTGGCCCTTCAAGCCTGCACCACCATTCAATAAGATCATGGCTGATCATTCACCTCAGTACCCCTTTCCTGCTTTCTCTCCATACCCCTTGATCCCTTTAGCCGTAAGGGCCATATCTAACTCCCTCTTGAATATATCTAACGAACTGGCATCAACAACTCTCTGAGATAGAGAATTCCACAGGTTAACAACTCTCTGAGTGAAGAAGTTTCTCCTCATCTCAGTCCTAAATGCCTTACCCCTTATCCTTAGACTATGTCCCCTGGTTCTGGACTCACCCAACATTCGGAACATTCTTCCTGCATCTAACCTGTCCAGTCTCATCAGAAGTTTATATGTTTCTATGAGATCCCCTCTCATCCTCCTAAACTCCAGTGAATACAGGCTCAGTCGATCCAGTCTCTCTCATATGTCAGTCCTGCCATTCCGGGAATCAGTTTGGTGAACCTTCGCTGCAGTCCCTCAATAGCAAGAACGTCCTTCCTTAGATTAGGAGACCAAAACTGAATACAATATTCCAGGTGAGGCCTCACCAAGGCCCTGTACAACTGCAGTAAGACCTTCCTGCTCCTATACTCAAATCCCATAGCTATGAAGGCCAACATACCATTTGCCTTCTTCACCGCATGTTTTAAGGAGCATCTTGAAGGAGGAAAGAGATGTGGAGAGGTTTAGGCAGGGAGTTCCAGAGCTTCAGGCCTAGGCAACAGAAGGCACGGCCACCAATGGCTGAGTGATTACAATCAGGGATGTTCAGGAGGGCAGAATTAGAGGTCATCTCGGTGGGGGGGGAGGGGGGGGGGGGCGGCTTGGGGGTGGAGGCACGGCTTGGGGGAGGTTGTCGGCCTGGAGGAGATTATAGAGATAGGGAGGGGCGAGGCAGTGGAGGGATTTGAAAACAAAGATGAGAATTTTGAAATCGAGGCATTGCTTAACCGGAAGATATTGTAGATCAGCGAGCACAGGGGTGATGGGAGAGCGGGAGTTGGTGTGAGTTAGGACACGGGCAGCCGAGTTTTGGATCAACATTAGTTTACGTAGGGTAGAATGTGGGAGGCCAGCCAGGAGTGCGTTGGAATAGTCAAGTCTAGAGGTAACAAAGGCATGGATGAGGGCTTCAGCAGCAGATGAGTTGAGGCAGGGACGGAGACGGGCGATGTTACAGAGGTGGAAATAGGCAGTCTTAATTATGCTGCGGATATGTGGCCTAAAGCTCATTTCACGAAAGGAGAGATGGGTGGGAACTTGAAGCATAGTTAATTACATATACAAAACAGATTAACATCAGATTAGAATGGCAGGAGATTAGATTAGCTAAGACCCAAAAACGAGTCTGAGGATCGTGGTGCACGACTAAGCCCCTCCTGTTCGTCGCACTGCAGGCAGCACATTAAATTGGTGCAGCTGTTGATTTCCATGATTGCTGCTTGTGGTCATCGCTCCCCATGCTGTTCATTGGCTGCACGCATCAGCAGTGGATCCAATATTGTGAGTGGATAGTGCTACTTCATCCAGCCTGCATTTCTATTTTGTTATTAGTTCCTGGGATGTGGGCATCACTGGCAAGGCCAGCATTTACTGCCCATCCCTAACTGCCCTTGAGAAGGTGGTGGTGAGCCGCCTTCTCGAACTGCTGCAGTCCGTGTGGTGAAGGTACTCCCACAGTGCTGTTAGGGAGGGAGTTCCAGGATTTTGACGCAGCGATGATGAAGGAACGGCGATATACTCCCAAGTCAGGATGGTGTGTGACTTGGAGGGGAAAGTGGAGATGATGGTACTCCCATGCACCCGCTGCCCTTCTCCTTCGAGGTGGTAGAGGTCACGGGTTTGGGAGGTGCTGTCGAAGAAGCCTTGGCGAGTAGCTGCATTGCATCTTGTAGATGGTACGTACTGCAGCCAGGGTGCGCTGGTGGTGGAGGGAGTGAATGTTGAAGGTGGTGGATGGGGTGCCAATCAAGCGGGCTGCTTTGTCCTGGATGGTGTCGAGCATCTTAAGTGTTGTTTGAACTGCACTCATCCAGGCAAGTGGAGAGTATTCCATCACACTCCTGACTTGTGCCCTGTAGATGGTGGAAAGGCTTTGGGGAATCAGGATGTGAGACACTCACCGCAGAATACCCAGCCTCTGACCTGATCTTGTAGCCACAGTATTATGTGGCTGGTCCAGTTAAGTTTCTGGTCAATGGTGACCCCCCCAGGATGTTGATGGTGGGGGATCCATTGAATGTCCAGGGACAGTGGTTAGACTCTTTCTTGTTGGAGTTAATCATTATCTGACACCTGTGTGGTGCGAATGTTACTTGCCACTTATCAGCCCAAGCCTGAATGTTGTCCAGGTCTTGCTGTATGTGGGCATGGACTGCTTCATTATCTGAGGAGTTGAGAATGGAACTGAACACTGTGCAATCATCAGTAATGACCTTATTGATGAAGCAGCTGAAGGTGGTTGGGCTCGGACACTGCCCTGAGGAATTCCTGCAGCCCTGAGGCTGCGATGATTGGCCACCAACAACCACAACCATCTTCTTTTGTGATTAAAGGGAAGTTACATTGCGGCTGCTGGAAGTGGTGTCAGAAAAATCATTGATTTTGAAGATTTTTGTCAAGGTGGCATAACCTGCGAGAGAGTGCACACTCAGGTTTTCTGATAATGCGCTGCTGTATTTGAATCTCAGAAGGCTGATTGCAAGGTCAAACTGCTATCATCACAGCTCTAGATACCACTGCTCAAAGGACCTTTCACGGCATCACAGCAGCCCATCAATCTGTTCTCCGATAGGTTACTAGGATTGCTGAGGCACCACCACGGTACAGCATAAGAACTTAAGAAATAGGAGCAGGAGTAGGTCATTTGGCCCCTTGAGCCTGCTCCACCATTTAATAAGATCATGGCTGATCTCAATTCTCCACAGGCCTTCACCAGGTAAATGCTAGTCTTCAACTGGAAGGAGAGGAGGCCCTCCATCAGGCCCTCTCCTCCATTTCCTAACCACAGGTCCGTTACTTCCACTTCCCGGGGGATTGCCACCACAAAACATGGCAGCACAAGTGGGATGGATGCCAGGAAAATCCCAAGTTTCATTCCCCCCACACACCCCCACTGCCAGTTCCAGATTACTGAATTGGGTTTTATGCTTTTACATAAGAAATAAGAGCAAGAATAGGCCATTTGGCCCCTTTAGCATGTTCCACCATTCAATAAGATCATGGCTGATCTGATCTTGGGATCAGCTCCACTTCCCTGTCCACTCCCCATAACCCTTGACTCTCTTATAGTTCAAAAATCTGTCTATCGCCACCTTGAATATATTCAATAACCCAGCCTGCACAGCTCTCTGGAGCAGAGAATTCCACAGATATACGACCCTCTGAGAGAAGAAATTCCTCCTATTCTCAGTTCCAAATGGATGACTCCTTATTCTTAAACTATGTCCCCTAGTTCTAGATTCCCCCACGAGTGGAAACATCCTCTCTGCATCTACCTTGTCAAGCCCCCTAAGTATTTTATATGTTTCAATAAGATCACCTCTCATTCTTCTAAACAGGTAGTGTGGCAGTGGCTCCATAGAGTACGAACCTTTTGTCCTCTCTCAGGATGACAATATTCCTGCTTCCACCCAAGCCAGTTCACCAGTACCCTTGCTGCTGCCTGTCAGCCTGCCAGCCCAGACTGCTGCCGCCCAGGCTGAGATGGTGCAGTCTAAAGCCAGGCCCTCTAGGCCCAGAACTGCTCGAGATTGTTCTCCAAGACCATCTGCGGTCTCCACCATTGAAAGTCAGCAGCCTTCCACCAGCCATGCTGCTGCCACTGGGGAAGTACCTCGTAGGACCACTAGAACAAGCAAAGCCACACAAAAGGCAGGCACTAAGGGAATGCACAAGGGTGATAGTTTCATTCTGTATACATTATTTAATGAGCGAATTTATAAATTGGATTTGAATATGCTTTTTCTGGTAGTTTTTAATATGTTGTCAGAAAGGAGACGATGTGATTCTTATGTATTTAACCCTTTGTAACCTGTATGACACCTGACCACCAGAGGACCCACCTGTTGGAGTCCCAAGGGATCCCAGCATCCCTTGGGAGCACAGTATATAAGCAGGCCACCCACGAGGTACTTGCACTCTGGAATCTTATTAAAGGAGCTAAGGTCACCCTTGCTCATTGTACACAGTACTCAGTTTCATCCTTTATTATGAGTGTATCAATTGGCGACGGGGTAACGAACAACTGCGCGAAAAGGCAAAGAACAGTCGGCATCCTGGAGAGGTTCTCAGAAGGGCATGATTGGGAGGCCTTCGTGGAGAGCCTCGACCAATACTTAGTGGCCAACGAGCTCGAAGGGGACGAGAACCCTACTAAACGAAGGGCGATCCTCCTAACTGTCTGTGGGGCAACAATTTATGGCCTCATGAAGAATCTCCTAGCAAAACCAACAGAGAAATCCTACGAAGAATTGTGTATGCTGGTCCGGGAACACATAAATCCTAAGGAAAGTGTTTTGATGGCGAGATATCGGTTCTACACGTGTCAACGATTGGAGGGCCAGGAAGTAGCGAGCTACGTCACCCAACTCAGGCACCTCGCAGGATATTGTGAGTTTGAGGGATTCCTAGAACAAATGCTCAGAGACTTTTTTGTACTGGGCATTGGACATAAGATAATCCTTCGCAAACTGTTGACTGTCGAAACTCCGAATCTAAGTAAAGCCATAACGATAGCCCAGGCATTTATGTCCATCAGCGACAACACCAAGCAGATTTCGCAGAATAAAGAAGTTTCGGCCAATACTGTGCATAAAGTAACGTAGGTCTCGAGCAGAAATGTACAGGGCAGAACATACACGCCGGCTGCTGCGGCCCGACCTCAGATAACCCAGAGACCGCCATCAATCGTTAAAGCGAGGCAGTTAACACCCTGTTGGGGCTGCGGAGGTGATCATCGACCCCATCAATGCCGCTTTAAACACTATGCATGCAATGGTTGCAGAACAATGGGACACCTCCAACGAATGCGCAGGCCGAGCTGCAAATCCTGCAAATCCTGCAAACCACCACGTTTCAGAGGAAGATCGTGGATCAGGCTGAATTGGAGATTCGTACCGACAGGCAGAAGTGTACGGGGTACATACATCCACTACGATATGTCCACCAATAACGTTGAAAGTTGAACTGAATGGTATTCCAGTATCTATGGAATTGGACACGAGGGCAAGTCAGTCCATAAGGAATAAAAAGGCCTTCGACAGTCTGTGGAGCAAAAAGGCACACAGGCCCAAGCTCAGCCCTATTCACACCAAACTAATAACTTACACCAAGGAACTAATCCCTGTAATTAGCAGTACAGAAGTCAAAGTCTCTTATGACGGAGCAGTACACAAACTCCCGCTGTGGATTGTGCCAGGGGATGGCCCCACGTTGTTTGGCAGAAGCCGGCTGGGGAAAATCCGCTGGAAGTGGGACGACATCCGAGTGCTTTCGCCCATTGACGACGCCTCATGTGCCCAGGTTCTGAGCAAGTTCCTATCGTTGTTCGAGCCAGGCATTGGAAGCTTCTCTGGGGTGAAAGTGCAGATCCATTTGGTTCCCGGTACGCGACCCATCCACCACAAGGCTTGGGCGGTACCGTACATGATGCATGAAAAAGTGGAAATTGAGCTGGACAGGCTGCAACGGGAAGGCATCATCGTGCCGGTGGAATTCAACGACTGGGTGAGTCTGATTGCCCCGGTACTTAAGGAGGATGGCACGGTTAGAATTTGTGGGGACTATAAAGTAACGATTAACCATTTTTCGCTGCAGGACCAGTACCCGCTACCCAAGGCAGAGGACCTATTTGCGACCCTGGCTGGAGAAAAGACATTCACCAAGCTGGACCTGACCTCGGCCTACATGACGCAGGAGCAGGAGGAATCTTCGAAAGGCCTCACCTGCATCAACACGCACAAAGGTCTGTTTATCTACACCCGGTGACCGTTCGGGATTCGGTCAGCCGCGGCGATCTTCCAGCGGAACATGGAGAGCCTGCTAAAGTCGGTTCCTTGCACAGTGGTCTTCCAGGACGACATATTGGTTGCAGGTTGGGACACCATTGAGCACTTGACCAATCTGGAAGAGGTTCTTAGTCGTTTGGATCGCATATAGCTCAGGTTGAAATGCTTGAAGTGTGTTTTCCTGGCACAGTACGTCGAGTTCTTGGGAAGAAGAATCACAGCAGACGGCATCAGACCCACTGACGCCAAGACAGAGGCCATCAAGAACGCACCGCGACCACAGAACGTGATGGAGCTGCAGTCGTTCCTGGGACTCCTTAACTATTTTGGTAATTTCCTACCTGGATTAAGCACCCTGCTAGAACCCCTACATGCGCTACTGCGCAATAAGACAACTAGGGATGGGGAAATTCACAAAAGGCTGCCTTTAAGAAAGCCAGAAATCTATTGTGTTCAAACAAACTGCTTGTCCTGTATAACCCTTGTAAACAATTACTGCTAGCTTGCGATAAGGGATCGGGTGTGTGTTACAACAGGCTAATGAATCGGGGATTTTGCAACCGGTCGCTTATGCGTCCAGGAGTTTGTCTCAGGCTGAAATAGCCTACAGCATGATTGAAAAAGAGGCTCTGGCGTGCGTCTATGGGTTGAAAAAAATGCACCAGCACTTATTTGGCCTCAAGTTTGAGCTTGAAACTGACCACAAACTGCTCATATCGCTGTTCTCTGAGAGCAAAGGGATTAATACCAATGCCTCTGCCCACATCCAAAGATGGGCGCTCATGCTGTTGGCACACAACTCTATGTAATCCGCCACAGACTGGGCACAGAGAACTGCGCAGATGCTCTCAGTCGGCTGCCATTGCCCACCACCGGGGTGGAAATGGCACAGCCAGTGGACTTGCTCATGGTCATGGAGGCATTCGAAAACGAGAAGTCCCCTGTTACGGTCCGCCAGATCAGGACCTGGACCAGCCAGGATTCTTTACTGACCTTGGTAAAAAAAACTGTGTCCTCCATGGGAGCTGGTCCGGTGTCCCAGTGGATATGCAGGAGGCGATTAAGCCGTTCCACAGATGCAAAGTCAAGTTGTCCCTGCAGGCAGACTGTCTATTGTGGGGCAATCGCATGGTCTTGCCCAAGAAAGGCAGAGACACGTTTATATGTGAACTGCACAGCACCCACCCAGGCATCGTAATGATGAAAGCCCATAGCCAGATCCCATGTGTGGTGGCCCGGCATCGACTCAGATTTAGAGTTATGCGTGCGCCAGTGCAGCACTTGCTCTCAGCTGAGCAATGCACCCAGAGAGACACCGCTAAGTTTATGGTCGTGGCCCTCCAAACCGTGTTCAAGGATCCATGTAGACTATGTGGGCCCATTTCTAGGCAAAATGTTTTTGGTTGTCGTGGATGCTTACTCAAAATGGATTGAATGTGCAATAATGTCTGTAAGCACGTCCACGGCCACCATTGAAAGCCTACGAGTCATGTTTGCCATGCATGACTTGCCTGATGTCCTAGTAAGCGACAATGGGCCATGCTTCACCAGTGCTGAATTCAAGGAATTCATGACCCGCAACGGGATCAAACACATCACATCTGCCCTGTTCAAGCCTGCATCCAACGGCCAGGCAGAACGGGCAGTTCAGACCATCAAGTAAAGCTTGAAACGTGTGTCGGAAGGCTCCCTGCAAATACGCCTGTCCCGAGTCCTGCTCAGCTACCGCACCAGACCCCACTCACTCACAGGGGTTCCCCCAGCCGAACTGCTCATGAAAAGAGTGCCTAAGACAAGGCTCTCTCTTGTCCACCCTGATCTCCATGATCACGTGGAGGGCAAGCGGCATCAACAAAGTGTATACCATGACCGCGCAAATTTGTCACCCGATATTGAGATCAATGATCCTGTGTTTGTGCTCAATTATGGACATGGTTCAAAATGGCTTGCTGGCACGGTCATGACCAAAGAGGGGAGTAGGGTGTTTCAGGTTAAATTGGCCAATGGACAAACGCACAGAAAACATTTGGACCAAATCAAATTGCGGTTCACCAACAGCTACGAACAACCCGAAGAGGACACCACCAACGTTGACCCTCCAACACACATACAAGTGGCAACTGACATCATGGTTGACCATGAAACCGAAGTCCTCTTCCCCAGCAGCCTGGCAAGGTCGGCTGTCCAACAGCCCAGTGAAGAACTGACCAACCCACTCACACCCGCATTTGCACTGAGACGATCGACAAGAGAACATAAAGCCCCAGATCGTCTCAACTTGTAAATAAGTGTACTGTTGACTTCATGGGGGAGTGATGTTATGTATTTAACCCTTTGTAACCTGCATGACACCTGACCACCAGAGGGCCCACCTATTGTAGTCCCAAGGGATCCCAGCTTCCCTTGGGAGCACAGTTTATAAGCAGGCCACCCACGAGGTACCTGCACTCTGGAATCTTATTAAAGGAGCTAAGGTCACACTTGCTCATTGTACACAGTACACAGTTTCATCCTTTATTATGAGTGTATCAGTGATAGTCAGTGATAGAGGAAGGTTAAGGAATGTGGGCCTGTTGGTGAACGGGGAGATGTTGTTGAGGTTACCGGTATTGCTCATGAATAATCTGATCCGAAAGGGGCTGTCTACCTTGTAGCCTCCGTTCCTCCTCCTCCTTCGCTTCGTCCCTTCTAGCAGCTGGTCCTGCTCTGTGTGGCCTCTCTTCATTCTCCCCATTCTGCCTCAATTCTCAGAAGAAACCATATCAAAGAATGACTAAGAAAGCAATAAAGAAAGGAAAGATAGATTACGATGGTAAACTTGCGCAAAACATAAAAACAGATAGTAAAAGCTTTTACAAATATATAAAACGGAAAAGAGTGACTAAAATAAATGTTGGTCCCTTAGAAGATGAGAAGGGGGATTTAATAATGGGAAATGTGGAAATGGCTGAGACCTTAAACAATTATTTTGCTTCCGTCTTCACAGTGGAAGACACAAAAACCATGCCAAAAATTGCTGGTCACAGGAATGTGGGAAGAGAGGACCTTGAGACAATCACAATCACTAGGGAGGTAGTGCTGGACAGGCTAATGGGACTCAAGGTGGACAAGTCCCCTGGTCCTGATGAAATGCATCCCAGGGTATTAAAAAAGTTATAGCAGATGCATTTGTTATAATCTACCAAAATTCTCTGGACTCTGGGGAGGTACCAGCGGATTGGAAAGCAGCTAATGTAACGCCTCTGTTTAAAAAAAGGGGCAGACAAAAGGCAGGTAACTATAGGCCGGTTAGTTTATCATCTGTAGTGGGGAAAATGCTTGAAACTATCATTAAGGAAGAAATAGCGGGACATCTAGATAGGAATAGTGCAATCAAGCAGACGCAGCATGGATTCATGAAGGGGAAATCATGTTTAACTAATTTACTGGAATTCTTTGCGGATATAACGAGCATGGTGGATGGAGGTGTACCAATGGATGTGGTGTATTTAGATTTCCAAAAGGCATTCGATAAGGTGCCACACAAAAGGTTACTGCAGAAGATAAAGGTACGCGGAGTCAGAGGAAATGTATTAGCATGGATAGAGAATTGGCTGGCTAACAGAAAGCCGAGAGTCGGGATAAATGGGTCCTTTTCGTGTTGGAAATCGGTGGTTAGTGGTGTGCCACAGGGATCGGTGCTGGGACCACAACTGTTTACAATATACATAGATGACCTGGAAGAGGGGACAGAGTGTAGTTTAACAAAATTTGCAGATGACACAAAGATTAGTGGGGAAGCGGGTTGTGTAGAGGACACAGAGAGGCTGCAAAGAGATTTAGATAGGTTAAGTGAATGGGCTAAGGTTTGGCAGATGGAATACAATGTCGGAAAGTGTGAGGTCATCCACCTTGGGAAAAAACACAGTAAAAGGGAATATTATTTGAATGGGGAGAAATTACAACATGCTGAGGTGCAGAGGGACCTGGGGGTCCTTGTGCATGAAACGCTTTTTGGAGTTTATCTGCAAAACAAAAAAACATTAAACCGTGCCACCCGACCTGGGTGACACACCAGACATTTACAAGGCCATTTTTTTTCCTTTTTTTGGTTTTTCTTTTGTGTTTTTTTTTGTGGTTTTTTTTTTTGGCACTAAAATCACAATTTTTCCACAGTGCCCCCTATAAAAGGTAAGGGGACACTAAAAACACCGGCAATTAAAATTAAACTTTAAAACGTAAAATCAAATTAAAATTTGGTTGCCGGGCGTGATGATGCACTCCAGTCCCTCCGGTGCCCACCTCTCGCGGAAGGCCGCGAGCGTACCGGTGGACACCGCATGCTCCATCTCCAAGGACACCCTGGACCGGATGTAAGAGCGGAAGAGAGGCAGGCAGTCAGGTTGAACGACCCCCTCAACCGCCCGCTGCCTGGACCGGCTGATGGCACCCTTGGCCGTGCCCAGGAGCAGTCCTACGAGGAGGCCTTCGGACCTACCCGCTCCCCTCCGCACAGGGTGCCCAAAGATCAGGAGAGTGGGACTGAAGTGCAGCCAGAATTTCAGGAGCAGCCCCTTCAAATAATGGAACAGGGGCTGCAACCTCGTGCACTCAATAAAAACATGGAACACGGGCTCCTCCAGACCGCAGAAATTGCAGGCGGCCTGGGAGTCCGTGAACCGGCTTAAAAATTTGTTGCACGGCACTGCTCCGTGCACCACCCTCCAGGCCAAGTCCCCGACGAATAGTGGGAGGACCCCTGCGTAGAGTGCCCTCCATCGGGGACCCCCGCCTCCTCCGGACGGCAAGATGGTACGCCATGGCGTGTCCGGACGGCAGGCGAGGATGGCAAAGTTGAGAGTGTGCAGGAGCAGCCCGTACAAGAAACCCCTCCGCGCGGAACTGAAAGGCACGGAGGGGATTTCCCCGAGGCGGCTCAAGTTGTGAGGCGCCGGCCCCCGAGGGAGGCTCCGGGGTTTGGCGCCGATGAGGAATTCCGTCCGGACGGGGGTCAGTTCGGACGGGATCTCCCCACGTGCTTGAGCCTCCTCGATGCACCTAACGGAGTCAGGGCCCAGAGCTGTTTTTAGCGACTCGATGGCATCGGCCGCGTGGCGGACGTTGGCAGAATTTAGGCGCCGCGCCAGCGTGTCTGGCGCCATCCAGCCCGCTCCTCCGCCATCGAGCAGATCCCTGACCCTGGTCACCTCACCAGCCACAGCCCTCTCTTCCGACCGCCACATAAAACCTCGGTCGTGGAGGTACGGATTCCCGAGCAGCGGCTCCTGCAGGACGGCCGCCACTCCAGCCGGCGGAGAGCTGCGCCTGGTGGAGACTTTGTTCCAGACCCTGATGAGTTCCTTGTAAAAGACAGGCAGCTCCCGGAGGGCGGTCCTGACACCCCCCAAGTTCACAAACAGGAGCTGCGTGTCGTAATTAAGGTCGCGCTGCTGGTGGAAGAAATACATCGCCAGAGCACACCACCTAGGAGGGGGCTCGACGTAAAGGTATCTCTGCAGGGTCTGAAGACGGAAAGTCGCGAGCTGGGCGCTGACGCACACCAACGACTGACCGCCCTCCTCAAGCGGGAGACTCAAGACCGCGGCAGAGATCCAGTGCTTCCTGTTCCAGAAGAAGTGCACCAGCTTCTTCTGTATTTTGGCGACAAACGCAGGGGGAGGGGTCAAAGTGACCAGCCGGTACCACAACATTGCGGCCACCAGCTGGTTTATGACTAGCGCTCGACCCCTGTAGGACAGCACTCGGAGCAGTCCTGTCCAGCGCCCTAGGCGAGCGGCGACCTTGGCCTCCAGCTCCTGCCAGTTCGCCGGCCAGGCTCCCTCGTCGGGGCTAAGGTAGACTCCCAGATAGAGGAGATGGGTCGTGCTCCAGGCAAAAGGCCTGAGCTCCTCCGGCAGGGAGTCCACCCGCCACTGACCCACCAGGAGTCCGGAACATTTCTTCCAGTTGATCCTGGCGGAGGACGCGGCCGAGTAAATCTCCTGGCACTCACGCATCCTCCGCAGGTCAGCAGGATCATCTACCGCGAGGAGCACGTCATCGGCGTAAGCCGAGAGGACGACCTCCACGCCCGGCCCTTGCAGAGCCAGTCCCGTCAACCTCGTCCGCAAGAGGCGCAGGAAAGGCTCCACGCAAACGGCGTATAACTGGCCGGACATGGGGCATCCCTGGCGCACCCCTCTCCTAAAGCGAAGGGACGCCGTCAAGGACCCGTTAACCTTAATCAGACACTCCGCGGCGGCGTACAAAAGTCGGATCCGGGCGACAAAATGTGTCCCGAACCCGAAAGCGCGCAGAGTTCCGAGCAGATAGTCGTGATCCACCCTGTCGAACGCCTTCTCTTGGTCGAAGGATAGGAAGGCGACCGACAGACCAGCCTCCTGGGAACAATGGATGAGGTCCCGGACTAGATGGATGTTATCGTGGATTGTCCGGCCCGGGACCGTGTAGGACTGGTCGGGGTGGATCATGTGGTCCAGCACAGCACCAAGGCGAGCAGACATCGCCCTGGCGAAGATTTTGTAGTCCGTGCTGAGGAGGGAGACCAGGCGCCAGTTCTTAAGGAGGCGGAGATCACCCTTCTTAGGCAGCAGGACGATGACTGCCCTGCGCCAAGAGAGGGGCATCTCCCCGGTCGCCAGACTTTCCCCCAGGACCCATGCGTAGTCGCCCCCCAGGACGTCCCAGAACGCCCTGTGGAACTCCACGGTCAGCCCGTCCAGCCCCGGGGATTTTCCCCTCGAGAGCCGGGCGAGGGCACCGGTCAGCTCCGCCAGGCTTAGCGGAGCTTCCAGATTTTCGGCGCCCTCCGGGCTGACCTTCGGCAGGTCCTCCCACAAAACTCTACGCGCTTCCTCGCTGGACGGATCCGGAGAGAACAGAGCCCCGTAATATTCACGGGCCCTGTTGTTGACGCCCTCCGGATCCGAGACGAGAGAGCCGAGCGTCAAGAGCTGCTTACGGACACTCTGCCTTTTTTCCAGCGAGTAGAAGAAGGGGGAGCCGCGGTCCAGATCCCGCAGGAACCGGATCCGCGACCTCACGAACGCGCCTCGGGACCCGACGAGCTGCAGGTCCTTCAGCGCGGCCTTCTTCGCTTCGTACACCGTCCGCAGGGCCGGGTCCTGGACGACTTGGCCGAGACGGGCTTCCAGGTCGAGCACCTCTTTTTCTAGGCGCCCGACTCTGGCCGCCCGCCTCTTGGTCGACCCCCTCGCGTACTCTTGACAGAAGACGCGGACGTGAGCCTTGCCCACGTCCCACCATAGCCTCAAGGAGGGGAAGCCCCCCTGCTTCCTTCTCCAGTCGGACCAGAATCGACGGAACGAGTCCTGGAACCGCACGTCCTCCAGCAGCCGGTTGTTAAAGTGCCAGTACGCGGACCCCGTCCTCGCGCGGAGCGAAGCGAGCTCCGCCCACACCAGGTGGTGGTCCGAACACGGCACCGGCCGCATGGAGGCCGCCGGGATGCAGGAAACGTACGCCCGAGACACGTAAAGGCGGTCGACTCTGGACCATCCTACTCCAGGCCTCACCCAAGCAAAGGCGCTGGAGTCGGGGTGGAGATTTCGCCAGATGTCCACCAAGTCGAAGGACCCGACCAGGTCCCTCAGCTTCTCCATCGCCGTCATGCACTGCGGGGCACCGGAGCAGTCCCTCGCCTCGAGGGTGCAGTTAAAATCCCTCCCGAGGACAATGCAGTCGCCGACGTCGACGGAGCCAAGAAGAGCGGACACCTCTTCAAAGAAGCGCGTTTGCTGCGGGCCGGGCTGAGGGGCGTACACGTTCACGAGATGGAGCGGCACGTCCCCCAGGCGCCCCTCTGCGGTGTTGTTCAAGGGCTCGGGCACGGGCTCAGGGCACCCCGCGCTCGCCGGTGGCTGGGTTGGGCCGAGCGCGGTGGTCAATCTTTCTGGCGCACTGAGGGGACCCGCCTATAGATGTTTCTCCTTGTTCCGTGCCTTCTTTCCGTTCGGACGCTCGCCCTCCCCCCCGCCGGAGGCCGTGAAAACAAAGGCCTCCGACGATGCCCGCGCACCTACGGCTCCCGGCACGCGGACGCAACTAGGGGGAGGGGTGGCGGCGGCACCAGCCTTGGCCGCCTTCAGTGGTTTGGCGGCCTTGGAGGCGGGGCAGTTCTTACGAATGTGCCCCACCTCCCTACAGGCATGGCACCGCACGCCGTCCGACGTCCAGAAGACGCGGTAGGCAGTCCCCTCGTGCACCACATTAAAACTACCCTCCGTCATCTCCTCCCGCGCCAGCCGGACAAAGAGCTGACGGCGGAAGGAGAACACGTGGCGCAGGCTGTTCCCCCTGAGGCCGAGCGGTATGGGGTTGATCCCTGACCTTACCTCCCCCAGTTGTTGTAGGTGAGGGAGGAGGAGCTCAGCGGGAACAAAGGGCGGGACGTTCGACACGATGACCCTCTGCGCGGTGGCCTCGAGAGGATCCACCGGCAGGAACTTCCCGCCCACCGTGAGCCCCTTTTCGAGGGCCAGGGCCACCGCTTGCTCCGACCCCAGGAAGAACACAGCCTTCCCAGACATCTTGGAGGCTGCGACAATGGCCGAGGGGCCGACTACCCCAGCCATCGCCCGCACGCACTCCTCGATGCTCATTGTGGGGTGAGTGTAGCTCTTGACCCCGTGTTTCCTGGTTATAAGTCTGAATGGTGGCAGAGCAGCGGGTGGCGCAGGAGGTGCCGTGGAAGCGGTTGCCACCTGCGCATATGTCCTTGCTGGCCCTGCCACCGGCGTGGATGGGGTCGCCATCACGGGGTCCCTTTAAGGGCTACACCCACCCCAAAGTCACAGGCCTTAATGGTCTTTATTGGCCTTGTATATTGACTGAGCAGAGGAGCTCTTAACGAGGCACACCTCTCCCCTAGTTGGCAATTGGGGAGGGGCCTTGCTCCCTCTGCTCAGTTGTCTCAATTGTTCTGTTTTTTTTTAAATTAGGAGGAAGGGGTCTCAGAGAGAGAGGGGAGAGACAGAGCGAGAGAGAGAGAGGGAGGGGGGTGGGAAGGTGGGGGGAACTGCGAGGGCAGGTCTCCCCTCGCAGCTGTGGGTGGGTGCAATCCCCAGATGGCAAAAATCAAATAGTCTTTGGGGTGGTCTTCGGGTGAGGGGAGAAGACGTCTTCACCTGGGGCAGCTCGAGCCACCAGGCACACACTCCTAACGATGTTAATCGGGTGATTAAGAAAAATCTTCAGCCTGGTAGCTCCAGCTATCCCAGGCTAGGCAATTGGGGGGGGGGTTCAATTGTGTGTGGGGCCCAGTTGTAAGCAAGGCCCCCACACACACTTCCACACACACACACCCCCTGCGATGTTCCGGCCCTCAGTGGTCTTCTTTCCTCCCCCCACCGATACAACAAAGTCTTTTTGGGAAATGGACCCACACCCACCTGTAGAAATGGTAGAGTCTCCCTCCTTCCACACTGGATGTTTGTTGTTGGTCTTTCCCCCTCTCTCCAACTCTTTGCAGAAATGGTATAAAAGTTTTCTGCTTTTTCCTCCTCTCCTTCTGGGTGAAAGTTGGTGGTGAAGCCCCTTCCTTCCTTCTCTTCCTGGGCTGTTCTCAGGGCTCTCCAGGCCTTCCAGGCAAGAGCAAAAGTTGATAGCTGCTCTCCTCACTGCAGCTCAGCTCCAACTGAGCAGGACACGCCTCCACTGCTCCACGATTGGTTCCTTGTGCATGAAACTCTTTTTGGAGTTCATCTGCAAAACAAAAAACATTAAACCGTGCCACCCGACCTGGGTGACACACCAGACATTTACAAGGCCCTTTTTTTTTTCCCCCTTTTTTTTTGTGTTTTTCTTTTTTTGTTTTTTTTTGGGCACTAAAATCACAATTTTTCCCCAGTGCCCCCTATAAAAGGGAAGGGGGACACTAAAAGCACCGGCAATTAAAGCAAATTAAGTAAGGACTTCATCTAACTCCTTTTTGAATATATTTAGTGAATTGGCCTCAAGGAGGACAAAGGGTTTGATTAGGGCAGGGAAAATGGAGTACGAGAAGAAGCTTGCAGGGAACATCAAGACGGATTGCAAAAGTTTCTATAGATATGTAAAGAGAAAAAGGTTAGTAAAGACAAACGTAGGTCCCCTGCAGTCAGAATCAGGGGAAGTCATAACGGGGAACAAAGAAATGGCGGACCAATTGAACAAGTACTTTGGTTCGGTATTCACTGAGGAGGACACAAACAACCTTCCGGATATAAAAGGGGTCGGAGGGTCTAGTAAGGAGGAGGAACTGAGGGAAATCCTTATTAGTCGGGAAATTGTGTTGGGGAAATTGATGGGATTGAAGGCCGATAAATCCTGAGGGCCTGATGGACTGCATCCCAGAGTACTTAAGGAGGTGGCCTTCGAAATAGCGTCATTTTCCAACATTCCATTGACTCTGGATCAGTTCCTATGGAGTGGAGGGTAGCCAATGTAACCCCACTTTTTAAAAAAGGAGGGAGAGAGAAAACAGGGAATTACAGACCGGTCAGCCTGACATCGGTAGTGGGTAAAATGATGGAATCAATTATTAAGGATGTCATCGCAGTGCATTTGGAAAGAGGTAATATGATAGGTCCAAGTCAGCATGGATTTGTGAAAGGGAAATCATGCTTGACAAATCTTCTGGAATTTTTTGAGGATGTTTCCAGTAGAGTGGACAAGGGAGAACCAGTTGATGTGGTATATTTGGACTTTCAGAAGGCTTTCGACAAGGTCCCACACAAGAGATTATTGTGCAAAGTTAAAGCACATGGGATTGGGGGTAGTGTGCTGACATGGATTGAGAACTGGTTGTCAGACAGGAAGCAAAGAGCAGGAGTAAATGAGGACTTTTCAGAATGGCAGGCAGTGACTAGTGGGGTACCGCAAGGTTCTGTGCTGGGGCCCCAGCTGTTTACACTGTACATTAATGATTTAGACGAGGGGATTAAATGTAGTATCTCCAAATTTGCGGATGACACTAAGTTGGGTGGCAGTGTGAGCTGCAAGGAGGATTCTATGAGGCTGCAGAGCGACTTGGATAGGTTAGGTGAGTGGGCAAATGCATGGCAGATGAAGTATAATGTGGATAAATGTGAGGTTATCCACTTTGGTGGTAAAAACAGAGAGACAGACTATTATCTGAATGGTGACAGATTAGGAAAAGGGCAGGTGCAAAGAGACCTGGGTGTCATGGTACATCAGTCATTGAAGGTTGGCATGCAAGTACAGCAGGCGGTTAAGAAAGCAAATGGCATGTTGGCCTTCATAGCGAGGGGATTTGAGTACAAGGGCAGGGAGGTGTTGCTACAATTGTACAGGGCCTTGGTGAGGCCACACCTGGAGTATTGTGTACAGTTTTGGTCTCCTAACCTGAGGAAGGACATTCTTGCTACTGAGGGAGTGCAGCGAAGGTTCACCAGACTGATTCCCGGGATGGCGGGACTGACCTATCAAGAAAGACTGGATCAACTGGGCTTGTATTCACTGGAGTTCAGAAGAATGAGAGGGGACCTCATAGAAACGTTTAAAATTCTGACGGGGTTAGAAAGGTTAGATGCAGGAAGAATGTTCCCAATGTTGGGGAAGTCCAGAACCAGGGGACACAGTCTAAGGATAAGGGGGAAGCCATTTAGGACCGAGATGAGGAGGAATTTCTTCACCCACAGAAAGTTGTTGAGGCCAATTCACTAAATATATTCAAAAAGGAGTTAGATGAAGTCCTTACTACTAGGGGAATCAAGGGGTATGGTGAGAAAGCAGGAATGGGGTACTGAAGTTGCATGTTCAGCCATGAACTCATTGAATGGCGGTGCAGGCTAGAAGGGCCGAATGGCCTACTCCTGCACCTATTTTCTATGTTTCTATGTTTCTATGTTTAAAACGTAAAATCAAATTAAAATTTGGTTGCCGGGCGTGATGATGCACTCCAGTCCCTCCGGTGCCCACCTCTCGCGGAAGGCCGCGAGCGTACCGGTGGACACCGCGTGCTCCATCTCCAAGGACACCCTGGACCGGATGTAAGAGCGGAAGAGAGGCAGGCAATCAGGTTGAACGACCCCCTCGACCGCCCGCTGCCTGGACCGGCTGATGGCACCCTTGGCCGTGCCCAGGAGCAGTCCTACGAGGAGGCCCTCGGACCTACCCGCTCCCCTCTGCACAGGGTGCCCAAAGATCAGGAGAGTGGGACTGAAGTGCAGCCAGAATTTCAGGAGCAGCCCCTTCAAATAATAAACAGGGGCTGCAACCTTGTGCATTCCATAAAAACATGGAACACGGACTCTTCCAGACCGCAGAAATTGCAGGCGGCCTGGGAGTCCGTGAACCGGCTTAAAAATTTGTTGCACGACACTGCTCCGTGCACCACCCTCCAGGCCAAGTCCCCGATGAATAGTGGGAGGACCCCTGCGTAGAGTGCCCTCCATCGGGGACCCCCGCCTCCTCCGGACGGCAAGATGGTACGCCATGGCGTGTCCGGACGGCCGGCGAGGATGGCAAAGTTGAGAGTGTGCAGGAGCAGCCCGTACAGGAAACCCCTCTGCGCGGAACTGAAAGGCACGGAGGGGATTTCCCCGAGGCGGCTCAAGTTGTGAGGCGCCGGCCCCCGAGGGAGGTTCCGGGGTTTGGCGCCGATGAGGAATTCCGTCCGGACGGGGGTCAGTTCGGACGGGATCTCCCCACGTGCTTGAGCCTCCTCAATGCACCTAACGGAGTCAGGGCCCAGAGCTGTTTTTAGCGACTCGATGGCATCGGTCGCGTGGCGGACGTTGGCAGAATTTAGGCGCCGCGCCAGCGTGTCTGGCGTCATCCAGCCCGCTCCTCCGCCATCGAGCAGGTCCCTGACCCTGGTCACCTCACCAGCCACAGCCCTCTCTTCCGACCGCCACATAAAACCTCGGTCGTGGAGGTACGGATTCCCGAGCAGCGGCTCCTGCAGGACAGCCGCCACTCCAGCCGGCGGAGAGCTGCGCTTGGTGGAGACTTTGTTCCAGACCCTGATGAGTTCCTTGTAAAAGACAGGCAGCTCCCGGAGGGCGGTCCTGACACCCCCCAAGTTCACAAACAGGAGCTGCGTGTCATAATTGAGGTCGCGCTGCTGGCGGAAGAAATTCGTCGCCAGAGCACACCACCTAGGAAGGGGCTCGACGTAAAGGTATCTCTGCAGGGTCTGAAGACGGAAAGTCGCAAGCTGGGCGCTGACGCACACCAACGACTGACCGCCCTCCTCAAGCGGGAGACTCAAGACCGCGGCAGAGACCCAGTGCTTCCTGTTGTTCCAGAAGAAGTCCACCAGCTTCTTCTGTATCTTGGCGACAAACGCAGGGGGAGGGGTCAAAGTGACCAGCCGGTACCACAACATTGCGGCCACCAGCTGGTTTATGACTAGCGCTCGACCCCTGTAGGACAGCACTCGGAGCAGTCCTGTCCAGCGCCCTAGGCGAGCGGCGACCTTGGCCTCCAGCTCCTGCCAGTTCGCCGGCCAGGCTCCCTCGTTGGGGCTAAGGTAGACTCCCAGATAGAGGAGATGGGTCGTGCTCCAGGCAAAAGGCCTGAGCTCCTCCGGCAGGGAGTCCACCCGCCACTGACCCACCAGGAGTCCGGAACATTTCTCCCAGTTGATCCTGGCGGAGGACGCGGCCGAGTAAATCTCCTGGCACTCACGCATCCTCCGCAGGTCAGCGGGATCCTCTACCGCGAGGAGCACGTCATCGGCGTAAGCCGAGAGGACGACCCCCACGCCCGGCCCTTGCAGAGCCAGTCCCGTCAACCTCGTCCGCAAGAGGCGCAGGAAAGGCTCCACGCAAACGGCGTATAACTGGCCGGACATGGGGCATCCCTGGCGCACCCCTCTCCTAAAGCGAAGGGGCGCCGTCAAGGACCCGTTAACCTTAATCAGACACTCCGCGGCGGCGTACAAAAGTCGGATCCGGGCGACGAAATGCGTCCCGAACCCGAAAGCGCGCAGAGTTCCGAGCAGATAGTCGTGATCCACCCTGTCGAACGCCTTCTCTTGGTCGAGGGATAGGAAGGCGACCGACAGACCAGCCTCCTGGGAACAATGGATGAGGTCCCGGACTAGATGGATGTTATCGTGGATTGTCCGGCCCGGGACCGTGTAGGACTGGTCGGGGTGGATCATGTGGTCCAGCACGGCACCAAGGCGAGCAGACATCGCCCTGGCGAAGATTTTGTAGTCCGTGCTGAGGAGGGAGACCGGGCGCCAGTTCTTAAGGAGGCGGAGATCGCCCTTCTTAGGCAGCAGGACGATGACTGCCCTGCGCCAAGAGAGGGGCATCTCCCCGGTCGCCAGACTTTCCCCCAGGACCCGCGCGTAGTCGCTCCCCAGAACGTCCCAGAACGCCCTGTGGAACTCCACGGTCAGCCCGTCCAGCCCCGGGGATTTTCCCCTCGAGAGCCGGTCGAGGGCACCGGTCAGCTCCGCCAGGCTTAGCGGAGCTTCCAGATTTTCGGCGCCCTCCGGGCTGACCTTCGGCAGGTCCTCCCACAAAACTCTACGCGCTTCCTCGCTGGACGGATCCGGAGAGAACAGAGCCCCGTAATATTCATGGGCCCTGTTGTTGACGCCCTCCGGATCTGAGACGAGAGAGCCGTCGTCGGCCAGCAGCGTCAAGAGCTGCTTACGGACACTCTGCCTTTTTTCCAGCGAGTAGAAGAAGGGGGAGCCGCGGTCCAGATCCCGCAGGAACCGGATCCGCGACCTCACGAACGCGCCTCGGGACCCGACGAGCTGCAGGTCCTTCAGCGCGGCCTTCTTCGCTTCGTACACCGTCCGCAGGGCTGGGTCCTGGACGACTTGACCGAGACGGGCTTCCAGGTCGAGCACCTCTTTTTCTAGGCGCCCGACTCTGGCCGCCCGCCTCTTGGTCGACCCCCTCGCGTACTCTTGACAGAAGACGCGGACGTGAGCCTTGCCCACGTCCCACCATAGCCTCAAGGAGGGGAAGCCCCCCTGCTTCCTTCTCCAGTCGGACCAGAATCGACGGAATGAGTCCTGGAACCGCACGTCCTCCAGCAGCCGGTTGTTAAAGTGCCAGTACGCGGACCCCGTCCTCGCGCGGAGCGAAGCGAGCTCCGCCCACACCAGGTGGTGGTCCGAACACGGCACCGGCCGCATGGAGGCCGCCGGGACGCAGGAAACGTACGCCCGAGACACGTAAAGGCGGTCGACTCTGGACCATCCTACTCCAGGCCTCACCCAAGTAAAGGCGCTGGAGTCGGGGTGGAGATTTCGCCAGACGTCCACCAAGTCGAAGGACCCGACCAGGTCCCTCAACTTCTCCATCGCCGTCATGCACTGCGGGGCACCGGAGCGGTCCCTCGCCTCGAGGGTGCAGTTAAAATCCCCCCCGAGGACAATGCAGTCGCCGACGTCGACGGAGCCAAGAAGAGCGGACACCTCTTCAAAGAAGCGCGTCTGCTGCGGGCCGGGCTGAGGGGCGTACACGTTCACGAGATGGAGCGGCACGTCCCCCAGGCGAACCGTTACGTGCAGCAAGCGGCCTGGCACGGGCTCCTCGACCCCCAAGATCTCCGGCTGAAAATGCGGGCCCAGCAAGATGGCCACCCCAGTAGAAGTGGCGGTGAGGTGGCTCATGCGGACCTCTCCTTGCCATTCCAGGAGCCACGTGGCTTCGTCTCCCGGAACGGTGTGGGTTTCTTGCAGGAAGCACACCGCATATTTCCCCTCCCGCAGGAGCGAAAAATTGTCAAATCTACAGCGTGCCCCTCTGCCGCCGTTGATGTTGAGGCTGGCTATGGTTATCTTCATGACTAGAGCATAGTGCAACCTCTACCTAACCTATTGTGGGGGAGGAGTGGAGTCGTTTGTTGACCTCCACTCCTTCAGCAGCCCAGCGAGGAACTTTTTGAGCCGGCGCAGCTCAAGGCCTTGAGCCTTTGATAAGGGCCCGCCCGCGGCCATGGTTTTAGCGGCGGCGCGGACGGACGCGACGATCAGCCCCGGCTCGGACCATCTTTCCAGGGCCAGACGGGCTTGGTCGCGGCGACCCCGGCACTGGACCAAAAAGTCCCGGAGTTCCTCTGCGGGAATGAGGAGGGTCTCAGTGGCGGCCGCGAGCAGATCCACCGCCTCACTGGCGATGGACTCGAGATCTTCACCCGCGTCCTCCACCGAGTCCCCGTCCCCCTCCGGGAGGTCGCCGCTAGCAGCCGGCCCATCGACCGCACGAGGTACGGCAAACGGCCCGGCCGCTCCATCTGGCCCCGGCTCTGCCCCGATCCCACCCCCAGGATCGTCGGCAGAGGAGTCCCCACTGGGCTCTTTTAAAATTGGTGCTGGGTCGGGGAACCGGGGAACAGGGAGAGACCTGGTCAAAGTAATGTTCCAGGTCCTCCAAATCCCCCAGCTCCACAGTAGGGGGCGAGGATTGTTGTTCTTCTCCCTCCCCGCCGCCACCCCCCAGCCCAGCGTGTACAGATTCATTAAAATTGTTCATATTTTCAGTTTCTGCCGAGTCGAGCAAATCCCGGGGGAAGTTGGGTATTGGCTGGGCGGGCTCAGGTTCGGCCTTTTCGGCCCCGCCCGCCTCAGTCCCCGGGACGCTCGACCCGGCGGCTACGCATTCTTCCGCTGGCCCCACGCCCCCCACGACAGGCAGATCTTCCACGCCCTCCCCAGGAGGCAGCGGCTGGGCAGCCTCAACTGCCTCACCCTCCCCGGGTACAGACTCCTCGCGCCTGCAGCGCAATTTGGGGGCGCTGGTGGGGGACACGGGACACGCGGCGGGCACCGCCTCCTCCGCGGAGGGATGTTGTTCCCCCTCCGCCTCATTGGGGCGGTGCCTCTTTTTGTTCCTGGGGGTGCGCGAAGGCAGGGAGACCTCCATGTCTGCCAAGGCCTCCCGCTCCGCCCCCCCCTTTTCCTTTTCTTGCCCGCACCCGGGCCCCTCTGCGGTATTGGTCAAGGGCTCAGGCACGGGCTCAGGGCACCCCGCGCTCGCCGGTGACGGGGTTGGGCTGAGCGCGGTGGTCAAATTTTCTGGCGCACTGAGGGGATCCGCCTCTGGATGTTCTGCCTTCTTCCGCGCCTTCTTTCCGGTCGGACGCTCTCCCTCCCCCCCGCCGGAGGCCGTGAAAACAAAGGCCCCCGGCGATGCCCGCGCACCTACGGCTCCCGGCACGCGGACGCAACTAGGGGGAGGGGTGGCGGCGGCGCCAGCCTTGGCCGCCTTTGGTGGTTTGGCGGCCTTGGAGGCTGGGCAGATCTTGCGAACGTGCCCCACCTCCCTGCAGGCATGGCACCGCACGCCGTCCGACGTCCAAAAGACGCGGTAGGCAGTCCCCTCGTGCACCACATTAAAATAACCCTCCGTCGTCTCCTCCCGCGCCAGCCGGACAAAGAGCTGGCGGCGGAAGGAGAACACGTGGCGCAGGCTGTTCTCCCGGAGGCCAAGCGGTATGGGGTTGATCCCCGACCTTACCTCCCCCAGTTGGTGTAGGTGAGGGAGGAGGAGCTCAGCGGGAACAAAGGGCGGGACGTTCGATATGATGACCCTCTGCGCGGTGGCCTCAAGAGGATCCACCGGCAGGAACGTCCCGCCCACCGTGAGCCCCTTTTCGAGGGCCAGGGACACCGCCCGCTCCGACCCCAGGAAGAACACGGCCTTCCCAGACATCTTGGAGGCTGCGACAATGGCCGAGGGTCCGACTACCCCAGCCATCACCCGCACGCACTCCTCGATGCTCATTGTGGGGTGAGTGTAGCTCTTGACCCCGTGTTTCTTAGTTATTAGTTTGAATGGTGGCAGGGCAGCAGGTGGTGCAGGAGGCACCGTGGATGTGGATGCCGCCTGCGCATAAGTCCTAGCTGGCCCTGCCACCGGCGTGGATGGGGTCGCCATCACGGGGTCCCTTTAAGGGCTACACCCACCCCAAAGTCACAGGCCTTAATGGTCTTAATTGGCCTCGTATCGAAAGACTGAGCAGAGGAGCTCTTAACGAGGCACACCTCTCCCCTAGTTGGCAATTGGGGAGGGGCCTTGCTCCCTCTGCTCAGTTGTTTTTTTTTTGTTTGTTTTTTTAAAATTAGGAGGAAGGGCTCTCAGAGAGAGAGGGGAGAGACAGAGAGAGATAGAGAAAAGGAGGTGCAGGAAAAGAGGGAGGCTGCGAGGGCAGGTCTCCCCTCACAGCGATGGGTGGGTGTTTTTCTTGGGGTGCACTCCCCAGATGGCAAAACAAAACAAAAACACAGTCTTTGGGTTGGTCTTCAGGTGGGGGGAGAAGATGTCTTCACCTGGGGCAGCTAGAGCCAACCAGGCACACACTCCCAACGATGTTCTTAGGGTAATTTAAGAAATCTTCAGCCTGGTAGCTCCAGCTATCCCAGGCTAGGCAAATGTGGGGGGGGGCGGGGTTTCAATTGTGGGGGGGGCCTAGTTGTAAGCAAGGCCCCCACACACACTTCCACACACACACACCCCCCCCGCGATGTTCCGGCCCTCAGTGGTCTTCTTTCCTCCCCCCACCGATACAACAAAGTCTTTTAGGGAAATGCACCCACACCCACCTGTCGAAATGTAGAGTCTCCCTCCTTCCACACTGGATGTTGTTGTTGTTGGTCTTTCTCCCTCTCTCCAACTCTTTGCAGAAATGGTATAAAAGTTTTCTGCTTTTTCCTCCTCTCCCTCTGGGTGAAAGTTGGTGGTGAAGCCCCTTCCTTCCTTCTCTTCCTGGGCTGTTCTCAGGGCTCTCCAGGCAGGAGCAAAGGTTGATAGCTGCTCTCCTTACTGCAGCTCAGCTCCAACTGAGCAGGACACACCTCCACTGCTCCACGATTGGTTCCTTGTGCATGAATCCCAAAAAGTTAGTTTGCAGGTGCAGCAGGTAATCAGGAAGGCGAATGGAATGTTGGCCTTCATTGCAAGAGGGATGGAGTACAAAAGCAGGGAGGTCCTGCTGCAATTGTATAGGGTAATGGTGAGGCCGCACCTGGAGTACTACGTACAGTTTTGGTCACCTTACTTAAGGAAGGATATACTAGCTTTGGAGTGGGTACAGAGACGATTCACTAGGCTGATTCCGGAGATGAGGGGGTTACCTTATGATGATAGATTGAGTAGACTGGGTCTTTACTCGTTGGAGTTCAGAAGGATGAGGGGTGATCTTATAGAAACATTTAAAATAATGAAAGGGATAGACAAGATAGAGGCAGAGAGGTTGTTTCCAGTGGTCGGGGAGACTAGAACTAGGGGACACAGCCTCAAAATACGGGGGAGCAAATTTAAAACCGATTTGAGAAGGAATTTCTTCTCCCAGAGGGTTGTGAATCTGTGGAATTCTCTGCCCAAGGAAGCAGTTGAGGCTAGCTCATTGAATGTATTCAAGTCACAGATAGATAGATTTTTAACCAATAAGGGAATTAAGGGTTATGGGGAGCGAGCGGGTAAGTGGAGCTGAGTCCATGGCCAGATCAGCCATGATCTTGTTGAATGGCGGAGCAGGCTCGAGGGACTAGATGGCCTACTCCTGTTCCAAATTCTTATGTTCTTATGTAGGCCACCATGTCTGGGAGCAATTACTTTCAGCGCAATATTTTATATGACAAAAAAAGTACTGCAAGACCAGCCAGACCACTGGCTGTTGAGTATTCAAACCATCGCCATGTATAGGAAACCTGCAAAAACACGCAGAATTGCACCAGCAGCCAGAAACAATGGGCCCAAGTTTCCACATGATTCGCGCCTGATTTTTAGGAGCAACTGGTGGAGAACGGACTATCTTAGAATTCGCAATTCTCCACATTTTATTTCAGCAGTTCTAGTCAGGTAGAACAGTTCTACTTTGGAACAGAATTTTTTCTTCAAAAGGGGGCGTGTCCGGCCACTGACGCCTGATTTGAAAGTTTCCACAGTGAAAATGTACTCCAAACTAAGTTAGAATGGAGCAAGTGAAGATTTTTGTAGAACTGAAAAAACCTGTTCTACACATTAAAAAATCAGGCCCAGGTTACAAATTAGGCGTCCAGAACGAGGTGGGGGGGGGAGAGGGGAAGGGAACTCATTAAATTCTACAATAAATCCTTATTTATACTTATACAAATATTATACAAATAAATCCAACCTGAATAAACATTTATAAGCAAAGAAAAGATTAAATAAACCAACTTCCTACCTGTGAAAGTGCTTCAGCCAGGGAGAATGCTGCAGTCAGCCTCACAAAACGAGGGAGCCGACCGAACGCAGAGGAGGGGGGGGGGGAGGAGGGAGCCGACCGAACGCGGGGCGGGGGGGGGAGGGAAGGGAAGGGAGCCGACGAACACGGTGGGGGGGGGGAGGGAAGGGAAGGGAAGGGAGCCGACGAACGCGGGGGGGGTGAGGGAAGGGAGCCGACCGAACGCGGGAGGGGGGGGGAGGGAGGGAGCCGACTGAACGCGGGCGGGAGGGAGCCGACCGAACATGGGGGGGGGGGCGGGGGAGGGAAGGGAGCCGACCGAATGCGGGCGGGCGGGAGGGAGCCGACCGAACGCGGGAGGCGGGGGAGGGAGGGGGCCGACCGAACGCGGGGAGGGGGGGGGTGGAGGGAATGGAGCCATTCCAGACGGCTGGCGGGAAAGAGAGAAGGCTGCAGGAAGCCTCAGAAATTGAGGAGCCATTTCCCGACGGCAAAAGGGGGAGGTCGTCGGGAAACGATTGCCTCAACTTTCTGAGGCATCCTGCAGCCTTCTCACTGCTACACTGCCTCTGTGCTGATGGCAATGTACTTTTATTAAAAAATGTTCAAAAACTAAACAGCTACAAAGAACTACAAAAATGGCCGAGTGCCAATGTTTTTTTCACACTGAGCATGCGCGAACGTTCCAATTCGCACGTGCAGTGTTGCCGGCAGGAAAAAAACGAATTTAAATAGGAGCCGCCCCCTCCCACTTCCAAAATCAGCGCGAGTGTAGGCTCCGCCCCCCTGGGTGCCGCGCCAGGCAGACAAGGAGCTGCAAAGCGCTCCAGAATCGCTCGTTTTTTTTCCGGCGCCGTTTTAGGCGCGAAAAACGGGCGCCCAGCTCGGAGGGGCGCCCGTTTTTTATCATGTGGAAACTTGGGCCCAATAATCCAGCAACTAACCTGTAAGTGGTTCATGATTTCTTTAAATAGCGTTGGGGGGGGGGGTCCTTCATTCAGTTTAATGTTGTTTTCAGCTGTGCGAGGTTAAGACAGGGCAAAGTGATTCTGCTACAATCAATTTGTAGTCATTTAACAAACTTAAGATCAGTTACACATTGATTTTTTTTTCATTCATTCCTGGGATGTGGGTGTCATTGGCAAGGGTGGTATTTATTGCCCTTCCCTAGTTTCCCTGAGAAAATGAGTGGCTTGCTATGCTATTTCAGAGTGGAATTAAGAGTCAGCCGCATTGGTGTGGGACTGGAGTCACGTATAGACCAGACCGAGTGAGGACGGCAGGTTTCCTTCAGTGAAGCGGTTGGATTTTTATGACAATCCGACAGCTTCATGGTCACTTGTATGATACCAGCTTTTTGCTTCTAGATTTCTTTAAACTAAATTCAAATTCTCAAACTGCCATGGTGGGATTTGAGCTCAGGTTCTTAGGATTATTAGTCCAGGCTTCTAGTTACTAGTTCATTAACATCACCATAGTATGCTACTGATAGGATAGCCAATGAATAATATGGTAAATCAATATCAAGCATTGTCTTCGAACAAATCTATATTCGCAAGAACAGCATTAAGTTTTAAAATACAAAGCCCTATTTTCTCTCAGACTATCTATCTGACTCTTTGCTCTGTCCAATTAAAACACACGTATAAAGAAAGAAAGAAAGACTTGCCTTTATATAGTGCCTTTCATGACCTCAGGACGTTCCAAAGTGGTTTACAGCCAATGAAGCACGTTTGAATGTAGTCACTGTTGGAATGGCCCTGAAATTCCGGCCTTGCCGAGTCCATACGGAATGAATATCGACCCGGCGAGGCCTCACAAAAGCCGTTTCTTGGCGTGCAATGTGCATGCACCGAAAACCAGCTTTCCTGATCTGTCAAGCTATATCTTGATGGGCGCAGAACAACAAAGGGCGGCGGCAGCAACTGGGAACGGCGGCAGTCGGAGGAGCTAGCATCGTGAGAGCGGAGCGGGCGCGGGACAACAAAGGGTGGCGGCAGCAATTGGGAGCGGCGGCAGTCAGAGGAGCCAGCTGGTGCAGGGGCAGTAAGTAAACAAAGAAGTAAAAAGAAATCGAATTGTGACATCACAGCCAAGCGGGTAAGTGATTGGCTGGTGGATTGGTGAGTATTTTATCTTTTTCTTTTTCTTTTCTTATCAGTAGGTAACCTTTGGCATTGTTGCCAAATGAAGTTAATTAAAGGGTTAAGTCATGACAGGAGAGCCCAGACCCATGTCATGCTCCTCCTGTGCTATGTGGGAAGTGTCCCTGACTATTATGTGTGCAGGAAGTGTATCCAGCTGCAGCTCCTGACAGACCACATTGCGACACTGGAGCTGTGCATGGATTCACTCTGGAGCATCCGCACTGCTAAGGATGTCGTGATTAGCATGTTTAGTGAGTTGGTCACACAGCAGGTAAAGGTTACACAGGCAGATAGGGAATGGGTGACCATCAGGAAGAGCAATGGAAGGAAGGTAGTGCAGGGGTCCCCTGCGGTCAGCTCCCTCCAAAACAGACATACCGTTTTGGGTACTGCTAGGGGAGATGGCCCATCAGGGGAAGACAGCAGCAGTCAAGTTCATGGCACCATGGGTGGCTCTGCTGCACAAGAGTGCAGGAAAAAGAGTGGGAGAGCTATAGTGGTAGGGGATTCTATTGTAAGGGGAATAGATAGGTGTTTCTGCGGTCGCAATCGAGATTCTAAATGGTATGTTGTCTCCCTGGTGCAAAGGTCAGGGGTGTCTCAGAGCGACTGCAGGGCATTCTGGAGGGGGAGGGTGAACAACCAGTTGTTGTGGTGCATATAGGTACCAATGATATAGGTAAAAAATGGGATGAGGTCCTACAAGCTGAATGTAGGGAGCTAGGAGTTAAATTAAAAAGTAGGATCTCAAAGGTAGTAATCTCAGGATTGCTACCAGTCCCAGGTGCTAGTCAGAATAGAAATAGCAGGATAGTTAAGGTGAATACGTGACTTGAGGAATGGTGCAAGAGGGAGGGATTCAAATTCCTGGGACATTGGAACCGGTTCTGGGGGAGGTAGGACCAGTACAAACTGGACGGTCTGCACCTGGGCAGGACTGAAACCAATGTCCGAGGGGGAGTGTTTGCTAGTGATGTTGGGGTGGGTTTAAACTAATATGGGAATCTCTGCAGGGAGACAGAGGGAAGTAAAATGGGACCAGAAGCAAAAGGTAGAAAAGAGATAAGGAAACGTGGAGGGCAGAGAAATCAAAGGCAAAAATTAAAAAGGGCCACATTACAACATAATTCTCAAAGGACAAAGAGTGTTAAAAAAACAAGCCTGAAGGCTCTGTGTCTCAATGCGAGAAGCATTCGTAATAAGGTGGATGAATTAACTGCTTAGATAGATGTTAACGGATATGATGTAATTGGGATTACAGAGACATGGGTCCAGGGTAACCAAGGCTGGGAACACAACACTCTGGCTTATTCAATATTCAGGAAGGATAAACAGGAAGGAAAAGGAGGTGGGGTAGCGTTGCTGGTTAAAGAGGAGACTGATGTAATAGTAAGGAAGGACATTAGCTTGGATGATGTGGAATCTGTATGGGCAGAGCTGCAGAACACTAAAGGGCAGAAAACGCTAGTGGGAGTTGTGTACAGACCACCAAACAGTAGTAGTGAGGTTGGGGATGGCATCAAACAGGAAATTAAAGATTCATGCAATAAAGATACAGCAGTTATCATGGGTGACTTTAATCTACATATTGATTGGGCTAACCAAACTGGTAGCAATACGGTGGAGGATGATTTCCTGGAGTGTATAAGGGATGGTTTTTGAGTTGACCAATATGTCGAGGAATCAACTCGAGAGCTGGCCATCCTAGATTGGGTGTTGTGTAATGAGAGAGGATTAATTAGCAATCTTGTTGTGTGAGGCCCCTTGAGCAAGAGTGACAATAAAATGGTGGAATTCTTCATGAAGATGGAGAATGACACAGTTAATTCAGAGACTAGGGTTCTGAACTTAAAGAACGTATGAGACGTGAATTGGCTACGATAGACTGGCGAATGATACTTAAAGGGTTGATGGTGGATAGGCAATGGCAGACATTTAAGGATCATATGGATGAACTTTAACAATTGTACATCCCTGTGTGGAGTAAAAATAAAATGGGGAAGGTGGCTCAACCGTGGCTAACAAGGGAAATTAGGGACAGTGTTAAATCCAAGGAAGAAGCATATAAATTGGCCAGAAAAAGCAGCAAACCTAAGGACTGGGAGAAATTTAGAATTCAGCAGAGGCGGACAAATGGTTTAATTAGGAGGGGGAAACTGACTGCAAAAGCTTCTATAGATATGTGAAGAGAAAAAGATTAGTGAAGACAAATGTCGGTCCCTTGCAGTCAGAATTAGGTGAATTTTTAATGGTGAACAAAGAAATGGCAGACCAATTGAACAAGTACTTTGTTTCTGTCTTCACTATGGAAGACACAAATAACCTTCCGGAAATACTAGGGGACCGAGGGTCTAGCGAGAAGGAGGAACTGAAGGAAATCCTTATTAGGCAGGAACTTGTGTTAGGGAAATTGATGGGATTGAAGGCCAATAAATCCCCAGGGCCTGATAGTCTACATCCCAGAGTACTTAAGGAAGTGGTCCTAGAAATAGTGGATGCATTGGTGGTTATTTTCCAACATTCTATAGATTCTGGATCAATTCCTATGAATTGGAGGGTAGCTAATGTAACACCACTTTTTAAAAAAGGAGGGAGAGGGAAAACAGGGAATTATAGACTGGTTAGCCTGACATCGGTAGTAGGGAAAATGTTGGAATCAATTATTAAAGATGAAATAGCAGCACATTTGGAAAGTAGTGACAGGATCAGTTCAAGTCAGCATGGATTTATGAAAGGGAAATCATGCTTGACAAATCTTCTAGAATTTTTTGGGGATGTAACTGGTAGAGTGGACAAGGGAGAACCAGTGGATGTGGTGTATTTGGGCTTTCAATAGGCTTTTGACAAGGTCCCACACAAGAGATTAGTGTGCAAAATTAAGGCACATGGTACTGGGGGTAATGTATTGACGTGGATAGAGAACTGGTGGCAGACAGGGAGCAAAGAGTAGGAATAGATGGGTCCTTTTCAGAATGGCAGGCAGTGACTAGTGGGGTACTGCAAGGTTCAGTGCTGGGACCCCAGCTATTTACAATATACATTAATGATTTAGATGAAGGAATTGAATGTAATATCTCCAAGTTTGCAGATGACACTAAACTGGGTGGCAGTGTGAGCTGTGAGAAGGATGCTAAGAGGCTTCAGGGTGACTTGGACAGGTTATGTGAATGGGCAAATGCATGGCAGATGCAGTATAATGTAGATCAATGTGAGGTTATCCACTTTGGTGGCAAAAACAGGAAGGCAGAATATTATCTGAATGGTGACAGATTAGGAAAAGGGGGAGGTGCGACGAGACCTGGATGTCATGGTACATCAGTCATTGAAAGTTGGCATGCAGGTACAGCAGGCAGTGAAGAAGGCAAATGGCATGTTGGCCTTCATAGCGAGAGGATTTGAATATAGGAGCAGGGAAGTATTACTGCAGTTGTACAGGGCCTTGGTGAAGCCACACCTTGAATATTGTGTACAGTTTTGGTCTCCCAATCTTAGGAAGAACATTCTTGCTATTGAGGGAGTGCAGCAAAGATTCACCAGACTGATTCCCGGGATGGCAGGACTGACATATGAAGAAAGACTGGATCGACTAGGCTTATATTCACTGGAATTTAGAAGAATGAGAGGGAATCTCATAGAAACATATAAAATTCTGACGGGATTGGACAGGTTAGATGCAGGAACAATGTTCCTGATGTTGAGGAAGTCCAGAACCAGGGGTCACAGTCTAAGAATAAGGGGAAAGCCATTTAGGGCCAAGATGAGGAGAAACTTCTTCACTCAGAGAATTGTGAACCTATGGAATTTTTTAACCACAGAAAGTTGTTGAGGCCAGTTCGTTAGATATATTTAAAAGGGAGTTAGATGTAGCCCTTACGGCTAAAGGGATCAAGGGATATGGAGAGAAAACAGGAATGGGGTACTGAAGTTGCATGATCAGCCATGATCATACTGAATGGTGGTTCAGGCTCGAATGGCCGAATGGCCTACTCCTGCACCTATTTTCTATGTTTCTATGTTTCTATCCTCCACATCCCTGGCAGAAGGACATCCACCAATGTGGGAAACGTGGCAGCCAATTGCGCACGGAAAGCTCCCACAATATAATAATAATCAGATCATCTGTTTTTGTTATGTTGAGTGAGGGATAAATATTGGCCAGGACACCAGGAATATCTCCCCTGTTCTTCTTTAAAATAGTGCCGTGGGATCTGTTATGTCCACCTGAGAGAGCAGATTGGGCCTCGGTTTAATGTCATCCGAAAGACGGCATCTCTGACAGTGCAGCATTCCCTCAGCATTGCACTGGGGTGTCAGCCTAGATTTACGTGCGTAAGACACTGGAGTGGGACATATTCCATGGCATATAATGGGTTTGAGGCAGTGTGAGGCATGGCGTAAAGATTCAAAGATTCCAGAAATGCTGTGACTCAGGAGATACATTAACCTCTGTTCCTCCCTCTGTTGCGTGACCAAATTCCCATGATTTCACAAATGGCATTTTCTAAACTGGTAGTACTGTCATCACTTCATTTCCTACTTCTAAAAATAAATAGTTTGTTCAGCTGGACTCAATATTTTCTTTCAATTAGCACTGAAGTAATAATTTTTCTCTTTGACAGTTTGAATCGCTATTTTATTTACGCAATGACTCCTGGACTCCTGTCAATGAGTCGGAAGCTACCAGGGGGTCCCAAATTAAAAAAATAACATTCACAACAGATGGAGGTCTGCATAAGCGCCAACCCTTATTCGTCCAAATACAGAGAAACGAATATTAAAACATCCCCGTTGGATTGGCTCAATATTTAAAAGTGTCTTATAGCATTTTTTTCCCGAGGGGGATGGTCGTGAAATAAATCCATTTCTTATTTGTAATATTTTCCATCTTTACAGTGAAGATTTATAATTCTGTGGAGAATAAACACAGGCAAGAAATACAGAGTAACGGATATTAAAAGATTCCTGTTGGCTTGGCTCGGTAAACCTCCTCATTATTTTAAAGTGTCTTATAGCGTTTTTTTTCCCATTGTTGCAAATCATCTTGTTATAAAGAAATCCAAATAAAATTAAAAATGTGTACCATTTTCCCAAATCCGCTTCTTTATTCCTCATTTTGGGAAGTCCAGTGACAACAAAATAAAACACTTGAACTGCGCATGCATGACTACTTCCTGTTCATTGGCAGCAGTCGCGTCCTTTTATTTGTCATACCTGTCTTGGTCTCTCAGGGCCTCAGGTCACTGACGGGTAACTGTCTACCTGATGGCCACCATACCCATTTTTTAAACAACCACTAGTAGCATTTTTATATTGCAAAAGTGATGTGGGGGAGGTGGAGGTGGGCAGTGCCCAAATGGAGACCTTGTACCACTCTCCCTTTATTTATTGTCCTATCAGAAAAAGTCAAATTTAAAATTGGCTGCTTGGTCAGCCCACAGAGCTAAATACAACAAATATACTGTAAAATTCCTTTTGAATTGTGCCTTTTCTGATTATATTCAATAGAAATTTGGACAATAATTCTTACTTTAAATAAATAAGTGAAACCCTGCTTCACTGTAATTGTATAGTATTTTCAAAAGAGATGGAAACTAATAACAAAGATTAGTTACTTATTAGTATGTCTGTACTTGTACAGTCACTGTCCTACTTATAACTGCAATCTATGGATAGTAGAAGCATGTGTGCGCACTCGGTCCGTGTAGCAGAGCTTGGTCTCCAGTTGTCTTGGTTAATCCTTACCACTGGATCAAGACCTAGCTCTGTCAAGCTCGTGTGGTGGCTAGTGTGCAATGGCTAGCCCACATTAAAAAAATTCCACACACAGGCACCTTCCACCCTTCAATATGTAGTTCGGGACCTGGAATGTTAGGTGCCTCATTGAAACACCTGTGAACTCATCTCTTTTTGGTGTGGAAGCGGGTCATCCTCGATACGAGGTACTGCCTAATACTATACATAATAAGAACATAAGAACATTAGAAATAGGAGCAGGAGTAGGCCATTTGGTCCCTCGAGCCTCCTCTGCCATTTAATAAGATCATGGCTGATCTGATCCTGGCCTCAACTCCACTTTCCTGCCCGCTCCCCATAATCCTTGACTCCCCTATCGTTCAAAAATCTGTCTATCTCCACCTTAACTACATTCAATGACCCAGCTGCCATCGTTCTCTGGGGTAGAGAATTCCATAGATTTACGAACCTCTGAGAGAAGAAATTCCTCCTGATCTTAGTTTTAAATGGGCGACCCCTTATTCGTAAACTATGCCCCCTAGTTCTAGATTCCCCCGCAAGGGGAAACATCCTCTCTGCATCTACCCTGTCAAGCCCCTGCAGCTGATTTAAGTCGGTGCTTCTAATCTCTCTTTATCCCAAAGTGGCTGGACTACAAAGGGGAGGAAGTGATGCTTCAGTTGTACAGAACCTCGGTCAGACTCCACCTGGATCCCTGCATTCAGTTCTGGGCACTGCACCTCAGGAAGGGTATATTGGCCTTGGAGAGAGTGCAGTGCAGCTTCCCCAGAATGAAACCGGGGCTTGGAGGGTGAGATTATGATGACAGACTATGTAAACTTGTATTTCCTTGAGTATAGGAAATCGAGGGGTGATCTGATCCAGGTGATTAAGATGATGAAAGGATATGATAGGGTAGACACAGAGAAACTATTTCCTCTGGTGAAAGAATCAGGATCAAAGGGGCACAATCTTAACATTAGAACCAGGCCAGTTAGGAGGGAAATGAGGAAGTACTTTTTCATTCAAAGGGTGGGAGGAATCTTTAATTCTCTTCCTCAAAGGCTATGGATGCAGTGACAATTGGAGCTTTAACTACTGAGATTGATAGATTTTTGATAGGTAAGGGTGTCGAGGGATATGGATCAAAGGTGAGTAGATGGAGTTAGGACACAGATCAGTCATGATCGGCACAGGTCTGAGGGGCTGAATGGTCCACTCCAGCTCCTGTGTGCTTAACCTGTGATTTCCACAGGTGAATAGGAGGGAATATGCTCTAAGGCTTTTAGGGTTGATTGGAGACCTGATGGCAGCTCATGAGACCTGTTGTTGTTGGGTCTCCAGAGGTCAGACCATTTATATCAAAGTGTATAGTCTTTGGGGTTGATTTATGAAGAAAGGTTAAGCAGGTTCAGCCTGGACTCATTGGAGTTTAGAAGAATGAGAGGTGATCTTATTGAAACATATAAGATACTGAGGGGGCTCGACAAGGTAGATGCAGAGAGGATGTTTCCACTCATGGGGGAATCTAGAACTAGGGGACATAGTTTAAGAATAAGGGGTCGCCCATTTAGAATTGAGATGAGGAGAAATTTCATCTCTTTGAGACTTGTAAATCTGTGGAATTCTCTACCCCAGAGAGCTATGAAGACTGGATCATTGAGTGTATTTAAGGTGGAGATAGACAGATTTTTGAACGATAAGAGCATCAAGGGTTATTGGGAGCGAACAGGTAAGTGGAGCTGAGCCCAAGATTAGATCAGCCATGATCTTATTAAATGGTAGAGGAGGCTTGAGGGGCCAAATGGCCTACTCCTGCTCCTATTTCTTATGTTCTTATGTAGTCGATGGCAGATGCACAGTGGTCCTTACAAGGTATGAAACAGTTTCCCAGGAATGACCCGGAGAGAAGGATCTGGCTTCTGTTTGCTGCATTGCGGCTGTATCCCACTCAACTGCGTGCGGGATCAAGCTCACAATCCCCATCTGCAAAAAAATAACTGATTTTTGTTTACTCAGAGTTGTGGCTTGAACCTCAAAACGGAACCTTCTCGCCTACTGCATCACCAGAATCCGTAAAGTGGGCACTCGGAATACGACCATGCCCCCTCACTCCTGAGAAATGAGTTTCAATCCACCCCAGGTCTGACCTGAGCCATTTCGTTGTGGTCCTGATTCAGATGAGCGAAGCAGCTTATGTCCATAATATTTTTTTAAAACCCTGTCGCAATTCATCTTATAACGATAATTAACGGCGTAGAAAAATGTGCTTTTGTTTAGTTGCTGCATTCTCTTGAAATGATGGCTATTCAGAGCTCCAGAGGCAGATAAGAATGAAAGGGACACAGAGGAGAAATGAAGGAAAATATTTTATGAATCTTTAAAACCCACATCTCAGCATTTGAACATAGCGATATGTGTAGGGTCGTGGATCACTGGAAAGGTACAATTCACTTTGTATCGTTATATAAGAATGGAATCCTTATAGAGGACCCCACAGTACAACCTGAAGGATCAAACCTTCCTCGCAAACTGCGGACAACCATCAATCGCCTCAGAACCGGTCATGGTAGATGCTGCCACCTTCTCCATAGACCGAAGATTAAAGCATTCCCATCATGCGACTGTGCAGTTCCTAATCAGACCCTGGAGCACATCATTGAGCACTGCCCTCAGAGGAGATTCACAGGCAGCCTACAAGATATCCACACTGTTACACCGGAAGCTTTAGTCTGGATATCTGACTGCGATATTGACATTTGATTTGTTTTGCTACTACCATACGAAAGAAGAAGTATAGTGATACTACTTAAATTGTCAGTGCCAAATGGAGAACTGAATGTTTTCATTTTCACCACAAACATTGAAACACAGGAAGCAATTTTTTTTCCATGGAAAAATCAATAGAGTGAAAAAAACATGTAATAAAAATGAACAGCCTGAGGGTTGGGGGAGGAGGTGGGGGGGGGGGTTGTGGGGGGTTGGGGGGGGGGAAGGAAAATGGCACATTTCCTGGGAATGTGCGTGTGTGGGGGTGGGGGGGGGTGGGGGAGCAATATGAATCCTGCTCCTCGTAACTTTGTCCTAATTTGCGCTCGAGGGGAAGGGACAGGCATATTTCAGGCCCATCGCCCTCCCACCCCCCCGCTCCCCCCTCTCCATTGTGTGGTGTCCCCCCGCCAGCCTAGGAATTCAACCTAGCATGCCAATCTTAGGCCTGTCAGATCCTATGCCTGCTGACACTAGGTCTACTAAAGACCCCAGAAATGTGAAGAAAGAAAGGCAGCTGACCCCAGCGTGATCGACGACCTTCAGTACTGTGGCCCCTTTTGCTCCTTGTGGGGAACAACCCTTAGCTCGCCAGCCCAATAAGGACCTGGAGCTCGGTCCCTTGGACCAGCCGGGTGCTGCTCCCATTTTATGGCAACTCCTTAGGTCGGGCTTTCTCTGCTGCCCCTCCACAGCCGCGGGCTTCCTACCTCAAAACTTACAATGAACGCTGTCCCCAGGGTTCAGTGGGTCCCCAGGGGGGTCAGTGATTTTTCCAGGAGGCAGCCTGAAGTTCCCATCCCGTCCCTCCACCACCCCCCTCTCCCCCCCCTCCCTACTGCACTTCCTGCAGTGTGGAGTGAGATCCCAGCAATTCCAGGCCACGAGTTTCAGTTGGTAATATTGCCACATAAGAAGATAAGAAATAGGAGCAGGAGAAGGCCATTTGAGCCTGCTTCACCATTTAATAAGATCATGGCTGATCTTTGACCTCAACTCCACTTTCTCACTCAAACCTTAGCTGAAAGAGGACTCACCTCTATGTAGTTTCAAAAAGAGCGGGGCATAACTCACCTTCGGCAGTTGTGGAAAAAGGCTGGTAGCGGATTGGCCGCCCGTTGTACAGTCCGACGGGATGTATAAGCAGTGACTGATCCGCAGATGCCCGTTTTGGGACCCTGTCAAAGATGAATTTTACCCCCCCTGAAATATCCGCTAACTTTAGCAAAATCCCTTCTGACACAATTCAAACTGTTGAAATTCTCTAATTATAACATGGAAATCTTATATTGGCTGGGTTAATCATATCAGTGAATAAATACTGTTGTAATCTGGTCAGGTAATATTAAATAGGGATAATACAATTTCATAATATTATGCAGTGATAACACTTGTATTTATATAGTGACTTTGATATTGAAATGTCTCAAAGTGCTTGACAGTAAATGACCTTGAAGCAAGAAAGCTATGCCTTTTTTTTTAGAAATTTCTCATTAGGCTTCAGCTGGAGCATTAAATTCTGGGCACCACATTGCAGGATGAATGACAAGGCCTTAAAGAAGGTGCAGGAGAAATTTACTAGAATACCAGGAGGAAATTGCCATGGCTCTGACCATCATTTTCTAATCCTCCCTGGCCATAGGTGTGGTGCCAGAGGATTGGAGAATTGCTAACGTTGAGCCCAACATTGCCCAAGCTGGTTTTTTTGGCACACTGACCTGAAGCATGCCGACTTTGTGCGTTGGAAATGGCGCCGGGAAAAACTCGCCCCATCCTCGCCGCTGTTCACAGTCCCCGGAGTCCTGGTGTGGCGTCGATGCTGAAGCGGGGGCGGAGCCAAACACCCGTGCCGAAAACAGTGCCGGCATCTGCGCACATGCGCAATAGAGACAAAACTTGGCACTCGCCCATTTTAAAGTGGATCGCACCTGTAATTGTTTGCCTGCCAGGAGAGCTCTTAATCTAAATAGCTGGTATGCTGAATGCAAGCTGGAGTATCCTGTCTGAAATTAACCGTTGCATGCCTGGAGAAGTGTTTAGGACCATTGCAAAAGTGCTGCTAAGTGTCTCAGAGGACTGTGTGTTTTGAAAAATCACAGTTTGACTAAGTGCAGTGGAAAAGTGTGTAGAGTATTGCAAAAGTCCTGTTAGTGTCTCGCAGCAATAATACAGCAACGACCACCAAGAACAAAGAATTTCATGTGTGACGAAGTTGAGTCACTAGTTACTGTAATTGAGATCAGATGGCAACACTTGGATACCAGCAGAGGTCACACAAAAGTGTCACCAAAGAGATGAAGAAACACTGGAACGAAGTTGCAGAAGAATTCTGCAGATTGTATGATCAACAAGAGATCTGGCAGGCAGTGTAAAAAGAAGTGGCAGGACCTTGGTCAAGTAGTTAATGTAAGTAATATTTCCATTTTTTCAATGTAATTTCAATTATAAATGTGACCAGCTGTATATGTCCTACCCAGCAGAAAGACACCCTCTCTAAAAAGTTGCATTTTCATCTTTGCAGAAGAAACTGGCCCACAACAAAAGGGAAACAACTAGAACAGGAGGAGGCCCACCAAATCTGCACCTACTGACACCCTTGGAAGAGAGGGTCGCTGCTTTGATGGGTCCTGCCTGGAAAAAAACCAGCAGTACTGCACAAGCTGGGCCCACACGCAAGGGAGTGGGTAAGTCATGAAAAGTCATCGTGGCCCTTCAAATCTACCTGCTGCCTGGCCTGCTATGTGTGAGCCTACTCATGCCACCCATTTCACTCTTCTGTTATATGTTGCAGAACTTGAGGACAATCCTCCTGATGATCCAAATCAAGATTCAGACGTGGACGAGCCTGAAGAGGAGAGCAACCCTCCAGAACAACATGGACGTGAGGGGCACTTTGAGTGGATATGGGAGGGGTTCGATGACAGGAGTGTTCTACTGAATCTTGAGGAGGTCAACATATCTCAGTTGCCAGGCTCTTCCGTGATTAGTGGTTTGATGTTCTATGGTTTCCCACCGTCCGAGGTTGCAGGTCCCAGTGGTGGTGATGGTGTTGTGCCGCAGCATCGCACACCCACGGCCCCACTTTCCGAGGTTACAGGTCCCAGCAGTGGTGGTGGTGGTGGTGCTGGTGCAAATCAGCAGGGAACACCCAGGGTCCCAAGGTCCCAGCCTGTGCCTCCCAGTGGGATGCCGCGAGCCAGATCCAGGGGGAGGGGAAGGAGACACGGACCACGCTCTCCTGAGATGCAGGATGCAACAGAGGTGGTTCAGATGATGGCATTGGGTGGGGAGAGTTTTGAGCTTACCCGATCACTCCTGGTCACCATAACTGGGGTGAGTGAGGAGGTAGCGGGACTGTCGGGAGAAGTAACAGTAATGGCCCGGGAAATAGGAACCATGTCCGCTAACATCAGTGAGGGAATGGTGGCCATGAGGGATGGAATTTGAGAGATAGTGGAAAGGACGACAGTTGCAATGACCAAGGCCATGAGGGAGGGAATGTTGCTGCAATAAGGGAACATGCCCAGACCCCACGCCCACTGACAGAATCGCCTGCCACTCCCACTCCAATCCCCGTACCAAGCTCTGCACAGGCCGAGGCCGCATCCTCCAGCTTGCCGCCTGGGCCCTCCAACTTGCCACGTGACGTTGACACCCCCCACCCTCAAGAAGTGCCCAATGGCCGAGATGTTACAAAGAAGAATCTTGATGTGTACCCCAGAAACACTGCGCCACCGTTCTTATGCAAAGTGTAAATCTACTGTAGGTCTTGGTAATTTGTGTTAAAATACCAATTGTGCAGAAAGCTTGTGAACAGTTTTCAGCTCGGTAAAGAGACTCATTTAAATGGAATAGAAGAGGAAAATGTCTGTTAAGACCCTAAATACAATAGAAGAGTCAAACCACTGGTTATAGACATGTTTTGTGCTTTTTTTTGTTCAGAATAGTAACTCTAGTGAGAGTATTGATGTCTCCAATACAAGCACTCAAAACCTGACAAAACCATAGTTGGCAATAATGAGAAAGTGTGCACAGATCTGATAAGACCTTCTGAGAACATTGAATGTGCTCCAAAATAATGGGCAATCAGCGAGGATTGCCAATTAGTAAAATGAAACTTAAAGTGGTGTGAATTAATGTGATGATGTAGGATTCTGACTGTATTGCCATTTTAAAAAGTCCCGTTTTATTCTCATCCGTTTGAGCAACAGGGTGGCTAGTTGATAAAACTACACTACACATTGGTTTTAATCACAATGTTATGCTAAGCTAATGATTTTATCAGGATCTGACTGCAGCCATAATCTGATTAATCAATGTGTATGAACAGAGTAAAAACTCCCAGAAGATCAATTATTTGATATAAAGTATTTGATACTGTATTTTTCTGTTTAGATATGCAATACATTTTCTGCATTAACTTATTGAAGCGATACGTGTTTTTTCCCACTGGTGATTTATGTATGTTGCTATTATTGAGTCATGCTGACTTTATCCTACAATCAGAAAAACTACTGCAATCCCTCATAGGAAAACTTTTCTTGTTTGAGGGCAGAATTTAAGATTATCTGTTTCCTGTCATTTCTGATTCGATTGTTAGTTCAAAGTAGATTGGCATTTCTTTATTTCCGTGACTTGTAATGAAAGTTGCCTCTTTTTGCTGGCTATAAGAGTCCTACTTAAATAGAGTCTGGACTATGCCAACTTGGTCCATAATACTAAACTGCCAGAATTCAGCACCAACTGCTGCTATATTGGTAAGGTTGGCTGAAGTAAGGACGGTCATGCTGATGCAGCTGGGGTTGCTTTCCTGAGGTACATCGGTGAGACAGAGTAAAGGAGGTTATACTCTTCATTTGGCCATGACATTCCTTAAAACTTACCTCTTTGACCAAGCTTTTGGTCATCTGCCGTAATTTCTTCTTATGTGGCTCGGTGTCAAATTTTTGTCTTATAACACACTCCTGTGATGCGCCTTGGAATGTTTTACTATATTAAAGGCGCTATATAAATACAAGTTGTTGTTGTTGTAGGTGTCCTCAGGCCTGTCACTGGGCAACAGAATGTTTATTCTCCAGCACGGATGTTCAACTCACTGATGTCCTCAAAATAGCTCTTTACATTCAGTACTTTAGTGCAAAATATTTTATCAGTTTAGAAAACTGCAGAATTGGGCATATGAAGCAAGTTTTGCATAATATGTGCACGAGTGAATGGTGCAACTGCTTTGGAGGATTTTTTCTCCGTCTTAAACAACTGTTCCCGGTTCAGTTCATTGACGTAATTCGTTCTAGATACATGTGCTCCAGCAGCGGTGAAATAATTTCCCTTGCCTGTTAGCCTCACTGGTGTTACGCCTCGACATTCAGATTTGGTGCTCATGGTTCCATGATAGAATCATGCACTAATATATCTGCCCAGCCCTCACTGCAGACAAAATCTGATATAAAGCTGCAGAAATGTGCTGGAAGAAATCTTGGAAATTTATAGTTTGTATTTTGTTGTTCTGCTTCATCCAAATGGATGCTGTTAAAAGAAAGACTTGGATTTATATAGCACCTTTCATGACCACCAGACGTCTCAAAGCGCTTTACAGCCAATGAAGTTCTTTTGGAGTGTAGTAACTGTTGTAATAGAAACATAGAAACACAGAAAATAGGTGTAGGAGTAGGCCATTCGGCCCTTCGAGCCTGCACCGCCATTCAATGAGTTCATGGCTGAACATGGAACTTCAGTACCCCATTCCTGCTTTCTCGCCATACCCCTTGATCCACCTAGTAGTAAGGACTACATCTAACTCCTTTTTGAATATATTTAGTGAATTGGCCTCAACAACTTTCTGTGGTACAGAATTCCACAGGTTCACCACTCTCAGGGTGAAGAAGTTTCTCCTCATCTCGGTCCTAAATGGCTTACCCCTTATCCTTAGACTGTGACCCCTGGTTCTGGACTTCCCCAACATTGGGAACATTCTTCCTGCATCTAACTTGTCTAAACCCGTCAGAATTTTAAACGTTTCTATGAGATCCCCTCTCATTCTTCTGAACTCCAGTGAATACAATCCCAGTTGATCCAGTCTTTCTTGATATGTCAGTCTCGCCATCCCGGGAATCAGTCTGGTGAACCTTCGCTGCACTCCCTCAATAGCAAGAATGTCCTTCCTCATGTTAGGAGACCAAAATTGTACACAATACTCCAGGTGTGGCCTCACCAAGGCCCTTAACAACTGTAGTAACACCTCCCTGCCCCTGTACTCAAATCCCCTTGCTATGAAGGCCAACATGCCATTTGCTTTCTTAACCGCCTGCTGTACCTGCATGCCAACCTTCAATGACTGATGTACCATGACACCCAGGTCTCGTTGCACCTCCCCGTTTCCTAATTTGCCACCATTCAGATAATAGTCTGTCTCTCTGTTTTTACCACCAAAGTGGATAACCTCACATTTATCCACATTATACTTCATCTGCCATGCATCTGCCCACTCACCTAACCTATCCAAGTCACTCTGCAGCCTCATAGCATTCTCCTCGCAGCTCACACTACCACCCAACTTAGTGTCATCCGCAAATTTGGAGATACTACTTTTAATCCCCTTGTCTAAATCATTAATGTACAATGTAAACAGCTGGGGCCCCAGCACAGAGCCTTGCGGTACCCCACTAGTCACTGCCTGCCATTCTGAAAAGTACCCATTTACTCCTACTCTTTGCTTCCTGTTTGCCAACCAGTTCTCAATCCACATCAGCACACCACCCCCAATCCCATGTGCTTTAACTTTGCACATTAATCTCTCGTGTGGGACCTTGTCGAAAGCCTTCTGAAAGTCCAAATATACCACATCAACTGGTTCTCCCTTGTCCACTCTACTGGAAACATCCTCAAAAAATTCCAGAAGATTTGTCAAGCATGATTTCCCTTTCACAAACCCATGCTGACTTGGACCTATCAAGTCATCTCTTTCCAAATGCGCTGCTATGACATCCTTAATAATTGATTCCATCATTTTACCCACTACCGATGTCAGGTTGACCGGTCTATAATTCCCTGTTTTCTCTCCCTCCTTTTTTAAAAAGTGGGGTTACATTGGCTACCCTCCACTCCATAGGAACTGATCCAGAGTCAATGGAATGTTGGAAAATGACGCTATTTCGAAGGCCACCTCCTTAAGTACTCTGGGATGCAGACCATCAGGCCCTCGGGATTTATCGGCCTTCAATCCCATCAATTCCCCCAACACAATTTCCCGACGAATAAGGATTTCCCTCAGTTCCTCCTTCTTACTAGACCCTCTGACCCCTTTTATATCCGGAAGGTTGTTTGTGTCCTCCTTCGTGAATACCGAACCAAAATACTTGTTCAATTGGTCTGCCATTTCTTTGTTCCCCGTTATGACTTCCCCTGATTCTGACTGCAGGGGACCTACGTTTGTCTTTACTAACCTTTTTCTCTTTACATATCTATAGAAGCTTTTGCAGTCCGTTTTAATGTTCCCTGCAAGCTTCCTCTCGTACTCTATTTTCCCTGTCCTAATCAAACCCTTTGTCCTCCTTTGCTGAGTTCTAAATTTCTCTCAGTCCCCGGGTTCGCTGCTATTTCTGGCCAATTTGTATGCCACTTCCTTGGCTTTAATACTACCCCTGATTTCCCTTGATAGCCACGGTTGAGCCACCTTCCCTTTTTTTATTTTTACGCCAGACAGAGATGTACAATTGTTGTAGTTCATCCATGCGGTCTCTAAATGTCTGCCATTGCCCACGCACTGTCAACCCCTTAAGTATCATTCGGCAATCTATCCTAGCCAATTCATGCCTCATACCTTCAAAGTTACCCTTCTTTAAGTTCTGGACCATGGTCTCTGAACTAACTGTTTCTTTCTCCATCCTAATGTAGAATTCCACCATATTATGGTCACTCTTCCCCAAGGGGCTTCGCACAACGAGATTGCTAATTAATCCTCTCTCATTACACAACACCCAGTCGAAGATGGCCTCCCCCCTAGTTGGTTCCTCGACATATTGGTCTAGAAAACCATCCCTTATGCACTCCAGGAAATCTTCCTCCACCGTATTGCTTCCAGTTTGGTTAGCCCAATCTATATGCATATTAAAGTCACCCATGATAACTGCTGCACCTTTATTGCATGCACCCCTAATTTCCTGTTTGATGCCCTCCCCAACATCCCTACTGCTGTTTGGAGGTCTGTACACAACTCCCATTAACATTTTTTTCCCTTTGGTGTTCTGCAGCTCTACCCATATAGATTCCTCATCATCCAAGCTAATGTCCTTCCTAACTATTGCATTAATCTCCTCTTTAACCAGCAATGCTACCCCACCTCCTTCTCCTTTTATTCTATCCTTCCTGAATGTTGAATACCCTTGGATGTTGAGTTCCCAGCCCTGATCATCCTGGAGCCACCTCTCTGTAATCCTAATCACATCATATCTGTTAACATCTATTTGCACAGGTAATTCATCGACCTTATTATGGATATTCCTTGCATTAAGACACAAAGCCTGCAGGCTTGTTTTTTTAACACCCTTTGTCCTTTTAGAATTATGATGTAGTGTGGCCCTTTTTGTTTCTTGCCTTTGTTTACTCGGCCTTCCACTATTGCTTTTTACCTTTCTACCATCTGTTCCTGACTCCATATTACTTTGCCCTGTCTCGCTGCATTGGTTCCCATCCCCCTGCCATATTAGTTTAAACATCCCGAACTACATTAGAAAATGTTACCCCGAGGACATCAGTTCCAGTCCTGCCCAAGTGCAGACCGTCCCTTTTGTACATGTCTCACTTCCCCCAGAACTGGTTCCAATGTCCCAGGAATTTGAATTCCTCCCTTTTGCACCACTGCTCAAGCCATGTATTTATTTTAACTATCCTGCTCCCTCTACTCTGATTAGCATGTGGCACTGGTAGCAATCCAGAGATTACCAGCTTTGAGGTCCTACTTTTTAGTTTAACTCCTAGCTCCCTAAATTCAGCTTGTAGGACATCTTCCCGCTTCTTACCTATATCGTTGGTAGCTACATGTACCACGACAACTAGCTGTTCACCCTCCCTTGCCAAAATGTTCTGCAGCCGCTCCGAGACATCCCTGACCCTTGCACCAGGGAGGCAACATACCATCCTGGAGTCTCAGTTGCGGCCGCAGAAACTCCTATCTATTCCCCTTACAATAGAGTCCCCTATCACTATAACTCTCCCACTCTTTTTCCCGCCCTTCTGTGCAGCAGAGCCACCCATGGTGCCATGAACCTGGCTGCTGGTGCCTTCCCCTGGTAAGTCATCTCCCCCAACAGTATCCAAAATGGTATATCTGTTTTGGAGGGAGATGACCGCAGGGGACTCCTGCACTACCTTCCTGCTCTTGCTTGTCTCTTGGTCACCAATTCACTATCTGTCCTAACCCTTACCTGCGGTGTGACCAACTCACTAAATGTACTATCCACAACATTCTCAGCATCGCGCATGCTCCAGAGTGAGTCCATCCGCAGCTCCAGTGCCGTCATGCGGTCTGTCAGGAGCTGCAGCTGGACACACTTCCCGCGCACATGTGGGAAACGCGGCAGCCAATTTGCGCACCAACAAGTTCCCATACACAGCAATGTGATAATGACCAGATAATCTGTTTTTGGATATGTTGATTGAGGGATATATATTGTCCAGGACACCGGGGATAACTCACCTGCTGTTCTTCGAAATAGTGCCATGGGATCTCGTTTTAACGTCTCATCCAAAAGACAGCACCTCCGACAGTGCAGCGCTCCCTCAGCATTGCACTGAAGTGTCAGCCTACATGTTTTGTGCTCAAGTCCCTGGAGGGGGACTTGAACCCACAATGAGTCCTTAACTTCAGCCAACACAACCAACATATCTCCAACAGTGGCTTATTCAGCTCCAGCACAGTTGCTTCTGGTGTCCATCCTTGGTCCCCTCCTCTGCCTCACCTGTTTCCTGCTGTCCGGTAGCATCATCTGTAGATAGAAGGTCAGCCTCCACATGTATGCTGATGACATCCAGTTCTACCTCTACACTACTTCCCCTGACTCCAAGACCAGCGGTCTGTTGGCAGACTTCCTGCCTGACAGTAAATCATGGATGAACCAGAATTTCTTACAATTAAATACAGGGACAGCTATTGATTTTGGCCCCTGCTCAACCAAAGGCTGAACTTCCAACCCCTTATGCTGTCCACTACCAAGACTGCTTACTTCTACCCCTGTGATATTGCTTGCTTCCGCTGCTACTTTAACCCTACTTATAGGCTTGACTTCCCTAGTTCTGCCATTACTATCCTCTCAACCTCCATTGGGGACAGGAGTACCTGCAGATAGGTGCCATACACCTTCCATGCTTTTCTTTCTCTTCGTTGCACCAGTAGAGGGGAATCCAGAAGGAAACACCCTGGCCTCCTGTGGTGAATGGATCTAATAGCAAGTTTTAGTTGATAAAAACAAATATAAATGAATCCCAATGATTAATTTCACTCCCAGGGACCTTTGTCATCCTTCGCCCTCCAGGTTCGGCCTGTGAGTCTATTCGGTTCCTGGCTGTAATGCATTATCACATGATTTGGTATGAGCATGCTCAGTTCACTCTGGCCTAATAAAGAAAATCCATGGAGAGCAACTCATCGTGTCTCTGGCCTTCATTTGTTCTATCCACATATATTACATTTTGACGACGAGGCTGATCTGCAACCAAACTCCATATACCCTCATTTGGCCCATATCTCTTAATACTTTTGGTTAACCTAAAGCTATCAATCTCCGACTTAAAATTAACAATTGATCCAGCATCAATTGCCATTTGTGGAACTTTATTCAGCTCATCCAGTCTGTTCCATCATTCAATCAGATCATGGTTGATCTGCACCTCAACTCCATTTACCTTTGATCCATATTCCTTGATACCCTTACCTAACAAAAATCTATTTATCTCAGTCGTGAAAATTTCAATCAGCCCAGCATCCACAGCTTTTGTGTGAAAATGTACTTCCTGATTTCACCCCTGAATGGCCTAGCCCATGTTCTGGATTCTCTCACCAGAGGATACGGACTCTCACCTCAATTAGATCATCCCTCAACCTTCTAATCTCAAGGGAATACAAGCCAAGTTAATGCAACCTGCCCTCATAATGTATCCTTTTAAGCATTGGAATCATTCTGGTGAATCTGGGCTTTACTCTTTCCTGAGGTGTGGTGCCCAAAACCGAGCACAGCACTCCAGGTGGGGTCTGAACAGCCCCCTTAAGTAAAGACCAACATTCCATTGGCTTTTTGATTATTTTTTGTACCTGTGCACTAGCTATTAGTGAGTTGTGTACCTTGACATCCAAATCCTTTTGCTCCTCTACAGTTCCTAGTCTCTCACCATTAAGAAAATATTCTGATTTGTCTTTTGCAGATCTAAAATGACCTTCAGCTTTCACAGGTTGGCCATGTCTCTTTGTAACCTCCTGCTCCCATCTGCACTACTTACTGTGCCTCCTAATTTAGTGTCAACTGCAAACCTGGATATACAACTTGTAATGAGATCATGTATAGCGCCCTCTAGCTAGGAGATATAGTGGGCTGTATTGAGAGAGAGAGGGTCTGTGAAGGAACGCCTTCTTAAAGTCATGACTGTAAGGATGCTTGGTAAAGTTGATTGCACAATCAAGGACAAAGCTGACAGAAAGTATCCTAACAAGATCATGGCTACCTTCTCCATTAAAGGTCAAATGTTAAAAATGCTAATAGATTGTGGGGCCACATGCAATGTGCTACCTCTTAGATACTTACCAAAAGGCTTTAAGATAAAACAATTTAAGACAATACTGTCACTATATAACAACCATGCAACCATTCCAGTGGTAGAAACTTGTAATGTGCGACTGGAAAATACAAAGAACAAGCAAAAGCACATTATGCCCTTTGTGATCATTGAGGGCCAAAGTGCACCACTGATTGGCTCATGCACTGCTCAACAGCTGCAACTGATAAAAGTGCAGCATCAGAATATCGCGATGATAAATGAACCACGCGAATCACAAACTACGAACAAGGCAAACATCACGCTAGCGTCAAAAACTGATGTCAACAATTCGTATCCGGATGTGTTTAAGGGACTTAGACACATGCCAGGGACAGTTCACTTTAAACTTAATGAATCAGCGACACCAGCGGTAATGCCACCCAGACGGGTGCCAATAGCGATCAAACGCTGAAAGAGAAACTCGATCATTTGGAAAATCGACAAATCATCACGAAAGTTGTTGAACTGACGTATTTCTCTAACCACTATATTCCAGACAATGTTCAATCCAACAATGGACCTCCCTTCAACTCACAACATTTCACAAACTTTGCCACACAATATGAATTTGATCACAAACAAGCTCACCAGAATATCCATAAAGCAATGGAAAGGTTGAGAATGCGGTTAAGCTCGCAAAGCAGTTAATCAAGAAGACAAAGAAAGATTGTGGTGACTTCTACATGAACCTTCTCATCTGGCGAAACACATCAACTGAAGGCCTTGATAGTTCGCCAGCGCAATGCTTACTCAGTCACCGCACAAAGACAAACATCCCAATCGCAAATGAACTACTCAAACCAAGAATCATACACGACGTCATCGTCAACAAAGAAAGAAACCATGCCAAACAAGCACACTACAACAACAGAGGTGCTACAGCTCTTTCTACACTGCAGGAAGGATAAACAGTGAGACTCTAACAAACACGAGAAAGCAAAGAATGGCAAAAAGCTCAGGTTCAGAAACAAGTAGGCATTCGATCATATCAGGTCATTACAGAAGATGGCCGTATCGCAGAACTAGGAAACATCTTAGAAAGAATGCTGAGACATTCATTGAAACTCCAGAGATCTCAGTGACACCCACACACGATCCGCTGACTACATAGCCATCTAACACGCGAAACAGCATTTCAACGAAAACGCCTGAAAACAGGGATATGTTGTCTGATATTTCCTCTTAGAGCACTGATAAAGGGACTAAAGCGATCAGTGCACAGAACACCAGTGAAACAACCAGTTTGAGGCGAAGCACAGAATCTGCACAACACCAAAATACCTGTAGCGAAATAAGAAATCATGGACACTGGATACTTGGATAAAGAATTAATAAGACAAGAGTTTTGTTGTTTGTTAAACGTCTAGTTATTTAATACATGTATTCATAAGAAGTTAACTACCCATTTATATTGAAGCTAACTTCAATTAATTTTTGTTTCTTATGAAAGAAAAGGTGTAACGAGATAATGTATAGCGCCCTCTAGTTAGGAGGTACCGATATACTGTATAGCGCCCTCTAGCTGAGTGGAATAGGGGCTGTATTGAGAGAGAGGGTCTGTGAAGGAACGCCATCTTAAAACTCCACATGGTTGTCTGAGATCTCCCAAATAAATAGAGTTAAGTTGAACTAAGAGTGTTCAAAAGACTATAAAAGACACAACTCTTCATCTAAGTTATTAATATATATGATGAAAAGCGGAGTCTCCAGTACAGATCCCCGGGGAACACCACTTACCACATTCCATCAATGAGAGTACATTCCCTTTATCCCTACTCTCTGTCTCCCAACACCCAACCAGTTACCAACCTATGCCACAAGATTCCCTCCAATTCTACACACTTTAATTTTAGTTGATAACTTCTTGTAGGGAACTTTATGAAATGCCTTCTGAAAGTCCGTATAGACAAAATCCATACACACTTCCCTATCCACCACGTTAGTGACCTCCTCAAAAAATATATTTGATTAATTAGACACAACCTATCCTTCACAAATCCATGCTGATTCTTATTGATCAGCTCATATTTGCCCAAGTGCTTAGCCATTCTGTCCCTGAGGATTAATTCCAGTAGCTTTCTCACAACTGATGTTAAACTAACAGTTCCCTCCCTTCTTAAATAATGGAGTAACATTTTCAATTATCCAATCTCAAAGCAGAAATCCTGAATCTAGAGAGCTTTGAAAAATTATAACCAACACATCTGCAATTTCTTCATGTCATCTGTACTTTTTATATGCAAAACGGGAACATTTCATTTGCAGCTTATTTTTCTTCATGATGTTCAGGATGTATCATATACCTTAATTCAAGCCTCTTCCCAAAATCCTAATCAATATCTAGATTAGCTTCTAGTGTAATATATTAGTTGACTTTGTATAAGTTGGAATATATGGTGTTACCCTTTCCAGTTTAGGTGTAGTACTCTTGCCTGAGGTAATACAGATCAGTACTCCAGCCTTGTCAGTTCTGAGTACAGCTTGCATGTCTGATCACATGTTTGATTACATGTCTCTTTCATCAATTTGAAGTAGTGCCAATAAATATGATTTTTAAACTTTTTGCATAACTTGAACTGATGTTTAGGATTAACAAGTAAGTAAATGATTATTGCTTCCTGCCTTACTATTCCCACAACTCCCTTCAGTCCCACCTCTATTTCTTTCCACATGCTAATTTGATACCCCACCCTCATTCACTCCCACCTCCATTTCCTTCCACTTGTTTGACAGCTGATACTTATTTTTAAATCAGATGGGGTTTCATTATAAATGAAGTAGCTGAATAACAAACTCCCTGGTAATGAATTCTCAGTCAGTGTTTACTTGCTCGTCAGTGTTGTAACAGATTTTGGCGAGAAAGCACGGGAGCAGAATTTTGATGGCAATCTTTTCCGTTTTGGCACCCAGTGACAACATTGAGCACTGACAGATCTGGCATAGCACAGGCCAAATGCAAAGTAAAGAAAACTCTACGCTATTTCTCTAAGGTGCCTTAACCTCAGAAATCCACCCCAAAAGCACGATTATAGTAATTTTATTTCTCACACAAGATATTAAGGCAGGATATTCAGCTCATCTTAATTCATCATCCATCCAGAAAGATCCTAACATTCCCCCAATGCAGCATCCAGTTGATTCTTAAATGATTCTGAAATTTTTGCCTCAATTACTATACCAGGAAGTCCATTCGATGGATTGATCCCTCTTTATGTAGTGAAATATTTCCTGGTATCAGTCCTAAATTTACTGTATACTAGTTTGAACCTGTGTTGCCTTGCCATAGTCCCACAATGTAATTTAATTTAAACTATGAAGGAATTTCCATTAACTATCTTAAATAAGATCACTTCTTAGATGCCTTCTTTCCAGTCAGTAAAGTCTACATTTCTCCCGTCTTTCCTGATAACTCTGACCATTGACACTAATGCCAGGATTGTTCTCCCGGTAGTGGTCTGGCAGGTTGGGACTTCTCCAAGTTTCTATGATGTTGCCCCAATGACACCACCAGAATCCCATGTGCATGGTAGGCAACCAGTGGGATTGCCTGCCATAGGATCTCGGTGGTGCTGCAGCGAGATCGCAGAAGAGTTAAATAGGCAGAAGTCCCTCCAAGGTTGGCACATCAGCGTCCCGTTAAACCTTGACAGAGACCATAGCACAAGTAGGTAATTGGGGTTGGATGGAGGTAGAAGAAGGTGACACATCCTCACCCACACCCCTCTCCTCTAGCTCACTTGTGCTCTGTAAATCACCCCAATGCCATAGCCTCACAACCACTCTCTAATTCCTTTGGATTATAACATCTGAGCTGGTGCTTGGAGGTGAAGAAGCAAGTGATGCAGAAGGTGAATTTGAGGGAATGGAGTCTCTGCAGGAATTCATGGGGTGAGGCTTGTGTCTGACTTCACCTTCTTTATCTCACTCTTCATCATCATCCTCCATGTCTTCATCATCATCGTCGCCATCATTCTCTTCATGCATGGCATGTAGCTGTGTTCCTTTTTTATCATTCTCATCATCATCATCTTCCTCATCCTGTGTCTCCGTTGCTGCCATGGATCTGCAGGAAAAACGGGTGCAAGTTAAGAACGATTGTTTCCTGCCCCCATTGGGATTAAGGAGACAGAGAAGGGGGCTGAAGTTGTGATTGTCTGGTTCTTTGCACAGCAACAGCATAAGTGTGCAGTCACTAACCCAGGGGTGACACTGTGCCCCAACCATGCCAATTCCCATTGCAAGAGCACAGTGCCCCACCATGAGCTCCACCACCTTCTCCTCAGAGTATGTGAGGTGTTTCAGGTGGCTTTCCTCGTGAAGACATTGTGCATCATTTCTCTCCTGCGACAAGATTGAGTAAATTGGGTAAAGGCTAGCAATTAAGCAGTGTGTACCAACATGACACGGAAGTGCACAGGTAAGAAATGTTATGGTACCACCCTGTTAAATTGGAGGAAGGGTTTTAGGGTTTTGTAAGCAAACAATTGCTGTTGGGGAGTTAGGTTCCTAAATTATAAGATCCTAAGTTAGTGCCGGTCTTAGCCAGAGTGCATTGTGAAGGGTTAGTTGTACAACTGTTTCATTTAGCAGGTGTGGGGATAGGCATGGTTCCCAAGGAGGAAAAGAGAATGTGTGTGGTGTGTTATCTTGTTTACCCTGGTCAGGTCATTGAACATTTACTAACACTGACTGCAATCCTGGAAGTGAGAGAGTTGGCACTCAATGCCAGTGCCACCTCCTTCCCATGGCATGAGTGACCTTTTTAGCGGGTCACTCCTTTGTTCTATTTCATCCAGTAGGGTTTGCAGGTTGAACTAAGTGGAAATTTTGACATCTTCTCTGTCTCTGCTGCCTTCCTTGTCTGTCTCCGCCAGGCTCTCCTGTGTTAGACATCTTGTAAAGTGGCACAAAAACAGTCATGAGACATGTAGTCAAGCTGGCTGATACTCAACTCATTGAGGCAAGCACTTTCTTCCTTACCTGCTTACCTGAGGCTGCTGTTGCAAGCTTTGCCAGTTCTAGCTTTTTAAAGGCAGCACTGTACTTTCCAAATTGCTCCATTTTACATGGGATTTATTCCAATGACCGCTTCAGAGGACATACAAATGAGCTGACCTATGAGAATCTGGTGCAAGTGACCCTCCGGGCCATCAGAGGGCACAATTCTCATTGGAGTAGCTATGATACAAGTCACCGCATATAATTTTGGGGCCATGGTCTTTAGTCACTCATTCAGCTGTTCACATTCAATTAGAATAATGATTAAGGTAGACCTCTGGGAATTATAATTTCTGGCACCAGATTGTAAAATTGAAGAAGATTTCCTAACATGTTTAAGAAAACCTGTGGGCTTACTTATACACATCTTTGAAAATAGCAGCACAAGTAGATGAGGATGTTAAAAAAGCAGACGGAATCGTTGACTTTATAAATAGAAGCATAGAGTGCAAAAGTTCTAAATGCTAAACCTTAATAAATCACTGCTTAGCCTCAGCTGGAGTACTTTGTTCAATATTGGGTATCACACTTCAGGAAGTATGTCAAGGCCTTGCAGAGGGTGCAGAGGAGATTTACTAGAATGATACCAGGTATGAAAGACTTTGGTTATGTGGAGAGACTAGATTCTGGGATTGTTCTCTTTAGAGCAGAGGAGGTTAAGGGGAGATTTAATAGAGGTGTCAAAATCATGAAGGGTTTTGAGAGAGTAAATGGGGAGAAACTGTTTCCACTGGCAGAGGGTCGGTAACAAGAGGACACAGATTTTAAGCAATTGGCAAAAGAGCCAGAGGCAAGAGGAGGAGATTTTTTTCACGCAACGCGTTGTTGTGATCTGAATGCACTGCCTGAAACAGTGGTGGAAGCAGATTGAAAGTAACTTTTGTTATGTCCCAAATAAAGTAATGTGATTGAGTACTCTAGACATAAGTGTGACCTTAGTCTCTTTATTCTAACTCCAGAGAGCTGGTACAGCATGGGAGGCCTGCTTTAAAAAAGTGCTCCCAAGTGATGCTGGGATCCCTTGGGACTCCAACAGATACGCCCTCTAATGGTGGTAGAATGCTGGTTACATAGGGTTGCATACATAACATCACTCCCTCCCAAAGTCAATAGTACACTTATTTACAGGGTGAGACGATCTGGGGCTTTTCGCTCCCTAGTCGATCATCTTGGTACAAATGCAGATACAGCTGAATTGGTTGGTTCTTCACTGGGCTGCTGCGCAGCTGGCCTTGCTGGGCTGCTGGGGATGATGAGTTCAGCTTTGTAGTCAACTGTGATGTCGGTTGCCACTTGTGTGTGTATCGGAGGGCCGAAGTTGGTGGTGTCCTCTTCAGGTTGCTCATGGCTGTCTGAATCGCAGTTTGGTTTGGTCCAAATGCTTTCTGCAAGTTAGTCCATTTGCGAGTTTGACCTGAAACACCCTACTCCCTTCTTTGGCTATGACAGTGCCAGCAAGCCATTAGGGCTCATATCCTTAGTTGAGTACAACTACAGGGTCATTGACTTTAATATCGCGTGACAAATTTGCGCGATCATGGAACATGCTTTGCTGATGCTGCCTGCCCTCGACATGATCATGGAGGTCAGGGTGGACGAGAGAGCCTTGTTTTGAGCGCCCTTTTCATGAGCAGCTCGGCTGGGGGAACCCCGGTGAACAAATGGGGTCTGGTGCGGTAGCTGAGCAGGACTCGGGACAGGCGAGTCTGCAGGGAGCCTTCCGACACGGGTTTCAAGCTTTGCTTGATGGTCTGAACTGCCCCTTCTGCCTGGCCGTTGGATGCGGGCTTGAACAGGGCAGATGTGATGTGCTTCATCCCATTGTGGATCATGAATTCCTTGAATTCAGTGCTGACAAGGACATCAGGCAGGTCGTGCGTGGCAAACATGGCTCGTAGGTTTTCGATGGTGGCAGTGGACGTACTTACAGACATTATTACACACTCAATCCATTTTGAATAACCATCCACAACAACCAAAAACATTTTGCCTAAGAATGGGCCCGCGAAGTCAACGTGGATCCTAGACCACGGTTTGGAGGGCCATGACCACAAACTTAGCAGTGCCTCTCTGGGTGCATTGCTCAGTTGAGAGCAAGTGTTGGCGCACGCAAGATTCCAGATCTGAGTCGATGCCGGGTCACCACACATGGGATCTAGCTATAGTTTTCATCATTACTATGCCTGGGTGGGTACTGTGTAGGTCGCGTATGAACATTTCCCTGCCTTTCTTGGGCAAAACCACACAATCACCCCACAAAAGACAGTTCGCCTGTATGGACATTTCATCTTTACACCGCTGGAATGGCTTCATCTCTTCATGCATCTCTGCTGGGATGCTGGACTAGCTCCCATGGAGGACACAGTTCTTTACAAGGGACAGTAAAGGATCCTGGCTGGTCCAGGTCCTGATCTGGGGGCCGTAACGGGTGACTTTTCATTTTCAAATGCATCCATCACCAAGAGCAAGTCTGCAGGCTGTGCCATTTCCACCCCGGTGGTGGAAATGGTAGCCGACTGAGGGCGTCAGTGCAGTTCTCTGTGCCTGGTCTGTGGCGAATTACATAGTTATATGCAGACAGCGTGAGCGTCCATCTTTGGATGCGAGCAGAGGCATTGGTATTGATACCTTTGCTCTCTGAGAATAACGATATGAGCGGCTTATGGTCAGTTTCTAACTTGAACTTAAGTCCAAACAGATACTGATGCATTTTTTTTTACCCCGTAAACGCATGCCAGAGCTTCTTTTTCAATCATGCTGTAGGCCCTTTCGGCCTTGGACAAGCTCCTGGACGCATAAGCGACCGGTTGCAATGTTCCCGATTTGTTTGCTTGTTGTAACACCGTACGAAGACGCATCGCAAGCTTGCATTAAACGTTTACAAGGATCATACAGGACAAGCAGTTTGTTGGAACGTAACAGATTTCCGGCTTTCTCAAAAGCTGTTTCATGTGATTTCACCCATACCCAGTCATCTCCCTTGTATAGCAACATGTGTAGAGGTTCTAGCAAGGTGCTTAACCCGGATAGGAAATTATCAAAATAATTGAGGAGTCCCAGGAACGACTGCAGCTCCGTCATGTTCTGTGGTCTCGGCGCGTTCTTGATGGCATCCGCCTTGACGTCGGTGGGTCTGATGCCATCTGCTGTGATTATTCTCCCTAAGAACTCGACCTCTGGCGTCACAAAAACACGCTTCGAGCGTTTCAACCTGAGTTCCACATGATCTAGCCGACTTAGAACCTCTTCCAGGTTCTGTAAGTGTTCGATGGTGTCCTGACCTGTGACCAGTATTTCATCCTGGAAAACCACGGTGCGCAGAACCGACTTTAGCAGACTCTCCATGTTCCTTTGAAAAATAGCCATGGCCAATCGAATCCCAAATGGGCATCCATTGTAGATGAACAGACCTTTGTGCGTGTTGATGCAGTTGAGGCGTTTCAAAAATTCCGCCAGCTCCTGAATCATGTAGGCCAAGGTCAGGTCCAACTTGGTGAATATCTTTCCTCCTGCCAGCGTCGCAAATAGATCGTCTGCCTTGGGTAGCAGGTACTGGTCCTGCAGTGAAAAACGATTAATCGTTATTTTATAGTCCCTGCAAATTCTGACCGTGCCATCGCCCTTGAGAACCGGAACAATTGGATTGGCCCACTCGTTAAACTCCACCAGCGTGATGATACCCTCTCATTGCAGCCTGTCCAGCTCGATCTCCACTTTCTCTCGCATCATATATGCCACCACTCGTGCCTTGTGGCGGATGGGTCGTGCACCGGGAATCAAGTGGATCTGCACCTTCGCCCCAAGAAACTTCCGATACCTGGCTCAAACAACGACGGAAACTTCCTCAGAACCTGGGCACATGAGGTGTCGTCAACGGATGAAAACGCTCAGATATCGTCCCAGTTCCAGCGGATTTTTCCCAGCCAGCTTCTGCCGAACAGTGTGGGGCCATCTCCTGGTACTATCCATAGTGGTAGTTCATGCAGTTCTCCATCATAGGAGACTTTTACTGCTGCGCTGCCAATTACATGTAAGTTCTCAGCTTGGTGTGAATGGGGCTCAGCTTGGGTCTGTGTGCCTTGTTGCACCACAGCCTGTCGAAGGCCTTTTTGCTCATGATGGACTGACTCGCACCCATGTCCAATTCCATGGATACTGAAATTCTATTCAGTTCAACTTTTAACATGATCGGTGGACATTTCATGCTGGAGGTATGTACCCCAGACACTTCTGCCTCCTTGGTTTGAGTCTTTAGTTCAGTTTGATCCGCCATGGATCGGTCTTCCTCTGCAACGTGGTGGTTTGCAGGGTTTGCAGCTTGTCTGCACATTTGCTGGAGGTGTCCCATTGTTCCACAGCCTTTGCATGCATAGTGTTTGAAGTGGCATTGATGGGCTTGATGATCACCTCTGCAGAGCCAACAAGTTGTTAACTGCCTCACATTAACACTTGATGGCAGACTCTGAGTCGTCTGAGGTCGTGCAGCTGCAGGCGTGTACGTTCTGCCATATGCATTCCTGCCTGAAAACGAAGTTACTTTGTGTACAGTACTTGCTGAAACATCTTTATGTTGCGAAATTTGTTTGGTGTTATCGCTGGTGGACATAAATGCCTGGGCTATCGTTATGGCTTTGCTCAGGTTCGGTGTTTCAGCCATCAATAGTTTGGGAAGGATAACCTCATGGCACATGCCAAGCACAAAAAAGTCTCTTAGCATTTGCTCCAGGAATCCATCAAATTTGCAATGTCCTGCAAGGCGCCTTAGTTCGGCGATGTAGCTCGCCACTTCCTGGCCTTCAGACTGTTGACATGTGTAAAATCGATACCTTGCCATCAGAACACTCTCCTTCGGATTTAGGTGCTCCTGGACCAGCTACACAGTTCTTCATATGATTGAAAGCAGGAAAGAGGTACTGAGGTGACTGATCAGCCATGATCTTATTGAATGGTGGTGCAGGCTCGAAGGGCTGAATGGCCCACTCCTGCACTTATTTTCTATGTTTCTATGTTGGTTTCACCGGAGCAAGAAGATTCTTCATGAGCCATAGGTTGTTGTTGCCCCGCAGACGGTGAGGAGAATCTCCCTTCGTTTGGCAGCGTTCACACTCTCTTCCAGCTCGTTGGCCATGAAGTATTGGTTGAGTCGCTCCACGAAGGCCTCCCAATCATCTCCTTCTGAGAATTTCTCCAGGATACCAACAGTTCTCTGCATTTTCGTGTGATGGTTCGTTATCTCGTCGTCAGTTATTATGTCCCGAATAAAGTAATGTGATGGAGTACTGTAGACGTGAGTAAGTGTGACCTTAGTCTCTTTATTCTAACTCCAGAGTGCTGGTACAGCATGGGAGGCCTGCTTATATACAGTGCTCTTAAGAGATGCTGGGATCCTTTGGGACTCCAACAGATAAGCCCTCTGGTGGCGGTAGAATGGTTACATAGGGTTGCATATATAACAACTTTCAAAAGGCAATTGGATAAATACTTGAAAAGCAAAATCTTGCAATACTATGGGGAAAGAGCAGGGTGAGTGGTACTAATTGGACAGCTCTTTCAAAGAACCGGCACAGGATGGGCTGAATCGCCTCCTTCTGTACTGTATGTCTCTATGATTTAAAAGAGATTGATGTCTAAATTTAAGCTCATATTATTGGATGGTTCCTGCATTACTTCTGAATTGGTAGGAAATAACCTGATTGTATCTGAAGATCATAGGCATAACAAATTCTGTGAAAGAAACTCGTCTAACTTTCAGAAGAAGTTCAAGTACCATTTCTAAAGGTTCCAGTTAGTGCTGAGAGATAAAGATTCATAGGTCTAGACTTTGCACTTCCAATACCTCCCACTTAACGTCCATTTTAACACTGAGATGAGGTATTACTCCCAGATATCGGCCATTTAGCAACAAAATGGAAACTAACGCCCATGTATCGCTCACTTATCGCCCAGCGTTACTTTCGGCATGTAGTTAACGCCGAGAATTAATAATACCACCTGCGCACTTTTTTTTGCCGTAAAGATCAGAATGGACAAAACTAACGGCCATAATATCGGCGAGCGTTACTTTCGGCACCTCGCCCACATATTGCCGAAAATATCGCTCACCGAAAGACCCGCTGAGAAAAAGTTGCTCTCACCTGAACTAAACCCAGCGGTATGGACTTCATGTTGTAAATCGGAGGTTGGTTCATATAAAAGGCTGCTTCAAATTCTGGGGAGTTTGCATGTACTGTGCAGTTCTTTTAAGGCAATTTGAACATCTGAACAAACATCTTATCATACTGTGGACAATTTGAATTTATTTTAGGTATTTTAGTAGGTAAATTTATTGTTTGTGAACAATAGGTATAATACTGATTGTGATTGTAATGGTGCCTGTATATGCTCAGCCTGTCTTGATGACCATGCACATGCTGGCTAAAGATGGCAGAAGGTATATTCAAGAGCATTGTGTGCCCAATCAAAGAGGTGGCACACTGAGGAGGAGGACGAGAACTTACACCCCACGCACTTACAGGGAGAAGCAGTCTTATCTGAGACAATGTGCAACAAGGTTATGTAAAATAAAAATCATTTCATGAGAACATTTGTATAAAATCATAATTATAACTGTAAAAAGCATCCCACCCCACCCCACCACAAATTGATGACATTTATATAATTCATAAAAGTGTTCACATTTCAAACAAAACTTCATAATCAAAGAACACAAATGCAAAAAACAAGGTACCCCCTCCCCCCTTTCCCCAAACCTCCCAACAAAATAGCAACCACAACATAAGAATACTGTGACCAATAAAACTCCTGCAGCCATGCACCTCACTTTCCTTTCCACCCCCCCCCCCGGCGACCCCCGCTTCTCCTCCCCACCTCTACCCCTTCCCCTTCCCCTCCTTACTCCAAGCTGCCTTGCCGAGGAGCTCCTCAGGCGCTGCTTCAATGGGGGGGGAATGACAGCAGAACCGGTGGTTGGCCGGATATAGGAGAGCACGGTCCTGAGGTGGGAACGTGCTCTGAGCCAGAAGCAAGATCTTCCTCCTGGCTCTCGTGTGTTGTTGGCAATGGGGATGCGACACCTTGGGGTGCAGTGCCACACCCCTGAACCACTGGGAGCCCTCTGCCACCAGTGTTTCTGGCTATCACCTCCAGGGCCTCCGCCATCCGCGGCACGTACTCGGTCATGGTGGCGGACATGCTGGCCAGCTGTTGGAAATGCCTCCCATTGTCTGGAGAATCTGCTGACCTATCTCAACACTCCTCCTGGACAAGTGTACCATGTCTCCGCTCAGATCTGTCACTCGTGGAGCAGACCTGTTGCGTCGAACCAACCTCCGTGTGGTCGGCGCCGTCATGAAGAAACCGCAGGTGCCCTGTGGCAAGGTGCTTGGGCCTGGTACCACCACGGTGGAGGAGGGCATGGCCGCAGGAGCACTAGATTAATTGGTGTTGAATGCATTATGGAGCTTGGCGATGCAGGCTCCTCGAAGTCGGCACTGTCATCCATGGAGAAGGCATCCTGCAGCTCCACAGTTGATAATCGGGGCTCCTCAGCACTAGATGGACGATCGTCCGGCGAATCTGGCCCCGCATCCCCACATTCTTGGCTCGGTGGTGTTGCATCAGAAGGGGTGCTAGGGTCACAAGGTGAGTCCAACACTACACACAGCATATGCACGACAAAAGCACCACCGCTATCAAAATCATCACAGACATCACATTTCATGAACATGACCAAATTCTGCATTGCAATGATTCTCAGGAGGCCATCATTATTTAGAGAACACTTTTATCAATCATCTATCATATCTTATTGGTCAGATATGAGTGGGTGTGGCATCTATTGACTTTACAGCACGCAATGGTGTATAATTTACTCATGTGGCATCACATCAGGCTCTGTTGCTGCTTGCGTGGCCAATCGGGAGTGGCTCTCCACTAGTGCCAGCGCCCGCTCCTCAATGTCGGTGAGCTCGTTGATGACGGTGGTCTGCCACCCGTTCGCCTCTGCTCGGCCCTATTCTTCGAACACTTCTTCTGTAAAAGGTAACACCAGCACGATATGGCATGAGATCATTGCATGAAATCGTTGCTAGATACTGTCACAGAGACTGATACAACAACAGATTTAATCATGATTATTATGAAAATTATCATTATTTACCTCAAGACGAGCACCGTCAACGTGGACTTTGAGTAAAACATTCCCGGTATAAGTGCAAGACATCACATCTGATTTTAATCACTCATTAAACCTACATTCAAATTATATAAATATATAAGTAAATGTAAATAAATGTAATACTTACTCTGGTGGATCCGACAAGGTCGTTCCAGCGCTTGCGGCACTGGTTGCCCTCACGCACCTCGTTCGTCGCCGACGAGACCACGATATGTCGGCCCATATCTTCTGGTAGACCTTTGGGGTCCCACGCACACCCTGGGTCAATTGGCCCCAGCATGACTCCACCTCCTACAGGAGGGAGACATTTGCCTCGTCGGAGAATCTCCGAGCTCGTTTTCATCCTCCAAATAGTTCCTCTCCCACCTCACTGCTTTCACCAGCAGCCTCAGTCTCCACAGCGTGCTGTGTTGCCTCCTCCATCCCTTCCATTTTAACTATATATTTTTCCTCAAAAACTCCATGGGAACAACATTATTTGTGCTCACAAGTCTTTTTGCTGCTGGTAAATCTCCCTCCTACCTCCCACAACAGCCAAACAACTACACAACACACTCACACACACTTTCAGTTCCTCTCTGCTCCCTCTCTCTCTCTCTCCTCTTCTGCACATGTATTGATGACCGCTGACCTCCTGAAACGTGGGAAATGGCCGTTGCCATGGCGTTGCTATAGACGGTGACAATTTACGGCAGAAGGCCAAAAAATGTAACGCTAATGCCCATTTCAGATCGCTCGCGGTAACGCCCATTTTATAAAATTGAAAGTTGGGATTTTGAAAATGGGCGATAATCTGGCAATCTCAAAACCCATATTTAGCGCCAACGCTGGAAATAACGGCCATTTTTGGGTGATCTGCACAAAAGTGGAAAGTCTAGCCCATTGAGTCATAGAAATTTATGGCACGGAAGGAGGACATTTCGGCCCATTGTGTCCGCGCCGGCTGACAAAGAGCTATTCAGCCGAATCCTACTCCCCAGCTCTTGGTCCATAGCCCTGTAGGTTACGGCACTTCAAGTGCACATCCAAGTACTTTTTAAATGTGGTGAGGGTTTCTGCCTCTACCAACCTTTCAGGCAGTGAGTTCCAGACTCCCACCACCCTTAGGGTGAATAGATTTTCCCTCAAGTCCCCTCTAAACCTCATTCAATTACTTTAAAGCTATGGTCCCTCTGTTGAGGGAAATAGGTCCTTCCTATCCACTAGGCTCCTCATAATTTTATACACCTCAATTAGGTCTTCTCTCAGACTCCTCTGTTCCAAAGATACCAACAACCCCAGCCTATCCAATCTTTCCTCCTAGATAAAATGCTCTAGTCTAGGCAACATCCTCGTAAATCTCCTCTGTATCCTCTCTAGTGCAATCACATCTTTCCTGTAATGTGGTGACCAGAACTGCAAGCAGTACTCTAGCTGTGGCCTAACTAGTGTTTTATACATTTCAAGCATAACCTCCCTAGATTGTTACTGGGTAGACTTGATGGACTCACTTATAAAATACTAACTCACTTCTTTTGCTTAATATGTTTGGCAAATTTTGATTCGTGAGCCCCCTGCCCTTTAGTGAGAGAAAGTTTTTGATATCCATGAAAGGTATGACCAGACGTTGTGTAGCTCCAGATATTTACCAGTCTAAACTGATTACTGCTTTGACTTCCAATTAGTAGTTTAGTAACAAACCTTTAATTCTTGCCCATGCCCATGTCAGATTAAGTTGGCAGTTTTCAACAGGGTAAACAATTTGCTGTTCAGAGATTGAAAACAATGTTCCCTGCACTGACTCTGGTAATGGATGCACGGTAAGGTAACTCTCTTCCAAACGCTTCTTCTTAATTGGTCCCTTGTATCGAGGATGACTTGCTTTCACGCCAAAAAGAGATGAGTTCACAGGTGTTTTGATGAAGGACCTGATATTCCAGGTCTCGCACTACATCCTGAAGGGTGGAAGATGACTGTATGTGTTTTTTTTTAACGTGTGGTGACCGTTGCACACCAGCCACCACACGGGCTTGGCAGAGCTAGGTCTTGGTCCAGTGGCGAGGATTAACCAAGATGACTGGAGACCAGCTCTGCTGCACGGACCTAGTGCGCACACATATCGCACTGTGGGCTGGCCCGTGCTGCCCCTGGGCCCTCGCTTCCTCTGGGCCCTGAACTCATGCCTCTCCTGGGCCCCGATCACGCCGCTCTTGCTGTACCTACCCATGCTCCAATCAGTGACCTGGATTTTGGTGAGGTCCAATCCAGTCGTCCTCTTCATAGCTGTTGCCCTCCTGAACCGACTCGCGCTGTATCTTGTAGTGGACGCTGCTCTTTCTTTTAAGGCCCTGACCTGCCGCTGATGGTTCCTCGCAGGTCGGGGCCTTAAAAGGAGGAGGAGGTGTACTCTTTCAATGTGTCACTGCTTCTCCCTCAGCTAAGCATATTGGTTGTCACATCACCAAGGTGTAGTAAAGACAGATGCCCCATAATTTCTGGGACCAAAGGACACAAATGCTCAGAGCTCGTGGAAGCATGGACCACCTTGTACCTCTTCTCAGGGCATGTTCTTGGGTGACACCGTTGAAGAGAACGCAAAGTTTCTGTTTAAAGAATGGACTCAGTCGAATATTTTGTGGATTTTATGATGTCACCCTGCGCAGATATGTGAAAAAGCTGGTTTTGTTAAAACTCCAGAGACCGCAAGGCAGTTAGCTGTGACAAAAGAACTGTCAGTCATCCATTGACAAAAGAGCTGTCGGCTGTCGGACAAAGCCACTCTAATATGCAAAAGTACTTCTCACCTCAATCTCAGAAGGAAAATCAGAACAATGAACCCACTAGCCTGGCCAGCCATATAGGAGCCGGGTCTTTCCCAACACAAAGACTCAGAGAGATGCCCAGATTAAGGGCCATCAGCCCAATCCAAATGGGTTGGATGGCCCATCACTGACTAAGTACACGTGCTTAGAAACAAAGGGATTTTAAAGATTGGCGGGAAAGATAGGGGTAGCAAGACTCCCATAAAGACAGGGGTCTTTCCACTTTAATTTTAGCTTGTAGCTCGGAGCTTGGAGTGAAGCTTGTAGCTGGCAGCTTGCAGCTTATATCTAGAGAGAGCTCTCGCTCCTTTTCGCTCTCGCTCCACCAAAATTGATGTACCAGAGGAAGGGGTCGCAGTATCGCAGAAGAAGCCACCGAGACTGAAGACCGGCAATGGCAGTGACTTCCCACAGCTGAGCTGAGCAAGGAAACCAACTGTGTGTGTAGTGGTGAGCATGATCACGATTGTCTCAAGCTGAGTGAAACTAAGGGCTCAGGGTTTTCTCAGAAGTGAAGCTTTTCAGGGCTATTCTGGGGAGGAAGCTTCGACTGGGTAATTCATTGGTAGGGGTGAAGTTAGAATGCCCGATGGCGGCCCGGACCACGCTAGGGCTGCCATCATTGTGCCGACCCGAGAGCTGGCAGGCAAAAAAAGATGGCAGCCCGTGGCCCTGGCGACCTCCCCTTTAAGGAGCTACCCGAGAGCGGATGTCTGTGGCTTGCGGGGCAATTTCCCCCGCAGGGTGTTAAGGGCGGAGTGGTGAGGGGTCGCCGTGAATGGCGATGACGCGATCACGGTGGTCATGGCAGCACCTCCACAAACTCCTGGGCAATTTCCCGGGAGGTGGTAGCGCCCCCTCCCCCCGGGCAAAGAGTATCTTTCACCCCGTTTACACCCCCTGAGGCGTAACGGGACTATAAAAAGGGGCTATTTTGGCCCCCCCTAAGTTTTCTTCAACACTTTTTAGCTGTTTTTATTTATTTTGGTTTTTGTTTTCCAGACAGCATTTAGGTTCTCAGAAAGCTTTATGTCAATTTTTGTTCAAAAAAAAATGATTGGCACCAATGGGTTTTCTGCTGGGAATCCCCCGTCTGAGAAGAGGAGCAGGAAGAAGACCAACAGAGGGATGCTAGGCTGAATGAGGGGTCCTATGTGCCCACCTGTATCTGCAGACTGAGCTGAACATTTGGCAGACGAGTAGTACATGGAGAGGCTTCTATTCCCAAAGGAACCTGGGACAGCAGACCCAATAGCAGCATTAATCAACCTTGGAAGCCGGCTAGTCATAATGTTGGTAACTTCCATAGAAGCTCCTCAATCACAGTGTGTCATGATGTCACTGGACCTGCATGACAGGGTGATCAATGGCCCGTGCATCCTGATCTGCTACACCCGCCACGCTGCCATCGTCCATATCTGCAAGCCCTGCCTCATCTGCGCCCAATTCGTGCCTGCGCTCAGGGGTTTCCTTGCACTCCGCTTTGGCCTGACATTTCTTTGCCCTCTCCCCCTGCAGCTTTGGAATGCCTTTTGAGCTTTTCCCAAGGCTGCAAAGACATTTAGTTCCATATTTCTAACAGTTCTCTTTCATCATCTGCATTCCTTTCAAGTTATGCCTCAATGCAATTTTCCAATCCAAACATTAGTCAGCTTCCTGCATCCATCCAAATCTGCATTTGGACCTGTGACGTGAGCTTACCCGAGAAAGTGAAATCATGGAATCCCTTTCTGGTGACACCAGTTCTGTTCAATTTAAAACTGATTTACAGCAGTAGATGAAAATAGGCCTTCTTATCTCAATGTTCTAGTTGCACAACTTTAGTAACATTGGGGTGAGAATAGTTCTGGTCGCTACATATAACAAAACCAAAAATATTGAATGCATTTCCAATATCACCATACATTTACATATATATAACACTAGCAAAACAGTTTTGAATAGCACTTTTGCACTTAAAGCTTACAAACCTGTCATAAGAATATAAGAACATAAGAATTAGGAACAGGAGTAGGCCATCTAGCCCCTCGAGCCTGCTCCGCCATTCAATAAGATCATGGCTGATCTGGTCGTGGACTCAGCTCCACTTACCCGCCCTCTCCCCGTAACCCTTAATTCCCTTATTGGTTAAAAATCTATCTATCTTTGACTTGAAAACATTCAATGAGCCAGCCTCAACTGCTTCCTTGGCCAGAGAATTCCACAGATTCACAACCCTCTGGGAGAAGAAATTCTTTCTCAACTCGGTTTTAAATTGGCTCCTCCGTATTTTGAGGCTGTGCCCCCTAGTTCTAGTCTCCCCCACCAATGGAAACAACCTCTCTGCCTCTATCTTGTCTATCCCTTTCATGATTTTAAATGTTTCTATAAGATCACCTCTCATCCTTTTGAACTCCAAGGAGTAAAGACCCAGTCTACTCAATCTATCATCATAAGGTAACCCTCTCATTTCTCGAATCAGCCTAGTGAATCGTCTCTGTACCCCTTCCAAAGCTAGTATATCCTTCCTTAAGTAAGGTGACCAAAACTGCACACAGTACTCCAGGTGCGGCCACACCAATACCTTATACAGTTGCAGCAACACCTCCCTGCTTTTGTACTCCATCCCTCTCGCAATGAAGGCCAACATTCCATTTGCCTTCCTGATTACCTGCTGCACCTGCAAACTGTCAGGCATGTGGTTTAGATATTGACAACCTCTGGTTCACACAGTAATGTTGAAGAAAAAATCAGAATGACTGACTCTAAATTTTGCTAATGATTTGTTACTTTACTGAGATTATCAAATTTGGATGATGAAGTTTGTAGTTTTTCGGTGCAGTTGATTGTTTTTTGGAAGTATGGATTTTCATCTGTCCCTTAACCATGTCTAGCCAAGCACCCAATGCACCTTCAACTGCACTGCAGTCAAGTTCGAAACATGGCCTGACCGCATACCAACCACACAATCACCGAACTCCAACCACGCTCACAGTGAAGGGCTGGTTCCATTATGCAATCATTTAAGCATCTTCAGAGAAGCAGTGTAAGTTACAGTAATCAGTGTCAATACTTCAAGCACTTCAAGAGAATTTGATTGCACTGAAAATAGGATGCTAACCATCTAATCAACCCAAGATCTGATGGAGCCATGTGCATTGTGTGTGTTAGCCTTGCAATAGTAGTAGGACAATTACTAGAAATCATGATTAGAGATAAAATAAACAAATACACAAAAAAGACATGGACTGACCAGAGACACATTTGTGAGGGTAGAACACACTTGATTAATCTGATCGAAGTTTTTGAAAGAAAAAACAAAAGTATACATGGGAGATGTAGAAAAGGCAATTGATATGGACTTCCAAAAAGCATTTAATAAAATGTTTAATTAATTCTTGGGATATGGGCATCTCTAACATGGCCAGAATCTATTGCCCATCCTTAGTATCCCTTGAGAAGTGTTGGTGGACCTTCTTCTTGAACCACTGCAGTCCATGTGGTGAAAATTCTCCCACAGGTAGGGAGCTCCAGCATTTTGACCCAGTGCCAATGAAGGAATGATGATACATGTCCAAGTCAGGATGGTGCATGACTTGGAGGTGAACTTGGAGGTGATGGTGCTTCCATGTACCTGCTGCCCTTCTAGGTAATGGAAGTCGCTGGTTTGGGAGGTGCTGCCGAAAAACAGCACCCTGTAAAAGGTCAGTCAGATACAAGGCACCTGCTTGACAATATAATAGAATAAAAAAGTGCTGATACTGGAAATCTAGCTGTGATATTATTTATTGTATCGCTGCCATGGAAACATCTACTACATGGACATCGATAAAGACAAGATGTGAAAATAACCTAAAAACCAAAGCTCTGGGACAAATTCTGAATTCAGAACTTATATTTACCATGACTCCTCTGTTCCTTTTTTTTAACAACTTCTACACGATCCTGGTTATCTGATTTCAATTAACATACCAGCCAAATGTCAACCCCAATTCTTGGGAATGCCAATATTCTGCAGGGAAACTTGCTGTCAGTTTCAATCACCGTTTAAAATCTGACAGACAGGATAACACATAGGCTAGAGCGTAACCAAAGAAAGTAACACATCCGGGGAGGGTGCAGATCAGATCATAAACTGCAAAAGGGAAGCTCGAAGTGTTTATTGACGTCATCAGGGCAATGGAATATCCCTGTGTTTGTACCGTATTCTATCAGGGGTTTAGAACGAACGCATGTCTAAAGTGCAAGCTCGAGGAACATCACCTCATCTTTCAATTAGGCACTTTAGAACCTTCCGGACTCAACATCGAATTCAACAACTTCAGATCATAACATAGAAACATAGAAACATAGAAAATAGGTGAAGGAGTAGGCCATTCGGCCCTTCTAGCCTGCACCGCCATTCAATGAGTTCATGGCTGAACATGCAACTTCAGTACCCCATTCCTGCTTTCTCACCATACCCCTTGATTCCCCTAGTAGTAAGGACTTCATCTAACTCCTTTTTGAATATATTTAGTGAATTGGCCTCAACAACTTTCTGTGGTAGAGAATTCCACAGGTTCACCACTCTCTGGGTGAAGAAATTCCTCCTCATCTCGGTCCTAAATGGCTTCCCCCTTATCCTTGACTGTGTCCCCTGGTTCTGTAACCTCTGCTCCCAATGTCTCAGACAGCAGGTGCTGGTAATAAAAACAGAAAATGCTGCAAATCTCAGCGGGTCAGGCAGCATCTGTGGAGAGAGAAACAGAGTTAACGTTTCAGGTCGATGACCCTTTGTCAGAATTGGGGAATGTGCGAAATGAACAGATTCTTAAGGAGCACTGAAAGGGGGAGGGGAGGAAAGAATAAGAGGGAAGGCCTGTGATAGGGTGAAAGGCAGGAGAGATTAAAGAGACAAAAGGGATGCTGGGCTGACTTGAGATGGTAATGGCAGAAGTTAGAAAAAGATTAGGCTAGATAGGGTGTGAATGGCGGAATAATTACCTCTGCTGTAAGCACTTACACCTCCTCTGGACCCATCGTCTGTTTATTTTTTGTTCTTTTGCCTTGAACCATCATCCAATGTTCCCTCTTATTTTTATTTTGGGTGCACGGCCCCTTTAAGGCTGTGCAGCTTATAGGGAACGTTCCAATCATCCCTTTTGTCTCTTAATCACTCCTATCCTCCACCCTATCACAGACCTTCCCCTTTGTTCTTAGCTCACCCCTCATTTTTTCCCCTGGGTCTGTACTTGCTTATAAACTGTTAAATCTCTAACTTTTTCCAGTTCTGATGAAAGGTCAGTGACCTGAAACGTTAACCCTGTTTCTCGCTCTATAGACGCTGCCTGACCTGCTGAGTGTTTCCTGCTTTTTCTGTTTTTATTTCAGGCTTCCAGCATCTGCAACATTTTGCGTTTACCTAAGACGTTATTGCTACATTATAGCTTTTTGTGTCGCGTTGTACTCCTTTAACATGTGATGTTGCATTTGTGATGCGATAGTTAAATTATCTTTATTGGTATTAACAATTAACTCCTTTCTTTTTAATTGTATGCCCCACTTCAACCGTTGAATATAAGTTGCTGGTCTCTGTGCAGTTGTACAGTGTCACTGTGGGATTTCCCTATTAAGACTGCCTGATTTAACTCACACGATGAAAGAAATACTGTCTCTCTATGTGAATTTACGAACTGCTGACTCACGCATGCTGTTATCTATGTGGGTAACCCAGGAATATCGCCAAGGACCACAAATATGGCCCACTATCGTTCACCGGTCATTTCAGTTGTGGGTGGGGGTAATTTCTGTGGTTCTTGCTTAGAGCAAAATGCAATCTGCTCAGATGCACACAGGTTGTAAGTTACATTCCACAGATACTAACTAAATCCAATGTTCGACACCATTGACACCATTGTTTGTTGGTTGATATAAAACAAGCCCTTGATGAAAAACCTAAAGTGACATTTGGCCATAAATTGCGGCCTCTCTGGTTGCGCACGATGTGTGCATGCGCCCGAAGAGGTCCCACAAGTTCTGGGTTAAGGCGCACGAAGGCACGGGCGGAGATTTGGGCTATTTGCCCAACTCCTGCCCAGCGAATATCCCTCCAACCTCTACGCCTGGTAAAAGCCTCCGACCGCATTTTTTGGCCCATAGTCTTCAGAAATCAAATTGCTCGACGATTTTATTTTTTGGGTTACCGATGAATAACAGAATATTTTAAACAGAATGAAAATATATCACTTGACGAAAGGTCATGAACCTGAAACGCTTACTCTGTTTCTCTCTCCACGGATGCTGCCTGACTTGCTGAGTATTTCCAACATTTTCTGCTTTCATTTTAGATTTCCAGCATCTGCAATATTTTGCTTTTATATATAATCACTTGCACGGCACAGTGTGATCATAAAACAAATGCCAAATGGCTCTTGTGGCTTTTTACCCTCCCAAATTTTAAGAAGTTTTGCCGCAGACTTTTAAAATTAAGATAATGCCCCTTAAATACAAGGCAATTGCTGCAGATTTATATTCCGATTGCTGGTGGGATCCCAGGTTCAATGTCCCAGGGTTTCTGCTTTAAGTTTTCATTTTGTTTTTCTGATGTTGATTCCTTTTTTATTACCAATTCCCTTTCCCGCCCATTTTGTAACTGAGTTATCTCTCCATTTCTTAAAAGTATATACACAATTATTTAAAATGTAAATTTAATAGAGTTTGAAATTTCCAATTGAGAAATCGATGCCCAGATTTCATTTTTCCCCATTTTACTTTAGGTTGGCCTGATTAAAGGGTGGCGATGAGCCTGTTATATTTCTTTGTGGTGCATGTGTTATCCCATATAATACACAACGCTACGTTTGTTGTGCCAGTTTGATTGCACTACAGTGAGTCTCTCCATTGTCAGCTCGGGTCTATAAAAAGAGCTGGAGTGCCGGGCCTGGAACATCGTGGGCCACCCCGACCTGTGAGAGAACACCATTTAGTCCTGCCTGAGCCAACAATGTCAAAAGTTCGTGCAAAAGGGACAGATGCTCCTCCATGCTGTCGGTTGCCAGCAGTAGGCCGTCTACGTACTGCAGCAAGCAGGTAGGGCGGGAAAAGTCTTTTAAAATTGCAGGGGCATTGTGGAACCCCTGAGACAAGCATGTCCAGGTGTAGCTCTGGTCCTCAAATGTGAATGCAAATTTGTACTGGTCTTCCCCTTTAACAGGGATACTCCAGAATCCATTGGCGATGGCGAGGGTCGAGAAGTATTTGGAATCAGCAGGAATAAAAAGAGCTGGAGGGTGCCATTAGAGCTTCCAGTGCGACCTGCTCCAAGTGTGTGATGGCTTCGGGGTGAGGTCATCAGGATCCAGGTCGTCATTTGAAGCATGGGCAGGAGCATCGGCTGGGCCCTGGTAAAGCAGAGGAGCGGGAAGGCTGTGGCAGACTTGCTACAAGTGACTGGGGCGGAGGATTGATGAGAGATCGTGGCTGTGATTTGGTGGGTGATCGTGACGGAGGATCGGCTAATGTTTGGTGCGGAGGTGCGGCGGGAGATCGTGGCGGAGATGCGGTGAGTGTTTTTGTGGCGGAGGAGCGGTGAGGGATCGTGGCAGAGGTGCGGCGAATGTTAGTGGCGGAGGAGCGGTGAGAAATCGTGGCGGAGGTGCGGCGAATGAAGGTACGGGGCCCAGAAGAGCCGAAGGCCCAGGGGTAACACGGACCTGCCCACACTGCGATATGTGTGCGTACTAGGTCCGTGCAGTAGAGCAGGTCTCCAGTCGTCCTGGATAACCCTTGCCACTGGATCAGCCGTGTCGAGCCCACATTAAAAAAATCCATGCACAGGCATCTTCCACCCCTTCAGTTGGAGTTCAGGACTGGAACATCAGGTCCTTCATTGAAACATCTGTGAACTTATGTGGAAGCAAGTCATCCTTGTTCAAGGGACCGCCTATGATGATGATGATGTCAGCTGAATGTCACTACATCAGAAATAATCTAAATGCAAAGTGGTGGAGTATTATGCAGCTCATGTTGATTGAAAAATCAGATCAGGATGGAGGTAGGTGGGATGTGTTGTTGCCTTCTCAATCCTCCCATGTAGGAGATTGCAGACAGCAGGACTAATTCCACCTCCATTGGACAGATTGACGCAGTCAGATCACAGCTTTAACGATTGTACCCATAGGGCTAAATGAATGTATATTACTCAATTAAGAGAGACTTACATTTAGATAGCGTCTTTCACAACCTCCGGATTTCCCAAAGTGCTTTACAGCCAATGAAGTACTTTTGAAGGGTAGTCACTGCTATAATGTCAGACACGCTGCAGCCAATTTGCACAAACAAGATCCCACAAACAGCAATGTGATAATGACCTGATAATCTGTTTTAGTGATGTTGGTTGTGGGATAAATATTGGCCAGGATGCTAGGGAGAACTCCCCTGCTCCTTTTCAAATAGTGCCATGGGATCTTTTACATCGGTCTCGGTCTAACGTCTCGTCGGAAAGATGGTACCTCTCACAGTGCGGAACTCCCTCAGCACAACAGCAGTAACAACAACTTGTATCTATATATTGCACTGGAGTGTCAGCATAGAAGTTGTGCCCAGGTCTCTGGAGTGGGACTTGAATCCACAAATTGCAGCTCAGAAGCGAGAGTGCGACCCACTGAGCCACAGCTGAAACCTTTGCCATTTCGACGCCATTCATGGAGTACATGTGTTGCCCATTTTATCTCTCTATATGCAGTACTTTACACCTGTAGGAAATTGCATCGAATTCAACACAGTGAGGTTGTTATCACAAATAGCTGCTCTATTGGTCTAGCTTTGGAATCGTCATCAGATTGACAGTCGCATAGTGGCAGATGTTAGTCTCATCATAGGCAGTCCCTCAGAATCGAGGAAGACTTGCTTTCACTCCCCAAGTGAGTTATTTGGTAGCTGAACAGTTCAATACGAGAACCACAGACCCTGTTACAGGTGGGACAGACACTCGTCGAGGGACAGGGTGGGTGGGGCTGGTTTGCCGCGCGCTCCTTCCACTGCCTGCACTTGACCTCTTCATGCTCTTTGCGCCCTCCCGGATGCACTTTCTCCACCTTGGGTGGTCTTCAGCCAGGGTCTCCCAGGTGTCAGTGGTGATGTTGCACTTTACCAGGGAGGCTTTGAGGGTGTCCTTGTAATGTTTTCGCTGCCCACCTTTGGCTCGTTTACCATGAATGAGCTCCGCATAAAGCATTTGCTTAGGGAGTCTCGTTTCTGGCATGCAAACTATGGCTTGCCCAGCGAAGCTGGTCGAGTGTGGTCAGTGCTTCAATACTGGGGATGTTAGCCTGGACGAGGATGTTGGTGTGTCTGTCCTCCCAGGGGATTTGCAGGATCTTGCGGAAACATCGTTTGTGATACATCTCCAGCGACTTGAGGTGCCTTCTATACATCGTCCATGCCGCTGATCCATACAGGAGGGCGGGTATTATTACAGCCCTGTAGACCATGAGCTTGGTGGTAGATTTGAGGGCCTGGTCTTCAAACACTCTTTTCCTCAGATGATCTACTCGTTTGGGTGTGCCACAGAGTTGTAGAATGTCAACCAAAAAACAGATTATCTGGTGGGAGCTTGCTGTGCGCAAATTGGCTGCCGTGTTTCCTACACTACAACAGTGACTGCACTTCAAAAATATGTGTTATCGGGTGTAAAACACTTTGGGACCCCACAGTACAACCTGTAGGATCAAACCTTTCTCGCAAACAGTGGACAACCATCAACCGCTTCCGAACTGGTCATGGTAGATGCTGCCATCTTCTCCAAAGGTGAAAGATTGAAGCATCCTCAACATGTGATTGTGGAGTTCCTGATCAGACCCTGCAGCACATCATTGAGCACTGCCCTCAGAGGAAATTCACCGGCAGCCTATAAGGGATATGGGGATAGTGCAGGAAAGTGAAGTTGAGGCAGAAGATTAGCCATGATCTTATTGAATGGCGGAGCAGGCTGAAGGGGTCAAATGGCCTACTCCTGCTCCTATTTCTTATGTTCTTAAGATATCCACACTGTTACACCAGAAGCTTTGGCCTAGATATTTGACTTAGATATTGTAATTTGGTTTGCTTTGCTACTACCATACGAAAGAAGAAAAGACATCCTGAGGTTGTGTTAAGCGCTATATAAATGCAAGTATTTATTTATTTTCTAAAGATGAAGTTGAAAGAAAACTAGGAGTCTTAATTGACTCAACTCTTAATATAGCTATCAATGATACTAATAGAATGTTGGACTATATAGGCAAAATTGTAGAATATAAATTGGAAGTTGCCGTGATCAAACTACGCAGTGCTTAAGTCAGACTGCACCTTGAGTATTGTGTCCAATTATGCTCGCTGTGACATAAGAGACATTCAAGGCAGTGCAAGAGGCTGATACCTAGTGTCGAAGGCCTAAGTTATGTGGAAAGATTGAGAAACTTGAGCTTCATGGCCTGGGAAGAAGGCATTTTTGAAGTAATCTTACAGCGGTGTTTTAGTTAACGGAATGGAAAAATTAAATCCAGCATATTACTTTCAATTGCGAGATTAGGACAAGGGGACACAGATCCAAAGTTTGTAAAATGTAAATTTGGAACTGATATCATGAAGTTTTTTTGGCAAAAAAGAATGATCAACAACTGGAGTGGCCTTCCAGCTAGAGTAGTGGAGGTGGAAGCCCTGGGGCTATGTAAGAAACAATTGGACGCCACAATGGGGGAACTTTGAGGTAATTCCAGATGGTGAATTAAGATGGGCCAAATATAACCTTCCTCATATGATCGGATCATTGTGATTGGAGACTCATCGCACAGTTTTATAATCAAACTCATTGGAGGATTTTAACTACCAGTGGGTTTCTGGCAGGAGCCTGCTAGGTTCAGTTAGATTCCTACCTGACGCAATATTGAGGCCTAGGCAAGTTTAACCGCCGGGCCTCGTTAACACCCCCTTATGTGGCTCGGTGTCAAATTTTGTTTGATTACGCTCCTGTGAAGAGCATTGGGACGTTTTACTATGTTAAAGGTGCTATATAAATACAAGTTGTTGCTGTTTTCTTCTTTGACCAACAGGCAGGCTTTTGAAACACTTCCGGGAGTGAAATTGGGTATCGCCCCATTTGGGGTGTTAACTTTTAAAAGTTTGAAGAATTAGTGCCAGGTGCTAATCACTTCAACCTTTAAAACAATTCGCCATTTCTGCTCCAAGAACAAAGTGGAGCGCTAAATCAGGCACTCCACTTTCTTCCTGGAGCGCAATCGGCAGCAGGTGGGGTGATGAATGGAGCAGCACTGCACACTGGGACGTGCAGCCCTGCCATGTTGATAGGCTCCTTCCCCCACTCCCCCTTAAAGGGAAGGGCCACCGCTGCAGGCTCTGCAAAATAAAAACAACTTACCTGGACCACGACTGCAGCCCTGATCCCGCACAATCAGCCTGGCACTCAAGCAGAGGGCTGGGCTGATCGATCGCGGGCAGGAATCACCCCTCCCTCCCAAAAAAAAACAGATTATCAGGTCATTATCACATTGCTGTTTGTGGGATCTTGTTTGTGCAAATTGGCTGCAGAGTATCTGACATTATAGCAGTGACTACGCTTCAAAAGTACTTCATTGGCTGTAAAGCACTTTGGGAAATCCGGAGGTTGTGAAAGACGCTATCTAAATGTAAGTCTTTAATCATTGCCCCCGAAGCGGCCGGCCGCCTGATGCACACCTCCTGCAGCTGCCGGTGGTTTTGCCCGGCGATGCTGCAGGGGGCGAAAGACAATTTCGAGTCCGGGGTACTACCGGGCCATGCGTACGCCGGTGACGTCATGATCTCTGGCCGAAGGAGATCAGGGCACAATGCCGTAGCGTTGCTGTAAAACTCCTGACGAATATGGCGGGAGTTGATGTCAGCGCCGTGCCCAGTCGCAAAGGCATTTGCGCCCGTTATCGCCTCCGCCCCCCCCGGGCGGGCATTAACAGGTGGTGCAAATGAATCCAATTTCGACCCCAAACTTTCTATTGATTAAGCGATGCTTCTTCATTTCATCTCATCCACCCTGCCACTCATTACAGCCTCGCTTGTGCCACTCGCGCCTAGAGGTGTCTGAATAATAAGCTATTTTTATATCAGTGAAAGAATGTCATTTGAGCCTAGTTCCCTTCGAGAGGCACATTTTCAGCAGCAAATGTTGCGGTTACACTTAACATAACTGTCATCGAGTGTGGGTTTTTCAGTGAAAGAGGGGATCATTTTCATTTTGACCAGTCGCAGAAACAGTCTTATGAAACCACATAGAGATCAGTCCAAAAGAAACACTGATATCTGAATGCAAGTACACAGCATTCATTTCCGTCTAAATATTCTGTTTCCTTACCTTTGTTTTAAGCTATTGTGCTGTTGATTTTAATTTTCCTTTAACTTGATATTTAGATTATTCCTGGAGCAGTGACATTCCTGATCATGGGCCATCGTCCCTTAACTCCGAATAGCAGAGGAATAAATTACCTCAAAGGGTTACAACATCTTAAATGTATCATTGATATGATTTAAACTTAAAAAAAAGACAGTGATTATCTACAGAAGCTTCAGCATTTCAAGGTTTATCAGGGAGTTAAAATCCCTTTGATACTCAGTACACCACCAATACTCAGCACTGATTTGCATAAAGCAGTAATTGAAAAGTTTTTGGCACGTGTTGTTTATAATTTTAATGTTGGGGTTTCATACAGGAGTGACTGCAGTGTGATCTATTAGAAACTTAGAAACATAGAAAATAGGTGCAGGAGTAGGCCATTCGGCCCTTCGAGCCTGCACCACCATTCAATAAGATCATGGCTGATTATTCAACCTCAGTACCCGTTTCCTGCTTTCTCTCCATACCCCTTGATCCCTTTAGCCATAAGGGCCATATCTAACTCCCTCTTGAATATATCCAATGAACTGACATCAACAGCTCTCTGCGGTAGGGAATTCCACAGGTTAACAACTCTCTGAGTGAAGAAGTTTCTCCTCATCTCAGTCCTAAATGGCTGACCCCTTATTCTTAGACTATGTCCCCTGGTTCTGGACTTCCCCAACATCGGGAACATTCTTCCTGCATCTAACCTGTCCAGTCCCGTCAGAATTTTATATGTTTCTATGAGATCCCCTCTCATCCTTTTAAACTCCAGTGAATACAGGCCCAGTCGATCCAGTCTCTCCTCATATGTCAGCCCTGCCATCCCGGGAATCAGTCTGGTGAACCTTCGCTGTACTCCCTCAATAGCAAGAATGTCCTTCCTCCGATTAGGAGACCAAAACTGAAAACAATATTCCAGGTGAGGCCTCACTAAGGCCCTGTACAACTGCAGTAAGACCTCCCTGCTCCTATACTCAAATCCCCTAGCTATGAAGGCCAACATACCATTTGTCTTCTTCACCGCCTGCTGTAGCTGCATGCCACCTTTCGATGACTGATGTACCATGTCACCCAAGTCTCGTTGCACCTCCCCTTTTCCTAATCTGTCGCCATTCAGATAATAATCTGCCTTCGTGTTTTTCCCCCAAAGTGGATAACCGCACATTTATCCACATTATACTGCATCTGCCATTCATTTGCCCACTCACCTAACCTGTCCAAGTCACTCTAAGAACATAAGAACATCAGAATTAGGAACAGGAGTAGGCCATCTAGCCCCTCGAGCCTGCTCCGCCACTCAACAAGATCATGGCTGATCTGGCCGTGGACTCAGCTCCACTTACCCGCCCGCTCCCCGTAACCCTTAATTCCCTTATTAGTTAAAAATCAATCTATCTGTGATTTGAATACATTCAATGAGCTAGCCTCAACTGCTTCCCTGGGCAGAGAATTCCACAGATTCACAACCCTCTGGGAGAAGAAATTCCTTCTCAACTCGGTTTTAAATTGGCTCCCCCGTATTTTGAGGCTGTGCCCCCTAGTTCTAGTCTCGCCGACCAGTGGAAACAACCTCTCTGCCTCGATCTTGTCTATCCCTTTCATTATTTTAAATGTTTCTATAAGATCACCCCTCATCCTTCTGAACTCCAACGAGTAAAGATCCAGTCTCCTCAATCTATCATCATAAGGTAATCCCCTCATCTCCGGAATCAGCCGAGTGAATCGTCTCTGTACCCCCTCCAATGCTAGTATATCCTTCCTTTAGTAAGGTGACCAAAACTGCACGCAGTACTCCAGGTGCGGCCTCACCAATACCCTGTACAGTTGCAGCAGGACCTCCCTGCTTTTGTACTCCATCCCTCTCGCAATGAAGGCCAACATTCCATTTGCCTTCCTGATTACTTGCTGCACCTGCAAACTAACTTTTTGAGATTCATGCACAAGGACGGTCGATGGGCCGGCTGCTGGCGGCCACCTCCCGGAGGAGGACGGGGAGTCGGTGGGGGACGCGGGAGAAGAACTAGAGACCACCGCCAGCGAGGCGGTGGATCTGCTCGCGGCCGCCGCCGAGACCATCCTCATTCCTGCAAAGGAACTCCGGGACTTTTTGGCCCAGAGCCGGGGTCGCTGCGACCAAGCCCGACTGGCCCTGGAAAAATGGTCCGAGCCAGAGCTGATCAAGGCGTTCGTCCGCGCCGCCGTTAAAACCTTGGCCGCGGGCGGGCCCTTGACAAAGGCGCAACACCTAGAGCTGCGCGAGCTCGAGGGACTCCTCGCTGGGCTGCGGAGGGAGCGGAATTCAACAAAAGACTCCGCTCCCTCCCCCACAATAGGTTAAGGTAGAGGTTGCACTATGCTTTTGCCATGAAGATAACCATAGCCAGCCTCAACATCAACGGCGGCAGAGGGGCACGCCGTAGATTTGACAATTTTTCGCTCCTGCGGGAGGGGAAATATGCGGTGTGCTTCCTGCAAGAAACCCACACCGTTCCGGGAGACGAAGCCACGTGGCTCCTGGAATGGCAAGGAGAGGTCCGCATGAGCCACCTCACCGCCATTTCTAGTGGGGTGGCCATCTTGCTGGGCCCGCGTTTTCAGCCGGAGATCTCGTGGGTCGAGGAGCCCGTGCCAGGCCGCTTGCTGCACGTAACGGTTCGCCTGGGGGACGTGCCGCTCCATCTCGTGAACGTGTACGCCCCTCAGCCCGGCCCGCAGCAGACGCGCTTCTTTGAAGAGGTGTCCACTCTTCTTGGCTCCGTCGACGTCGGCGACTGCATTGTCCTCGGGGGGGATTTTAACTGCACCTTTGAGGCGAGGGACCGCTCCGGTGCCCCGCAGTGCATGATGGCGATGGAGAAGTTGAGGGACCTGGTCGGGTCCTTCGACTTGGTGGACGTCTGGCGAAATCTCCACCCCGATTCCAGCGCCTTTACTTGGGTGAGGCCTGGAGTTGGATGGTCTAGAGTCGACCGCCTTTACGTGTCTCGGGCGTATGTTTCCTGCGTCCCGGCGGCCTCCATGCGGCCGGTGCCGTGTTTGGACCACCACCTGGTGTGGGCGGAGCTCGCTTCGCTCCGCGCGAAGACGGGGTCCACGTACTGGCACTTTAACAACCGGCTGCTGGAGGACGTGCGGTTCCAGGACTCGTTCCGTCGATTCTGGTCCGACTGGAGAAGGAAGCAGGGGGGCTTCCCCTCCTTGAGGCTATGATGGGACGTGGGCAAGGCTCACGTCCGCGTCTTCTGTCAAGAGTACGCGAGGGGGTCGACCAAGAGGCGGGCGGCCAGAGTCGGGCGCCTAGAAAAAGAGGTGCTCGACCTGGAAGCCCGTCTCGGTCAAGTCGTCCAGGACCCGGCCCTGCGGACGGTGTACGAAGCGAAGAAGGCCGCGCTGAAGGACCTGCAGCTCGTCGGGTCCCGAGGCGCGTTCGTGAGGTCGCGGATCCGGTTCCTGCGGGATCTGGACCGCGGCTCCCCCTTCTTCTACTCGCTGGAAAAAAGGCAGAGTGTCCGTAAGCAGCTCTTGACGTTGCTGGCCGATGACGGCTCTCTCGTCTCGGATCCGGAGGGCGTCAACAACAGGGCCCGTGAATATTACGGGGCTCTGTTCTCTCCGGATCCGTCCAGCGAGGAAGCGCTTAGAGTTTTGTGGGAGGACCTGCCGAAGGTCAGCCCGGAGGGCGCCGAAAATCTGGAAGCTCCGCTAAGCCTGGCGGAGCTGACCGGTGCCCTCGACCGGCTCTCGAGGGGAAAATCCCCGGGGCTGGACGGGCTGACCGTGGAGTTCCACAGGGCGTTCTGGGACGTCCTGGGGGGCGACTACGCGCGGGTCCTGGGGGAAAGTCTGGCGACCGGGGAGATGCCCCTCTCTTGGCGCAGGGCAGTCATCGTCCTGCTGCCTAAGAAGGGCGATCTCCGCCTCCTTAAGAACTGGCGCCCGGTCTCCCTCCTCAGCACGGACTACAAAATCTTCGCCAGGGCGATGTCTGCTCGCCTTGGTGCCGTGCTGGACCACATGATCCACCCCGACCAGTCCTACACGGTCCCGGGCCGGACAATCCACGATAACATCCATTTGGTCCGGGACCTCATCCATTGTTCCCAGGAGGCTGGTCTGTCGGTCGCCTTCCTATCCCTCGACCAAGAGAAGGCGTTCGACAGGGTGGATCACGACTATCTGCTCGGAACTCTGCGCGCTTTCGGGTTCGGGACGCATTTCGTCGCCCGGATCCGACTTTTGTACGCCGCCGCAGAGTGTCTGATTAAGGTTAACGGGTCCTTGACGGCGCCCCTTCGCTTTAGGAGGGGGGTGTGCCAGGGATGCCCCATGTCCGGCCAGTTATACGCCGTTTGCGTGGAGCCTTTCCTGCGCCTCTTGCGGACGAGGTTGACGGGACTGGCTCTGCAAGGGCCGGGTGTGGAGGTCGTCCTCTCGGCTTACGCCGATGACGTGCTCCTCGCGGTAGAGGATCCCGCTGACCTGCGGAGGATGCGTGAGTGCCAGGAGATTTATTCGGCCGCGTCCTCCGCCAGGATCAACTGGGAGAAATGTTCCGGACTCCTGGTGGGTCAGTGGCGGGTGGACTCCCTGCCGGAGGAGCTCAGGCCTTTTGCCTGGAGCACGACCCATCTCCTCTATCTGGGAGTCTACCTTAGCCCCGACGAGGGAGCCTGGCCGGCGAACTGGCAGGAGCTGGAGGCCAAGGTCGCCGCTCGCCTAGGGCGCTGGACAGGACTGCTCCGAGTGCTGTCCTACAGGGGTCGAGCGCTAGTCATAAACCAGCTGGTGGCCGCAATGTTGTGGTACCGGCTGGTCACTTTGACCCCTCCCTTGGCGTTTGTCGCCAAGATACAGAAGAAGCTGGTGGACTTCTTCTGGAACAACAGGAAGCACTGGGTCTCTGCTGCGGTCCTGAGTCTCCCGCTTGAGGAGGGCGGGCAGTCGTTGGTGTGCGTCAGCGCCCAGCTTGCGACTTTCCGTCTTCAGACCCTGCAGAGATACCTTTACGTCGAGCCCCCTCCTAGGTGGTGTGCTCTGGCGAGGTATTTCTTCCGCCAGCAGCGCGACCTCAATTATGACACGCAGCTCCTGTTTGTGAACTTGGGGGGTGCCAGGACCACCCTCCAGGAGATGCCTGTCTTTTACAGGGAACTCATCAGGGTCTGGAACAAAGTCTCCACCAAGCGCAGCTCTCCGCCGGCTGGAGTGGCGGCCGTCCTGCAGGAGCCGCTGCTCGGGAATCCGTACCTCCACGGCCGAGGTTTCATGTGGCGGTCGGAAGAGAGGGCTGTGGCTGGTGAGGTGACCAGGGTCAGGGACCTGCTCGATGGCGGAGGAGCGGGCTGGATGGCGCCAGACACGCTGGTGCGGCGCCTAAACTCTGCCAACGTCCGCCACGCGGCCGATGCCATCGAGTCGCTAAAAACAGCTCTGGGCCCTGACTCCGTTAGGTGCATCGAGGAGGCTCAAGCACGTGGGGAGATCCCGTCCGAACTGACCCCCGTCCGGACGGAATTCCTCATCGGCGCCAAACCCCGGAACCTCCCTCGGGGGCCGGCGCCTCACAACTTGAGCCGCCTCGGGGAAATCCCCTCCGTGCCTTTCAGTTCCACGCGGAGGGGTTTCCTGTACGGGCTGCTCCTGCACACCCTCAACTTTGCCATCCTCGCCGGCCGTCCGGACACGCCATGGCGTACCATCTTGCCGTCCGGAGGAGGCGGGGGTCCCCGATGGAGGGCACTCTACGCAGGGGTCCTCCCACTATTCATCGCGGACTTGGCCTGGAGGGTGGTGCACAGAGCAGTGCCGTGCAACAAATTTTTAAGCCGGTTCACGGACTCCCAGGCCGCCTGCAATTTCTGCGGTCTGGAAGAGTCCGTGTTCCATGTTTTTATTGAGTGCACGAGGTTGCAGCCCCTGTTCCATTATTTGAAGGGGCTGCTCCTGAAATTCTGGCTGCACTTCAGTCCCGCTCTCCTGATCTTTGGGCACCCTGTGCGGAGGGGAGCGGGTAGGTCCGAAGGCCTCCTCGTAGGACTGCTCCTGGGCACGGCCAAGGGTGCCATCAGCCGGTCCAGGCAGTGGGCGGTCGAGGGGGTCGTTCAACCTGACTGCCTGCCTCTCTTCCGCTCTTACATCCGGTCCAGGGTGTCCTTGGAGATGGAGCACGCGGTGTCCACCGGTACGCTCGCGGCCTTCCGCGAGAGGTGGGCACCGGAGGGACTGGAGTGCATCATCACGCCCGGCAACCAAATTTTAATTTGATTTTACGTTTTTTAAGTTTAATTTGTTTTAATTGCCGGTGCTTTTAGTGTCCCCCTTCCCTTTTATAGGGGGCACTGGGGAAAATTGTGATTTTAGTGCCCGAAAAAAAACCCAAAAAAAAGAAAAACACAAAAAAAAACAAAAAAAGGGGGAAAAAAAAGGGCCTTGTAAATGTCTGGAGTGTCACCCAGGTCGGGTGGCACCGTTTAATGTTTTATGTTTTGCATTTGAACTCCAAAAAGAGTTTCATGCACAAGGACCCCCAGGTCCCTCTGACCTGCAGCATGTTGTAATTTCTCCCCATTCAAATAATATTCCCTTTTACTGTTTTTTTTTCCAAGGTGGATGACCTCACATTTTCCGACATTGTATTCCATCTGCCAAACCTTAGCCCATTCGTTTAACGTATCTAAATCTCTTTGCAGCCTCTCTGTGTCCTCTACACAACCCGCTTTCCCACTAATCTTTGTGTCATCTGCAAATTTTGTTACACTACACTCTGTCCCCTCTTCCAGGTCATCTATGTATATTGTAAACAGTTGTGGTCACAGCACTGATTGCTGTGGCACACCACTAACCACCGATTTCCAACCCGAAAAGGACCCATTTATCCCGACTCTCTGCTTTCTGTTAGCCAGCCAATTCTCGATCCATGCTAATGCATTTCCTCTGACTCCGCGTACCTTTATCTTCTGCAGTAACCTTTTGTGTGGCATCTTATCGAATGCCTTTTGGAAATCTAAATACACCACATCCATCGGTACACCTCTATCCACCATGCTCGTTATATCCTCAAAGAATTCCAGTAAGTTAGTTAAACATGATTTCCCCTTTATGAATCCATGTTGCGTCTGCTTGATTGCACTATTCCTATCTAGATGTCCCGCTATTTCTTCCTTAATGATAGCTTCAAGCATTTTCCCCACTACAGATGTTAAACTAACCGGCCTATAGCCTTTTAGCGTTCTCCTCACAGCTCACACCGCCACCCAGCTTAGTGTCATCTGCAAACTTGGAGATATTACATTCAATTCCCTCATACAAATCATTATGTATATTGTGAATAGCTGGGGTCCCAGCACTGAGCCCTGCGGCACCCCACTAGTCACTGCCGCCATTCTGAAAAGGACCTGTTTATCCCGACTCTCTGCTTCCTGTTTGCCAACCAGTTCTCTATCCACGTCAGTACATTATCTCCAATACCATGTGCTTTAATTTTGCACACCAATCTCTTGTGTGGGACCTTGTCAAAAGCCTTTTGAAAATCCAAACACACCACATCCACCGGTTCTTCCTTGTCCACTCTACCATTTACATCTTCAAAAAATTCTAGAAGATTTGTCAAGCAGGATTTCCCTTTCATAAATCCATGCTGACTTGGACCAATCTCGTCACTGCTTTCCAAATGTGCTGCTATTTCATCTTTAATAATTGATTCCAACATTTTTCCCACTACTGATGTCAGGCTAACCAGTCTATAATTACCCGCCTTCTCGCTCCCTCCCTTCTTAAAAAGTGGTGTTACATCAGCACCCTCCAGTCCATAGGAACCGATCCAGATTCAATAGACTGTTGGAAAATGATCACCAATGCATCCACTATTTCTTGGGCTACTTCCTTAAGTACTCTGGGATGCAGACTATCAGGCCCCGGGGATTTATTGGCCTTCAATCCCATCAATTTCCCTAACACAATTTCCCGCCTAATAAGGATTTCCTTCAGTTCCCCCTTCTCACTAGACCCTCGGTCCCTTAGCATTGTCACAATAACTCAAAGGGCTGGAATTTCAGTATGGTGCTGCCTCTGTTCGCGCACCGGAATGGCAGTAATGGCGGCGGGAATGATTTCCGGATGGGCGCCCAGCTTCCAGCACCCCACCGGTAAAACTAGTTGCCGGTTTTGTGGGGACGCTGAGCAGCCCTGCCCGGAAGCGTCGAGTGCAACGACAGCAGTTTCGACTACACTTTAATTTTTGTTTGACGCCGACCCTCTCGCGCCCCGTGGTGAGACTGACTGGAAAACCAAGTGGTCAGAGCTGTCCCGGCGGTGGTGACTGAAGTCATTAATGAATGAGGTAAGTTTGATTGTTTTGGTTATTTTTTTATTTTTGCGATTTATCCTAATGTGGTGTGGTCAAGGTATTGGGAATGTTTTATGTGTATTTTGTTGTGATTTTTTTGTTTCCACGGAAGCCTCTCTTCAGCCGCTCCGAGGCCGGCTCTTTAGCAACAGATTTTCAGTTGCTCAGCCGGCCTAACGCCTTAAGAGAGGTCTGGAATGTCTCCCTTAGCACACCGTTCCACACTCAGGGCCCAGCTGGTGAATTTTGTGGCTGCCGACCCAAACATTTCCTGCGGCAAACTTTACCGCCCGCCGCTATTACCGCCCAAAAAATCCTCCATCTGAAAATCTAGCCCTTTAGATTTTAGAATATTACTATTCAATCCCCCATGAGATTGTATACAATAAGCTAGAGAATCAACATCATAGGCAGTCCCTCGAATCGAGGATGACTTGCTTCCACGCCAAAAGGTTCAGAGGTCTTTCAATGAAGGACCTAATATTTCAGGTCCCGAGCTATATCTCGAAGGGTGGAAGATGCCTGTGTGTGGACTTTTTTAACGTGTGGTGACACACCAGCCACCACATGGGCTTGGTCCAGTGGCAAGGATTAACCAAGATGACTGGAGACCAGCTCTGCCGCTGACTCACCTCTCTCTGCACTGATTGAGATTGTGTCGCTTCTCCGTCAAACAACATCACTTCTGCCCCACACTAAAAGCTCGCATACCTTCTCCTCTTTGACAAACATCTCACAGAGCAAAACTATACCACACACCTGGAAAAAGTCTTCATTTTAGAATCAGTAAACTCCTGAAGGAGCGGTGGGGACAGGTTGACCAAACCAGCATTCAGTCGCCAAAGGCGGTCTCTGAAGGGTGTGGGTGTATTATCCTCTTGAGAGATGACAGGCCAGGACACAGATTTCCTTGGAGGGCATGTTCACAGATCCCTGAAGGTAGCAGGCCAGGTAGACAAGATGGCCAAGAAGGCACACAGAATACCCCCCCCCCCCCCCCCCCGTCCCCCACCAGCCGAGGCATAGAACACAAGAGCAGGAATGTTATGCTAGCACTATAGAACATTATAGAACAGTGGATCTCTGGAGCAGGCTGCCATCTCGTGTGGTGGATGCTGATTCAATGAATTCCTTCAAGCTGAGAAGTGTAGATGAACAAACGGACCTTGGAGTCATGTCCACAGTAGCGGGCCAGGTGGATGAGGTGGTTGAGAGGGTATGCAGAGTGCTTACCTTTATGGGACGAGGCATAGAATACAAGACCAGGGAGTTTATGCTTGAACTGTTAGGCTGCAGCTAAAGTACTGCTTGCAGTTCTGGTCACCACATTATAGGAAATGTGTAATTGCACTAGAGAGGGTACAGTGGAGATTTATGAGGATATTGCCTAGACTGGAGAATTTTAGCTATGAGGAAAGATTGTAAAGGCTAGATTTGTTTTCTTTGAAACAGAGGAGGCCGAGGGGAGACCTTATTGAGATATATAAAATGATGAGCGGCCTAGATAGAATGGATAGGAAGGACCTGTTTCCCTTGGCAGAGGGGTCAACAACCACGGGGCATGGATTTAAAGTAATTGGTAGAAGGTTTTGTTACATCCATAATAAAGTAATGTGATTGAGTACTGTAGACGTGAGTAAGTGTGATCTTAGTCTCTTTATTCTAACTCCAGAGTGTTGGTACAGCATGGGAGACCTGCTTATATACAGTGCCCCCAAGGGATGCTGGGACCCCTTAGGACTCCAACAGATACGCCCCCTGGCAGTGGTAGAATGCTGGTTACATAGGGTTGCATACATAATATCACTCTCTCCCAAAGTCAATAGTACACTTATTTACAGGATAAGACGATCTGGGGCTTTTCGCTCCCTAGTCGATTGTCTCGGTACAAATGCAGATGCAGGTGAGTTGGTTGGTTCTTCGCTGGGCTGCTACGCAGCTGGCCTTGCTGGGCTGCTGGGGATGATGAGTTCAACTTTGTGGTCAATCGTGATGTCGATTGCCACTTGTGTGTGTATGCTGGAGGGTCGAAGTTGGTGGTGTCCTCTTCGGATTGCCCGTGGCTGTCTGTGAATCGCAGTTTGGTTTGGTCCAAATGCTTTCTGCAAGTTAGTCCATTTGCGAGTTTGACCTGAAACACCCTATCCCTTCTTTGGCTATGACAGTGCCAGCAAGCCAATTGGGACCATGTCCATAGTTGAGTACAAATACAGGGTCATTGACTTCAATATCGCGTGATAATTTGCGCGATCATGGTACATGCTTTGTTGATGCCGCCTGCCTTCGTCATGATCATAGAGATCAGGGTGGACGAGAGAGAGCCTTGTTTTGAGCACCCTTTTCATGAGCAGCTCAACCCCGGTGAGTGAGTGGGGTCTGGTGCGGTAGCTGAGCAGGACTCGGGACAGGCAGGTCTGCAGGGAGCCTTCCGACACGCGTTTCAATATTTGCTTGATGGTTTGGACTGACGGTTCTGCCTGGCCATTGGATGCGGGCTTGAATGGGGCAGATGTGACGTGCTTGATCCCATTGTGGGTCATGAATTCCTTGAATTCAGCGCTGGTGAAGCACGGCCCGTTGTCGCTGACAAGGACATCAGGCAGGCCGTGCGTGGCAAACATGGCTCGATGGTGGCAGTGGACTTGCTTGCAAACATTATTACACACTCAATCCACTTTGAATAAACATCCACAACAACCAAGAACATTTTGTCTAGAAACGGGCTCGCAAAGTCAGTGTGGATCCTAGACCACGGTTTGGAGGGCCATGACCAAAAACTTAGCGGTGCCTCCCTGGGTGCATTGCTCAGTTGTGAGCAAGTGTTGCATTGGCACATGCAAGACTTCAAATCTGAGTCGATGACGGGCCACCACACATGGGATCTGACTATAGCTTTCATCATTACTATGCCTGGGTGGGTACTGTGTAGGTCGCGTATGAACGTTTCCCCGCCTTTCTTAGGCAAAACCACGCGACTACCTCACAAATGACAGTCCACCTGTATGGACATTTCATCTTTATGCCGTTGGAAGGGCTTGATCTCTTCATGCATCTCTGCTGGGACGCTGGACCAGCTTCCATGGAGGACACAGTTTTTTACAAGGGACAGTAAAGGATCCTGGCTGGTCCAGGTCCTGATCTGGCGAGCCGTAACGGGTGACTTTTCGTTTTCAAATGCATCCATCACCAAGAGCAAGTCTGCAGGCTGTGCCACTTCCACCCCGGTGGTGGGCAATGGTAGCCAACTGAGGGCCTCAGCGCAGTTCTCTGTGCTTGGCCTGTGGCGAATTACATAGTTATAAGCAGACAGCGTGAGCGCCCAACTTTGAATGAGAGCAGAGGCATTGGTATTGATACCTTTGCTCTCTGAGAACAGCGATATGAGCAACTTATGGTCAGTTTCTAATTCAAACTTAAGCCCAAACAGATACTGGTGCATTTTTTTTACCTTGTAAACGCATGCCAGAGCTTCTTTTTCAATCATGTTGTCGGCCCTTTCGGCCTTGGACAAGCTCCTGGACGCATAAATGACCGGTTGCAATGTTCCCGATTTGTTTGCTTGTTGTAACACACACCTAACCCCGTACAAAGATGCATTGCAAGCTAGCACTAAACGTTTACAAGGATCATACAGGACAAGCAGTTTGTTGGAACATACCAGATTTTGGACTTTCTCAATGCTGTCTCTTGTGATTTCCCCCATACCCAGTCATCTCCCTTGCATCGCAACACATGTAGAGGTTCTAGCAAGGTGCTTAACCCGGGTAGGAAATGACCAAAATAATTGAGTTGAGGAGTCCCAGGAACGACCGCAGCTCCGTCACGTTCTGTGGTCTCGGTGCGTTCTTGATGGCCTCTGTCTTGGTGTCGGTGGGTCTGATGCCGTCTGCTATGATTCTTCTCCCTAAGAACTCGATTACTGGTGCCAGGAAAACACACTTCGAGTGTTTCAACCTGAGTCCCACATGATCTAGCCGACTTAAAACCTCTTCCAGGTTCTGCAAGTGTTCGATGGTGTCCCGACCTATGACCAGTATGTCGTCCTGGAAAACCACAGTGCACGGAATCGACTTTAGCAGACTCTCCATGGTCCTTTGACAAATAGCCGCAGCCGCTCGAATCCCAAATGGGCATCTATTGTAGATGAACAGACCTGTGTACGTGTTGATGCAGGTGAGGCCTTTCGAAAGTTCCGCCAGCTCCTGCGTCATGTAGGCCAAGGTCAGGTCCAACTTGGTGAACGTCTTTCCTTCTGCCAGCGTTGCAAATAAGTCGTCTACCTTGGGTAGTGGGTACAGGTCCTGCAGCGAAAAACAGTTAATCATTACTTTATAGTCCCTGCAAATTCTGATCGTGCCAATGCCCTTGAGAACTGGAACAATCGGACTGGCACTCTCATTGAACTCCACTGGCGTGATGATGCCCTCTCATTGCAGCCTGTCTAGCTCGATCTCCACTTTCTCTTGCATCATATATGGCACCGCCCGTGCCTTGTGGTGGATGAGTCGTGTGCTGGGAATCAAGTGGATCTGCACCTTCGCCTCCGAGAATCTTCCAATGCCTGGTTCAAACAACGACGGAAAATTGCTCAGAACCTGGGCATATGAGGCGTCGTCGACAGACAAAAGCACTCGGATGTCATCCCAGTTCCAGCGGATTTTTCCCAGCCAGCTTCTGCCGAACAGTATGGGGCCATCTCCTGGTACTATCCATAGTGGTAGTTCGTGCATTGCTCCATCATAGGAGACTTTTACTGCTGCGCTGCCAATTACAGGGATCAGCTCTTCCTCTGCAATGTGGTGGTTTGCAGGGTTTGCAGCTCGTCTGCACATTTGCTGGAGGTGGCCCATTGTTCCACAGCCATTGCACGCATGCTGTTTGAAGTGGCATTGATGGGCTCGATGATCACCTCCACAATGCCAACAAGGTGTTAACTGCCTCGCATTAACGCTTGATGGCGGAATCTGAGTCATCTGAGGTCGTGCAGCTACAGGCGTGTATGTTCTGCCATATGCCTGAAAACGACAATATTTTGTGTACAGTACTTGCCAAAACATCTTTATGCTGCAAAATTTGTTTGGTGTCATCGCTGGTGGACATGAATGCCTGGGCTATCATTTTGGCTTTGCTCAGGTTCTGTGTTTCAACAGTCAATAGTTTGCGAAGGATAACCTCATGGCCAATGCCAAGCACAAAAAAGTCTCTTAGCATTTGCTCCAGGAATCCATCAAATTCGCAATGTCCTGCAAGGTGCCTTAGTTCGGCGACGTAGCTCGCCACTTCCTGACATGTGTAAAATCGATACCTTGCCATCAGAATGCTCTCCTTCGGATTTAGGTGCTCCCGGACCAGCGTACCAGTTCTTCATATGATTTGGTTGTTGGTTTCACCGGAGCAAGAAAATTCTTCATGAGGCTATAGGTTGTTGCCCCACAGACGGTGGGGAGGATTGCCCTTCGTTTGGCAGCATTCTTATTCCCTTCCAGCTCATTGGCCATGAAGTATTGGTCGAGTCGCTCCACAAAGGCCCCCCAATCGTCCCCTTCTGGGAATTTCTCCTGGATACCACCAGTTCTCTGCAATTTCGCGTGATGATTCATTATCTCGTTGCCAGTTGTTATGTCCCGAATAAAGTCACGTGATTGAGTTCTGTAAACGTGAGTAAGTGTGACCTTAGTCTCTTTATTCTAACTCCAGAGTGTTGGTACAGCATGGGAGGCCTGCTTTTATGCAGTGTTCCCAAGGGATGCTGGGATCCCTTGGGACTCCAACAGATATGCCCTCTGGTGGCAGTAGAAAGCTGGTTACATAGGGTTGCATACATAACAGGTTTAGAGGGGTTTTGAGTGGGAATTTCATCACTCAGATGGTGGTGATGGTCTGGAACTCACTACCTGAAAGGGTGGTCGATGCAGAAACCCTCACCCCATTTAAAAAGTACTTGCATTTGCACTTGAAGTGCCGTAACCTACAAGGGTCTGGACTTCCCCAACATCGGGGAATTCCACAGGTTAACAACTCTCTGAGTGAAGAAGTTTCTCCTCATCTCAGTCCTAAATGGCCTACCCCTTATCCTAAGATCCCCTGGTTCTGGACTTCCCCAATATCGGGAACATTCTTCCCGCATCTAACCTGTCCCGTCCCGTCAGAATCTTATACGTTACTATGAGATCCCCTCTCATCCTTCTAAATTCCAGTGTATAAAGGCCCAGTTGATCCAGTCTCTCCTCATATGTCAGTCCAGCCATCTCTAATCTGAGGAAGGACATTCTTGCTATTGAGGGAGTGCAGCGAAGGTTCACCAGACTGATTCCAGGGATGGCTGGACTGACAAATGAGGAGTGACTGGATCAACTGGGCCTTTATACACTGAGTTTAGAAGGATGAGAGGGGATCCCATAGAAACGAATAGATTCTGACGGGACGGGACAGGTTAGATACGGGAAGAATGTTCCCGATGTTGGGGAAGTCCAGAACCAGGGGATCTAAGGATAAGGGGTAGACCATTTAGGACTGAGATGAGGTGAAACTTCTTCACTCAGAGAGTTGTTAACCTGTGGAATTCCCTGCCGCAGAGAGTCGTTGATGCCAGTTTATTGGATATATTCAAGAGGGAGTTAGATATGGCCCTTAGGGCTAAAGGAATCAAGGGGTATGGAGAGAAAGCGGGAAAGGGGTACTGAGGGAATGATCAGCCATGATCTTATTGAATGGGTGGTGCAGGCTTGAAGGGCCGAATGGCCTACTCCTGCACCTATTTTCTATGTTTCTATGTTTCTAAGGCTACAGACCACGAGTTGGAAAGTGGGATTAGGCTGGATAGCTCTTTGTCGGTCGGCACAGATATGATGATCCAAAATGGCCTCCTTCTGTACAACTAGAGAAGATGCCTGTCTCTGATGTCTTTTTGTTTCTGGTTCTCTCGCCTTCTCATCTCTCTGCCTCTTTGTCTCCCCTTGTCTCCTCTTCTGCTTCTGTCTTACTAACTCTGTTCTGCTTCTGTCTCTGTCCTCTTCGGCTTTTCTCTGCCTTGTTATTTTCTTTTGGATGGGTGGTAACGGTTGGCTTGGAATGATGAGGTAGGGAAAGGAGTCACTCCTGCAATGCAAAAAATAATACATATTTTTTAATTTATTTTTTATCTTGGTAAATGGCAGAGATGTCAGTGCTTGGAAATGGAGTGCTTCTGTCACTGAATGTCTCCAGCTGGCACTGTCAGGGTCGGTTGAAGAGCCATCTGTATAGCAAAGCTCCGTCCGCTCAGCTCCAACCCTGTGCCTCAGCCTAACCTCACAAGGACACCCCTCGCTCTAACAGAATTCTTCCACTTCCCATATCAGTCATTCCTATGAGCTCCTCTCAATCATAACATGAGAAATAGGAGCAGGAATAGGCCATAATGCTCTTTGAGCCGGCTCCGCCATTCAATGAGATCATGGCTGATTTTCGACCTCAACTCCACTTTCCTGCCTGATTCCCCATGTCCCTTGATTCCCTTAGAGTCCAAAAATCCATCGATCTCAGCCTTGAATATACTCAACAACTGAGTATCTACAGCCCTCTGGGGTAGAGAATTCCAAAGATTCACAATCCTCTGCGTGAATAAATTTCTCCTCATCTCAGTCCCAAATGGCTGACCCTTTATCCTGAGACTGTGCCCCCTAGTTCTTGACTCCAGCTAGGGGAATCAACCTCTCAGCATCTAACCTATCAAGCCCTCTCAGAATCTTATATGTTTCAATGAGATCACCTCTCACTCTTCTAACCTCCAATCAAATTTCCAAACAAAGTTGGGAAATCATAGAAATCATAGAATGATTACAGCACGGAAGAATGCCATTAGGCCTGTCGAACCCATGCTGACTCTCAGCTAGTGCCACTCGCCTGCCATTTCCCTGTAACCCTGCAATTTTTTTTCCTTCAGATACTTATCCGACTTCCTTTTGAAAGATAAAATTTAGTATGTCTCCATCAGCTTTTCAGTCCGTGCATTCCAGATCCCAACCATTCGGTGCGTAAAAACGTTTTTTCTTACATCACCTTTGGTTCTTCTGCCAATCACTTTAAATCCATGTCCTCTGGTTCTTGACCCTTCTATCAATGGGAACAATTTCTCTCTGGCTACTCTGTCCAGACCCCTCATGATTTTGAACACCTGAATCAAATCCCCTTTCAATCTTCTCTGCTCCAATGAGAACAACCCCAGCTTCTCCAGTCTATCCATGTAACTGAAGTTCCTCATCCCTGGAACCATTCTCGCCAATCTTTTCTGCACCCTCTCTAAGGCCTTCACATCCTTCCTAAAGTGTGGTGCCCAGAATTGGACACAATTGAGGCCGAACCAGTGTTTTATACAGGTTCATCATAATTTCCAAACTTTTGTACTCTATGCCTCTATTTATGAAGCCCAGGATCCTGTAACCCTTTTGAACTGCTTTCTCAACCTGCCCTGCCACCTTCATTGATTTATGCATATATACCCCCGGGCTCTCTGTTCATGCACCCTTTAGAATTGTACCATTTAGTTTATATGTCCTCTCGCATTCTTTCTACCAAAATGCATCACTTCACAATTTTCTACGTTAAATTTAATCTGCCACGTGTCCACCCATTTCACCAGCCTGTCTATCACTCTCCTCTTGAATGTTCACTATACTTCCAAGATTTGTGTCATCTGGAAATTTTGAAAGTGTGCTTTGTATACCCATGTCCAAGTCATTAATATATATTAAGAAAAGCAGTGGTCCTAGAATCAATCCCTGGGGAACACCAGTGTATACCTTCCTCCAGTCCGAAAAACAATTGTTCGCCACTACTCTCTATTTCCTGTCACTTAGCCAATTTCATATCCATGCTGCCATTGTGCCTTTTATTCCATGGGCTTCCAATTTTGTTGGCAAGCCTATTAGGTAGCATTTTGTCGAACTCTTTTTTGAAATATATGTACACTACATCAACCACATTGCACTCATCAACCCTCTCTGTTAACTCATCAAAAAACTCGATAAATTGGTTAAACATGATTTGCCTTTAATAAATTTGTGCTGGCTTTCCTTAATTAATACACCCTATCCAAGTGATTGTAAGTTTTGTCCCTGATTACTGTTTCTAAAAGCTTCCCCACTACCGAAGTTAAACTGACTGGCCTGTAGTTTCTTAGTTTATCTTTACACCTTTTTTTGAACAAGGGTGTAACACTTGCAATTCTCCAGTCCTCTGGCACCACCCCCATATCTATTGAGGATTGGAATATTATGGCCAGTACCTCTGCGATTTTCGCCCTCAATTCCCTCAGCATCCTAGGATGCATCCCATCCGCTCCTGGTGATTTATCTACTTTAAGTACAGCCAGCCTTTCTAATACCTCTTCTTTATCAATTTTTATACTATCAAGTGTCGCCATCACCTCCTCCTTTACTATGTCTATGGCAGCATCCTCTTCCTTGGTGAAGACAGATGCAAAGTACTCATTTAGTACCTCAGCCATAACCTCTGCCTCCATGCGTAGGTCTCCTTTTTGGTCCCTAATCGGCCCCACCCCTCCTCTTACTACCCATTTACTATTTATATGCCTATAAAAGGCTTTCCCTTTTATGTTGGCTGCCATTCTATTCTCATACCCTCTCTTTTCCCTCTTATTTTCTTTTTCACTTCTCCTCTGAGCTTTCTATATATAGCCTGATTCTCAGAAGTATTTGCAACCTAACATCTGTCATCCACTCTTTTTCTGATTCATCATATTCTCTATCTGTTTCGTTATTCAGGGAGCTCTGGCTTGAGTTGCCCTACCTTCCCCCCTAGTGGGAATGTACCTCGACTGTACCCGAATTACTTCCTCTTGAAAGGCAGCCCATTGTTCCACTGCAGTTTTGCCTGCCAATCATTGATTCCAGTTTACCCGGGTCAGATCTGTTCTCATCCCACTGAAATTGGCCTTCCCCCAGTTAAAGATTTTTACTCTAGATTGCTCCCTGTCCTTTTCCATAGCTAATCTAAATCTTATGATATTATGATCACCGTTCGCTAAATGTTCACCTACTGACACTTGCTCCACTTGACTCACCTCATTCCCCAGAATCAGATCCAGCAATGCCTCCTCCCTCGCCGGGCAAGAAACACACTGACCAAGAAAGTTCTCCTGAACACACTTCAGAAATTCTTCCCCTTCTTTGTTCTTTACAATATTACGGTCCCAGTCTATATTAGGATAGCTGAAGCCCCCCTTTATTACTACCCTATAGCCCTATAGTTCTTGATCCTCTCTGTAATTTCTCTGCATATAGAATACACCTAGTAGTCTAATGGCACTTCTATTATTTCGTAACTTTAGCCATATAGATTCTGACCCCTTCAGGATATCCTCCCTCTCTAGCACTTTAACATTCTTCTTAACCAATACTGCCACACCACCTCCTATCTTTCCTTCCCTATCTTTCCTGAACACCTTATAACCAGGAATATTTAATACACAATCTTGCCCTTTGAGCCAGGTCTCAAGTTATCGCAACAACATCATATTCTCATGTGGCTATTTGCACCTGCAAATCACTTACCATGATCAATATGCTTCGTGCATTCACATATATGCACTGTAAACCCATCTTAGGCCATCCTGTATTCTCTCTTAGTTGGACCCCACCTAATACCTTACTATTTCTTACTTTCATGCTCTCTGCCTCTCTCAATCTCTTGAGCATTTTATTTCCTCTTTTTAATGTTACATCCTGGTGCACATCCCCCTGCCAAATTAGTTTTAACCCTCACTAACAACACTAGCAAATCCCCCCGAGGAAATTGGTACTGGCTCTGTTGAGGTGCAACCAGTCCGGCCTGTACAGATCTCACCTCCCCCAGAACCGGTCCTAATGCCTCAGGAATCTAAAGCCCTCTCTCCTGTACCATCTCTCCAGCCACGCATTCATCTGCTCTACCCTCCTATTTCTATACTCACGTGTGCGTGGCACCAGGAGTAATCTGGAGATTACTACCTTTGAGGTCCTGCTTTTAAATCCCTTTCCTAGCTCCCTAAAACTGCCTGCAGGATCTCATCCCTATTTCTATCTATGTCGTTGATACCAATATGGACCACGGCTGTTCACCCTCCCCCTCAGAATGCTCTGCAGCCGCTCAGTGACATCCTTGAGCCTTGCACAAGGGAGGCAACATACCATCCTGGAGTCACGTCTGAGGTGCAGAAAGGCCTATCTGCTCCCCTGACTATTGGATCCCCTACCATTATTGCTCTCCCACTACTAATCCTCCCCACTGCCCCAATACAACGGAGCCACGCATGGAGCCATGGACTTTTCAGTGGCTGTACTCCCCAGAGAAACTATCGCCCTCACCAGTACTCAGAACTGAATACTGGTTAGAGAACGCGATGCACTCAGGGGGCTCCTGCCCTACCTGCCTCGTCCTCCTCTGCGACCCCAGCTATTTACAATATACATCAATGATTTGGATGAGGGAATTGAGTGTAATATCTCCAAATTTGCAGATGACACTAAGCTGGGTGGCGGTGTGAGCTCTGAGGAGGATGCTAAAAGGCTGCAGGGTGACTTGGACAGGTTAGGTGAGTGGGCAAACGAGTGGCAGATGCAGTATAATGTGGATAAATGTGAGGTTATCCACTTTGGTGGCAAAAACACGAGGGCAGAATATTATCTGAATGGAGGCAGATTAGGAAAAGGGGAGGTGCAATGAGACCTTGGGGTCATGGTTCATCAGTCATTGAAAGTTGGCAAGCAGGTACAACAGGCGGTGAAGAAGGCAAATTATATGTTGGCCTTTATAGCTAGGGGATTTGAGTATAGGAGCAGGGAGGTCTTACTGCAGTTGTACAGGGCCTTGGTGAGGCCTCACCAGGAATATTGTGTTCAGTTTTGGTCTCCTAATTGGAGGAAGGACATTCTTGTTATTGAGGGAGTGCAGCGAAGATTCACCAGGCTGATTCCTGGGGTGGCAGGACTGACATATGAAGATCGACTGGGCCTGTATTCACTGGAGTTTAGAAGGATGAGAGGGGATCTCATCGAAACATATAAAATTCTGACGGGACTGGACAGGTTAGATGCAGGAAGAATGTTCCCGATGTTGGGGAAGTCCAGAACCAGGGGACATAGTCTAAGGATAAGGGGTAAGCCATTAAGGACTGAGATGAAGAGAAACTTCTTCACTCAGAGAGTTGTTAACCTGTGGGATTCCTTACCGCAGAGAGTTGTTGATGCCAGTTCATTGGATATATTCAAGAGGGAGTTAGATATGGCCCTTACGGCTAAAGGGATCAAGGGATATGGAGAGAAAGCAGGAAAAGGGTACTGAGGTGGATGATCAGCCATGATCTTATTGAATGGTGGTGCAGGTTCAAAGGGTCGAATGGCCTACTCCTGCACCTATTTTCTATGTTTCTATGTTTCTATGTTTCTATGTTTCCTCTTCCATCTGGCAGTCACCCATTCCCTCTCTGGCTGCACACTCTTAAGCTGCGGGGTGACCACCTGTGGGCCAACACTGAGTAGAATCTGGCTTGAAGCAGCCCAGAGTCATAGAATCCTTTCGCAATATCACCATGGGCTGGATTTAAATCTAGGTCCCTGAGGTGAAAGGCAATGGCGCCAATTTTAATCTAGCCCATCTGTTGGGGAACTGGCGGGATCAGATGAAATGCTGGTTTTACACCCCACCCGATTGTACTCGCCATTAAAGTCACAAATCACTTGGCCTTCATTCCTGGGTGGTATTTTGTACTTTTGTACTCATTAAGCAGACAAATGTTAGTGATGGTGAATGCGTTTGGTCATGGATTAACTGCATAATAACTGTCATGACTCTATGTAAACAAGCAATTGTGTGGAGTGCTTTGATGGTTCAAAGTGACAAATTGTTTTTGTAATGGAATGACCCCTGAGTTGCTTTCAAGTCTCTCCTGGGTCAGGTGTAGCATGAGTTAGATGGATGGTAAATATCCCTTCCCTCCAGTAGTGTACAAATGCAATATTTCCACTTCCCAAATCAGCAGTTCTTGTGATTTGTCTGCATGAAACTGCCAATCCAGTGCCAATTTGTAACAAGTTCTGGGGTCTTTTGTGTTGTGAACATGAGTAGGACCTGGATTTGGAATGGCTAAATTAATATTTCATAGGACCAGCACATACAACAGAAAGGACATTTTCAACCTTACAACCTCAGCTGGATTCAAACCCAGAGCCCAGACTCATAAGAACAACTTTCTAATCCTGAGCTGCTATCTTCAGGATTTACCGCATCATCTCAATTCCTCAGCAATATTATTGATTTGAAAGAAACTGCATCCCAACTATTCGGTATTATATATGTATGTAAGTACGTGTATATAATATACACCCATATATATGCATCCATATATATCCACCAACAGAGGGAGCTGGCCAGATTTTGTTGCAGAGAAGTTGTTGATTTTGGTCTCTTTTGAGACTATTCTGGTGACAAATATTGGTCACGCTGGAGTGTCAGATATCTCTGTAATGTACATCCGGTATTTCTCTCAAAAGCATAAGCCTACCTAACATAGCATTTCCATTTTAACTCATACTATCTGATTGTAGGAAAGCACCTCCAGCGATGGCTGCTCTTCCCATCTGTCACCTCCTGAGCCACCCAAGGTTCTATACGTGCCCGCCTCCTCTCTCTCATCTACATGCTGCCCCTTGGCGACATCATCCGATGACATGGCATCAGATTGCACATGCACCCTCATGACATCCAACTCTACCTCATCACCACCTCTCTTGATTATCCACAGGCCTTCACCAAGTAAATGCTAGTCTTTAACTGGAAGAAGAGGAGGCCCTCCATCAGGTCCTCTCCTCCATTTTCTAAGGACAGATCTGTTACTTCCACTTCCCGGGGGATTGCCACCACAAAACATGGCAGCCCAAGTGGGACGGATGCCAGGAAAATCCCAAGTTTCATTCCCCCCACACACCCCCACTGCTAGTTCCAGATGACTGAATTGGGTTTTATGCATTTACATAAGAAATAAGAGCAGGAGTAGGCCATTTGGCCCCTCGAGCATGTTCCACCATTCAATAAGATCAAGGCTGATCAGATCTTGGGCTCAGCTCCACTTTCCTGCCCACTCCCCATAACCCTTCACTCCCTTATCGTTTAAAAATCTGTCTATCTCCACCTTAAATATATTCAATGACCCAGCCTGCAAAGCTCTCTGGGGCAGAGAATTCCACAGATTTACGACCCTCTGAGAGAAGAAATTCCTCCTCATCTCAGTTCTAAATGGGCAACCCCTTATTCTTAAACTATGCCCCCAGTTCTAGATTTCCCCTCGAGTGAAAACATCCTCTCCGCATCTACCTTGTCGAGCCCCCTCAGTATCTTATATGTTTCAATAAGATCAGCTCTCATTCTTCTAAACTCTAATCAGTATAAACCCAACCTGCTCAACCTTTCTTCATAAGTCAACCTCGACATCTCAGGAATCAACCTAGTGAACCTCCTCTGAACTGCCTCCAATGCAAGTATATCCCTCCTTAAATAAGGAGACTAAAACTGTACGCAGTACTCCAGGTGTGGTCCCACCAATACCCTGTACAGTTGTAGCAGGGCTTCTCTGCTTTTATACTCTATCCCCCTTGCAATAAAGGCCAACATTCCATTTGCCTTCCTGATTACTTGCTGTACCGGCATAATAACTTTTTGTGTTTCATGCATAAGGACCTCCAGGTCCCTCTGTACATCAGCATTTTGTAATCTCACTCCATTAAAATAATAATTTGTTTTTTATTTTTCCTGCCAAAGTGAATAACCTCACACTTTCCCACATTATACTCCACTCATTTAGCCTGTCTGTAATCTTTTGCAGATTCTTTGTGCCTCTTCCAAAATTCTATAGCATATGGAACAGTTCCTGCAGATTGGAGGGAGGCAAATGTAACTCCACTATTTAAAAAAGGAGGGAGAGAGAAAACAGGGAACTACAGACTGGTTAGCCTAACATCAGTAGTGCAGCAAATACTAGAGTCTATTATAAAGGATGTGATAACGGCACACTTAGATAATATCAACGGAATTAGACAAAGTCAACATGGATTTATGAAAGGAAAATCGTGTTTGACAAATCTACTGGAGTTTTTTGAGGATGTAACTGATAGAATAGATAAGGGAGAACCAGTGGATGTAGTGTATTTGGATTTTCAGGAGGCCTTCGATAAAGTCACACATAAATGCAAAATTAAAGCACATAGGATTGGGGGTAATATACTGGCATGAATTGAAAATTGGTTAACTGATAGGAAACAGAGAGTAGGAATAAACAGGTCTTTTTTGGGGTGGCGAGCAGTGACTAGTGGGGTACCACAGCTTGGGCCCCAGCTATTCACAATATATATACTTGCCATAGAGGGAGTGCAGTGAAGGTTCTGGAAATCCAAATACACCACATCCACTGGTTCCCCCTTATCCACCCTGCTCGTTACATCCTCAAAGAACTCCAGCAAATTTGTCAAACATGGTTTCCCTTTTATAAAACCATCCTGACTCTGCTTGACAATATTATGCTTTTTAAAATGTCCTGCTACTGCTTCCTTACTGATTCCTGGGATGGCAGGACTGTCATATGAGAAGAGATTGGGTCGACTGGGCCTGTAACTAGAGTTTAGAAGAATGAGAGGGGATCACATTGAAATGTTTAAAATTCTGACGGGGTTGGACAGACTGGATGTGGGGAGGATGTTTTCCGTGGCTGGGATGTCTAGAAAAACGAGTCACAGTTTCAGGATGCAGGGTAGGAAATTTAGGACTGAGATGAGGAGAAATTACTTCAGTCAGAGGGTGGTGAACGTGTGGAATTCTCTACCACAGAAGGCTGTGGAGGCCAAGTCACTGAATATATTTAAGAAGGAGATAGATAGATTTCTAGACACAAAAGGCATCAAGGGGTATGGGGAGAAAGTGGGAATATGGTGTTGAGATAAAGGATCAGCCATGATCATATTGAATGGCAGTGTAGGCTCGAAGGGTCGAATGGCATACTCCTGCTCCTATTTTCTGTTTCTATGTTTCTATGTTTCTACGTTTCCTCACAACTTGCTTTCCCACCCATCTTTGTATCATCAGCAAACTTGGCTACATTACACTTGGTCATTAATATAGATTGTAAATAGTTGAGGCCCCAGCACTGATCCCTGTGGCACCCCATTAGTTACTGTTTCCCAACTGGAAAAAGACCCATTTATCCCGACTCTCTGTTTTCTGCGAGTAAGCAAAACTGATATCCATGCTAATATATTACCCCCTTTTCTGTTAACCTTTTATATGACACCTTATCGAATGCCTTCTGGAAATCCAAATACACCACATCCACTGGTTCCCCTTATCCACCCTGCTTGTTACATCCTCAAAGAACTCCAGCAAATTTGTCAAACATGGTTTCCCTTTTATAAAACCATCCTGACTCTGCTTGACAATATTATGCTTTTTAAAATGTCCTGCTACTGCTTCCTTAATAATGGACTCTAGCATTTTCCCAATGGCAGATGTTAGGCTAAGTGGATTATAGTTTCCTGCTTTCTATCGCCCTCCTTTTTAAATAAGGGCGTTACATTTTGCGGTTTTCCAATCTGCTGGGACCTCTGCAGAATCCAGGGAATTTTGGTAGATTGCATCGACTATCTCTGCAACCACCTCTTTTAAGACCCTAGGATGCAAGCCATCAGATCCAGGGGACTTGTCCGTCTTTCGTCCAATTATTTTACCCAGTACTTTTTCTTTATGATAGGGATTGTTTTAAGTTCCCCGCTCCCTTTAGCCCCTTGATTATCTATTTTTGGGATATTTTTAGTGTCCTCTACTGTGAAGAGCGATACAAAATATTCATTCAAAGTCTCTGCCATTTCCCTGTTCCCCATTATTAATTCCTCAATCTCATCCTCTAAGGGACCAACGTTTACTTTAGCTACTCGCCTCCTTTTTATATACCTGTAAAAGCTCTTATTGTCTGTTTTTATATTTCTTGCTAGTTTACTCTCATAATCCATCTTCTCGCTCTATTTTTTTAGTCGTCCTTTGTTTTTAATTTTTTTTTAATTTCCCAATCCTCTGGCCCAATAATCTTGGCAACATTGTATGCCATTGCTTACAATTTGATACCATCCGTTACTTCCTTATTTAGCCACAGATGGTTCTCCCGTCTCTTAAAGTCTTTCCTTCTCACTGGAATATATTTTTGTTGAGAGTTATGAAATATCTTCTTAAATGTTTGCCGCTGCTTATCAACCATCTTACCCTTTAATCTATTTTCCCAGTCCACTTCAGCCAACTCTGCCTTCATACCTTTGTAACCACCTTTATTTAAGATCAGGACACTGGTTTGAGACCCAACTTTCTCAGCCTCCAACTGAATTTGAAATTCAATCACTCTTTCCTAGAGAATCCTTTACTATGAGATCATTTATTAATCCTGCCTCATTACACAGTACCAGATAGCCTGCTCCCTGGTTGGTTCCACAATGTACTGTTCAAGCAAATCATCCCAGATGCACTCTATGAACTCTTCCTCAAGTCTACCTTTGCTAATTTGATTTGTCCAGTCAATATGAAGATTAAAATCACCCATGATTATTGCCGTACTTTTCTTACAAGCCTCCATTATTTCTTGATGTATACTCTGTCCAACAGTGTAGCTACTGTTCGGGGGCCTATAGACAACACCCACCAGTGACTTCTTCCCTTATTATTTGTTATCTCCACCCAAGCTGATTCTAAATCTTGATCTTCTGAGCCAATATCATTTCTCACTGCTGCACTGATCTCATCCATTATTAACAGAGCTACCCCACCTCCCTTTCCTTTCTGTCTATCCTTCCGAATTGTCAAATACCCCTGAATATTCAGCTTTCAGGGGGGTGGGGGGAGAGCGACCGAGGCGGGGGCCTGAGGCGGGGGGAGGTCGGCCGGCCGAGGCGGGGAGAGGTCAGGGGAAGGTCAGGCTGCCGAGGCGGGGGAGTCCGGCGACGGCGGGTTCAGATTTCAGAACATTTTCCAGTTTCCGGACGACCCCGCCATGGGTCGGCCCAGCGTCCGAATTCCGGAACATTCCGAATTTTGGCACTCCGGATTTCGGATGCTCAACGTGTATTGCATTCTAATGAACATTAGTGAAAACAAAAGGTTTCTTGGAAAAATATACATTGCTTCGGAAGTTGGAAGAATTGCTCTGGACATTGAGTGTAGCAAGATTGTAAATTAACCAAGATGTGAAGGATGCCCTTCGTCATCCATTGTGCACTTGTGATGGGGAACTTAAAAGGAACATGGTAAGCAAAAGGATGGCTCACTGATGTCATTCAGCCAATGCAGGGATGAGTCAGCAGGTCCACTTTACAATTGATTCAATGCTCAGCCTGTTCCCCTCCACGAACCACAAGAGGGAAGTCAATATTTGTCCCTTTGAGGAAAGATGACCAATGTAGCCATAACTCTCATGTAGGAACTTCATGCTGATGACTTCATTCATAAACTATGATAAGATGGGTGCGTGGACTAAAATTGTGGTCCAACACCTTTTTATTTATAATCCATCCACTCACCCATTTCCTTTGACTCAAGGGTGTAGTTATCGAATTAAAGTTTGTAATGATCCCTTTTGGAATGTTTCCCACATGCCCCATCCCAGCTATGTATTCACGCAGCTTCAGCTGATCGTAGCACTTGCTGTGTTCCAGACAAAATGGGATCAAACAAGCAACACTGCACATTCCTGTCCATTCATTATCATCACCATCAAGATTTGCTTCCACTCTAAAAGTGAGTTCTCAGGTGACAGAACAGTCCAATACGGGAATTACAGTCTCTGTCACAGGTGGGACAGACAGTTGTTGAAGGAAAGGGTGGGAGGGACTGATTTTCCGCACACTCCTTCCGCTGCCTGCGCTTGTTTTCTGCATGCTCTCGGTGATGACACTCGAGGTGTAGGGTGTTTGTTTTTCACTCTACTCTGATTCTTAGACCTCAGAACTTATAGTGGGAAAGGACAACACGTGGCACAAAATTTAGATTTTATTACACAACAAAAACCGACTAAAACTACAGGACTAGACTGCTGAGAGAAATTGACTTAAGACATACAGTCACCATCCCTGGCTGTAGCTATTGTAGTTCATGGTCGTTGATTCCGTGACTGGTTGGTTCTTCTTCTGTCCGTTCTCTGCAGTGCTGTTTTTGTTCCTGTCCTTCTGTCTCTCTGTTTATCCTCCTTCGTCTTTTCTTTGTCGCTTGTGTTTCTGTGTTTGTATATTTATATCCACAGTGTGAATAAGTTTCCTGCTGGGCCGGGGTCCGATTAATGCATCTGGATTGATGCGGTGATTTGTTTAACTAGCTTTGGTGATGAGTTTGAATGGCTACTAATTTGCACACAGAGTTGTCAGTGCAAAAGATAACTCCTTATCCTTAATGCCCTGTTATCCAAAAATATGCATTTTGTAGGGTTCTTTGTAGACCTGGTTTCTTGCAGACAGGGTGAACTGTTTTAGCCCCTGTGGTCAATCAACTCCGGGGATCCTCTGATAGATATTATCAATCTCTTTTTCTGTATACATAACCAAGTTTAGTCCTTGACCACAGAGATTGCTTTTAATGGGTGATGAGTCACCACTTGCCGCAGGCTGGTGCCTTTTCCCCTCCCAGGTAGTCCAAAAGTTTTTACTTGAAAACAGTTTGTTCGTGGCCTCTTCCTGTGCCCTCCATTTAATGTCTCTTATAATAAACTCAGAGACATTACTCTGGGTGGTGTCTCCTTTACCACGAGCGTTTTGGGTGATTGCAGCCTTCAGTCAAATATACCCATTACATTCCTTTTTACACACTAAAATCCAATGTTTTTACAACACAACAGTGTTTCTTACAACAAAACCATGTTTGGCCTTAATCTGACTTCGGTTTATACCTTTTTACAAACACTTCGGCCTGGGTTTACTTTAATAACCCTTCCAGATTCCCTTCCCTTGTCCTTTTCTTTAATTTACAGTACAGGACAAGTAGATACAACACTATTATCAACTGTACAATTACTAGTGAGTGTGATATGATTCGAACCCATGGGGCGGATTTCAATATTGAGTCCCAGATCCCATCGTGGAGGGGCCATCATTTCCTCGATTTCTCCCCTTACTTTATCATTCTCCTGATGTAACGTGTAATAATGTTTGTGGGACAGCTCAATGTTCTTTAATAGTTCAGTCAAATGTTCGGGTAATGGCGGGATATCTTATCCTAAACGCGATATGTATTCCTGGAGGTTCGATAAAGTACCGTTGACTGTGATACTTATGTGTTTGTGGTCTGAAATAGGAATTATCCTTTCTTGTGCTACCTGTGTCTCTACCTGGGGTTTGAACCAAAAGGTAGAATCCCTCACTGGGCACCAAGTGTCCTGGTGTATTCTATACTGACTTTCGCTGGTGGTGACACAGTATGTCCCGTTTCCCTTGTACGCCACCTGTGGCGGAACATGGTCATGAGCCATCACTTCTGTGATACAGCTTATAGGCTGCCCGTCCTCATACTTGAACCCACATACCGCCCGATCGAAAGGGTTCAGATGATAGGGGCACAATATCACCTCTCTGGCATCCATCCAGACTAGCACAGGCTATTGAGTCTCCCAATTTACCACATACTGCGGGGTTTTATGATGCTTCACATGTACCCCGTTCCGAATTACCCCAATGTTTTCCATCCGGTATACCAGTACGGGTCATTGTGACTGATCCAACACCGATATTCAAAGCACTATCCCCATTATGGATTGTTTATTCTGATCACAACTGAACCGGGACTGGATACGCTTTGGAGGCTGACCGTAGCTGGCACGAATTCAGAAGGTTGTTACATAGAAACATAGAAACATAGAAAATAGGTGCAGGAGTAGGCCATTCAGCCCTTCTAGCCTGCACCGCCATTCAATGAGTTCATGGCTGAACATGCAACTTCAGTACCCCATTCCTGCTTTCTCGCCATACCCCTTGATCTCCCTAGTAGTAAGGACTTCATCTAACTCCCTTTTGAATATATTTAGTGAATTGGCCTCAACAACTTTCTGTGGTAGAGAATTCTACAGGTTCACCACTCTCTGGGTGAAGAAGTTTCTCCTCATCTCAGTCCTAAATGGCTTACCCCTTATCCTTAGACTGTGACCCCTGGTTCTGGACTTCCCCAACATTGGGAACATTCTTCCTGCATCTAACCTGTCTAAACCCGTCAGAATTTTAAACGTTTCTATGAAGTCCCCTCTCATTCTTCTGAACTCCAGTGAATACAAGCCCAGTTGATCCAGTCTTTCTTGATAGGTCAGTCCCACCATCCCGGGAATCAGTCTGGTGAACCTTCGCTGCACTCCCTCAATAGCAAGAATGTCCTTCCTCAAGTTAGGAGACTAAAACTGTACACAATACTCCAGGTGTGGCCTCACCAAGGTCCTGTACAACTGTAGCAACACCTCCCTGCCCCTGTACACAAATCCCCTCGCTATGAAGGCCAACATGCCATTTGCTTTCTTAACCGCCTGCTGTACCTGCATGCCAACCTTCAATGACTGATGTACCATGGCACCCAGGTCTCGTTGCACCTCCCCTTTTCCTAATCTGTCACCATTCAGATAATAGTCTGTCTCTCTGTTTTTACCACCAAAGTGGATAACCTCACATTTATCCACATTATACTTCATCTGCCATGCATTTGCCCACTCACCTAACCTATCCAAGTCACTCTGCAGCCTCATAGCATCCTCCTCATAGCTCACGCTGCCACTCAACTTAGTGGCATCCGCAAATTTGGAGATACTACATTTAAACCCCTCGTCTAAATCATTAATGTACAGTGTAAACAGCTGGGGCCCCAGCACAGAACCTTGCGGTACCCCACTAGTCACTGCCTGCCATTCTGAAAAGTATCCATTTACTCCTACTCTTTGCTTCATGTCTGACAACCAGTTCTCAATCCACGTCAGCACACTACCCCCAATCCCATGTGCTTTAACTTTGCACATTAATCTCTTGTGTGGGACCTTGTCGAAAGCCTTCTGAAAGTCCAAATATACCACATCAACTAGTTCTCCCTTGTCCACTCTACTGGAAACATCCTCAAAAAATTCCAGAAGATTTGTCAAGCATGATTTCCCTTTCACAAATCCATGCTGACTTGGACCTATCAAGTCACCTCTTTCCAAATGCGCTGCTATGACATCCTTAATAATTGATTCCATAATTTTACTCACTACTGAGGTCAGGCTGACCGATCTATAATTCCCTGTTTCCTCTCTCCCTCCTTTTTTAAAAAGTGGGGTTACATTGACTACCCTCCACTCGATAGGAACTGATCCCAGAGTCAATGGAATGTTGGAAAATGACTGTCAATGCATCCGCTATTTCCAAGGCCACCTCCTTAAGTACTCTGGGATGCAGACACTCAATACTTTTAGATGCTTGTTACTGACCCACGACAGTATGTGGCCTTGTTTTCAATCCTCTAAATTACTGCGTCCTTCATTTAACAACCAAGCTCCGTACATGACACACATGTCATTCTGAGCAGCTTGATCTACCTTCCTTGATTAAAGCATTGATGGTCTGAGCGTGTTTTTCCACCTCAGCTACCATCTCTTTCAAATGGATTTTCATTGCCTGGTCCTCCTGTAATTCGTTACCCTCTATGTCACTACCCTCCTCCAGCATCTTCTTTAACTGGTCCCTTAAGGTATTCACTTGAACTTGCAGTTGCGCGTTGTCCACACTATTTACCAGTGATGTCCCAGTATTAAATGCTGCAGCTACATCACTTGTTAGCCCCCTTTTCCGTCTCGGTTTGTACGCTTCCCCCTGACTCTCATCCCCATAATTCTTTTGATAGAATTGTTTGAACATTTTCTTCAACAATTTTTCATATAACTTTTCCGTTTCTGGCAGGCACCACCGGAGTAATTGTAACTCTGTTACATTTAGAATAACCGACGCTACTTCATAATATACAGAATGATGCGACATTTTACCAGTTGGGATTAACACCAGCCCATTCTTAGGCCTGAGTTTTAGGTCAGGACATTGGATTTCTTGGTTTGGAATCTCCAGCATTTTAGGGAGAGGTTTTAATTTGCTCGCGATCGGTTCAGTTGCATTGATTATTTTTGGCGAGTTCAAGGTTACACAGGAAACCCTGCGTCCAATTCATTGTTGACCCAGAATCCTGCCATTGCCGTTTAAAGACAATCCCCACACCTCCCTTGCACTTGTGGCTCGATCCAACCACACAGACATAAATCCCTTGTTCCTCCTTCTACCACTTTTCCCAACACAATTTTACCCTATCTTTTGTTCCTGTGGTTCGCCTGTTAGGACTATTACCCAGTTTCTTCCATTCTGTGGATGCATTAGTTTTTTCCCCTGTCTGTTTTCCGTAACCACTACCATCCTCCCCTGGGGGTGATCCCTTTACATTCCAGACAAACTCGTCTACCCTCTCTCACCCATACCTTCCTGGTCATGATATTTAGCCTGGGGCAGGACACTGACTCCTCCCCAAGTTTGTTTCCAGTTTGTCTGGAGTACTTGGTCGAATTTGACCCTAACCACTCTGGCCAACTCTCAGTGTGAGCATAGGCATTTGTGCCCTTGTTGCTCCGTATGGCTCCCCCTTGAGTTACAGTGGGGCCGGTTCCTCCCATACACCTGTGTGTAAGGAATGTCTCGGTGTCTCCCCGATCTCCCAATCCTTTAATAATAATGGCCATTCACAGGCCTTTCCACAGCATCCACCTCAGCTCGTTTCCCTGGCTGAACTCGCTCCTATGAAGACAAAAATGAAAGAAATACTTTTGCTCTGTGGGAGCCTCCCCCTCACAGGTCCTTATTCAGTTATTTACATATGAACATAACACCTTTTTACGATCACCGCTTCACTCTCCTTTTATCCCGATGCTTCGGCTGACGTAGACTCGGGGGTGGAGATGGAGGAAGTGTCCAGGGCACCCTAGGTCACAGTACCCGACCACTTCACCTTACTGCTCCGTCCCTTACTTCTCCATCCTCATCATCTCACAGCATTGGTGGAAGGCTTACACTGATCAAACTCATTATAGTTCCTTGGGCCTTGGCCCGCTTTTTATTTTTCTCTCCGGGGTTGTACAGCTTACACTGGTTTATATGGAACCATTTTACACGTCTTGGCAGCTGGATCGTGTACACCATAGGGCTTGCCTTGTCTACAATGCTATATGGTTCAAATGCCCTATTCTGACATAATTCCTGCATTACCTGATCCCTTACCTTCCATTCCTGTGTAACCTGGGGTTCCAGCAGCAGTTTATTCTGCTGGTGTTGCCTGCCCATATTGTTAGCTGCTTCCCAATGCAGCCCCTTCAGAGTATCATACAGATCTCTGACAAACCTGTCCCGTGTGACCTCTTTAACTTGCTTTTCGGTCAGGACTGGTACTAGGATATGGGTCGGGGTCCTCATAAGTCTCCCTGTCATCAGTGAATGTGGGGAGTGTCCTGTACTTTTAGAGAGACTGGCTGGGTGACTCATTAGTATTAGGGGTAGAATCTGATCCCATTTCTTCAGGGTATTTCCTATCTCCTTTCTAAGCCTCTCTTTTAAGGTCCGGTTTATCCTTTCTACTGGACCTGACGATTGGGGGTTATACACCACATGCCATTTCCCCTCTATTCCTAACAGCTTTAGGGTGACCTGCATTACCGCTCTGGTGAAATGACTCCCTTGATCTGATTCTGCTATCAGGGGCAGTCCCCATTGAGAAAATACTTCTCGCACCAAAATCTTTGCAGTGACTACTGCGGTGGCTGCCCTACAAGAAAAAGCCTCTACCCATTTTGTAAAGAGATCTATTAACACCAAGCAATATTTATTGTCTCTGCCTGAGGTGGGCAGTGGCCCTATGAAATATACCTGTATAGACTGTCATGGTCCCTCTACCCTCCTTGTGTGTCCCAATGGAGTCTTTCTCTGGTGGAGGTCTGGATTGTTTGCGGCACATATCAAACAATTCTGATAGTAATCCCTTACATCACTTCTAAGCCCGGGTCACCATCCCACAGCTTCTACCTTATTCCACATCGTTTCTGGCCCTGGATGTCCAGCTCCTGGACCCCCATGCACTAGCTGCAAGAATTTTTCCCTGCACTGACCTGGCACAATCCAACTATTTCCCTTAAACAGCATTCCCTGCTTTACTGGTATGTCTGCAGCTCCCAAAGGTCCCGCTACAGACTTCCTGTCTATCTCGTCCCTAATCGCTGCTCTAAGATCTGCATCCCATAGCCTGTTTTAAATCAGGCAGCAATGGTACTTCTTTGGGACCCTCTCTGCCTGCTACAGCCATAATCTGTCCACACTGTATTGGATTCCAAAGTGTTCCTTCTCCTGTCCCTGTTTTGGCCAGTATGTCTGCTTTTTCATTCCCTTTCCACTTGGGCTCTGTCTTAGAGTGTGCTTTGGCCTTTTGGATGTAGTAATCCTTCTGATCCCTAACCGTGAGGTCCAAAATGATTTTTAACAATGGAGCCATCACCAACGGTTTTCCGTCTGAGGACTTAAACCCTCGCCTAACCCATATGGCTAAATACTCTGTACAGGAGTTACAAGTGAACATGGAGTCTGAACTGTCATATATCCTACATGGCTACTGTTGGTACTATCACAAGGTGTGCCACCAGAGGGCACAGCAGTGGGAAACTTGTAGGTTACTTATACAGGTGTGCCTGGCCTAGTATAAAAGGCAGGCCACCAGGTGTGATCCTCACTCTGGAGTTAACTAATAAAGGACTAAGGTCACTACAGTTCAAGTGCAACATATTGCCTCGTGGAATCATTACTAAAGCATCTAAGGACACTATAAGAACATATTGTACAGGGAGTTGGGAATTCGTTAGGATATGTGACTACATACGCTACTGCTGCTAGCTCGACCTGTTGTGCACTTAAAGTGTTGGGGAGCCTTATGGCTTTTTCGATCCCTGCTCTGGATCATAAATCCCACAGCCCATCTTTCTCTCTCCATTAGTCACTGAACTGGACCCATCTACATAGATGTCCCTGCTTGGAATCCCACACTACATCCCACACTCCTTCCGCTGAACACACATGAGCTGCCCCCGGATAAACCAGGTTCGGGGCTAGCTTTGATTCTCCTGGCCTCTCGACCTTCAGGTCTAACTGAGTAAGCAACAATGTCCAGCGACCAATCGTGTTACTGCTCACTGTCCCATCTTTCATTCTACCATCCAGTAACATTTGTGTTGGGGTGTGACACGTCAGCAAAGTTACTGTAGTTAACCTTGAGAGCAACCGAAAATGCTTTACTGCCCAAGAAGTTGCTAACAGATGTTGTTCGCAGTTTGAAAAGCTCTTTTCTACTTCGGTGAGAAGCCGGGAGGCGTAGGCCACCGGTCTCAGCTTGCTGTGTCGCTCCTGGAGTAACACTGCACTCAAACTGTCCCCAGTCGCTGCTACCTCCAGACTAAAGTCCTGGTCCCCATTTACTGCTCCCAACACTGGTGCTGTCTGTAACACCTCCTTTAACCAGATGAATGTTTCTTGACAACTCTCACTCCATTCCCATTCTACTCCTTTCCTAAGAAGCCTCAACAAAGGAGCTGCCATGGAATTCCCTGCAGTAACCCGTTATTCCCAGGAAAGACCTTACTCCAGACACGTCCTTAGGAACAGGTAGTTCCTGGACTATCTTTCTCTTGGCTCCATCTATTGCTCTCTCTCCTGCCCTAATGGTCAAATCTAGAAACTGCACCTCCTCTTTGCCTATTTGAGCTTTCTTAGGATTTACTTTAAAACCTGCTTTTTTTAGCAGATGCAGTAACTCACTCAATAATGCTCCTCCGCACTTTCGGAGAATAGCAATAGGTCGTCCACACATTGGACCAACCAATCTGGCTGACTAAAACCTTTTAATGCCTCGCCCATACTTTGGTGAAAAATCGAGGGACTATTGTGAAACCCTTGTGGAAGACATGTCCACGTATACTGCTGACCTTTAAAGGTAAAGGCAAATTTACACTGATCCTCCCGTCTCAGGCGAATGGACCAAAACCCGTTTGAAATGTCTAGCGGTGATACTTCCTATCAAATCTGCTACCACCACTACCGTGGGTGCACAGGCTGGAATATTTTTATTCAGGACTCAGTAATCTACCATGGCCCTCCATGAGTTATCGGGCTTCTTTACTGACCATAGGGCTGAATTTACATGTGTGGCTATGGTCCTCAACACACCTTGATCCACCAGGGAATTTATAACAGTTTCCAAATCCCTTTCTGCTTCCCGGGGAAAATTATATACTGTTTCTGGGGCCGTGTCATTGGATCCCCATTTTTTTTCACCTCTACCCCAGTTACTCTCCCGCAATCATGCTTGTGTGTGGCAAATACATCCATATTCCCCCTTGATACCTGGCTGGAATGTTATTGACTAATGATTCGAAGTCATAACTCCTTTTCAGCTTCATTGTGCAGGTGCTGCCTTTGTCTGTACTGTCCCTGGGAATCACTATGGTCTCTCCCATTCTATCTGAATCAACTGCCCCCCATAGACAGTTGTTTTTCATATCCACTAGAGCATGGTGTGTCAACATGTAATTGGCCCCCAGAACTCCCGAACCGAGCTATTCCCACTTCATTAAAATGCACTCCAAATTTGTTATATTAGGTCCTAACTCTATGGTTAAGGGGTTCGACACTGCCCCAGCCTGTTCATTACCCGTAAAGCCCACCAGTGTAAATGGGACTCCGCTCGACCACGGGGAAGTGGTCGGATTCGGTGAGTGGACAACTGTGCTAGAGGCTCCTGTATCTACTAAATACCTTCCCCTAACTGTTTCCACCTTCACATCCACACATGGCCTGCCCCACTCACCATAAATGAACGGACATAGGTATTCTGGCTGGGCGCACCATCACAATGTGGGTGCCGAAGCATTTTCTCCCACTGCTGCGTCCATCTTTCCTCCACCCATGCCCATAGCCTGCTGTAATGCGGCCACTAAAATCTGTTCTGGGTCGTCGGCTGCCTTCCTGTGGCTCTGTTTTGCCTCCGAACCCTCGTAACCTGGCTTCCCTCCTTTCGGGAGCCTACAATCCCTGCTCCAGTGTCCCAACTTCCCACAGTTATAACACTCTTGGGATCGACCTGCATTATCTCCCTCTTGTCTCCATTCTTTCTTTTGCCCAACCTCTCCTTTAACTTTGTGCACCTTCCCTTTTAGTTTCTCCTCCTCCCCTTGCCCAGATTTAAAAGCCAGAGTTAATCTTTGCAACACCCCTGCCTCTGTATTCTGGAGGTCGTCTGGTTCAAAACATGCTTCGACCTTTGCTCTGAGCCGTGGCAAACTGTTAGCCATTATGGTTCTCAGCCAATGGTTCCTGGGTTCCCCTATTAAGTGCCTTTCACTTTGTTCAATGTAGGTCTGCTGCTGCTTTTTGCAATCGGTCAACTGGCATTGTAAATACTCTAAGTGATTCCGCGCCATTTCTTCCTGCCTACCCTGGTCTTGCCTTTCTTTCTTGAAACTGGCTACGTCACCTTTTAACTTTTTATTATCTTTCTCCAGCTTTCCTACACTTTCTCTGGCACATGAGCCAAACCGCCTTCTCTTTTGACTCTTTGTGGTTGCTACTGACTGTCCACTCTGCCGCTTTTTCCTGCGGATCCCCAGAGTGCAGCATTTCCCGTTCCCATGGCTCTGAAATATCCAATTTGTTGCATATATACGCAGCTACCTTAACCTCCATGGATTTCCTACGACTGCTCTTAGCCGCGGGCTCTACCGCGTTTTGCTGCGGTGAGTCCATTTCCAGTGCCTCTGGCTGAGAAATTCTCCCTGACTACCTTGGTGTCCCGTGAAACCACCTCTCAGTGACCTGTGGTTCCTGTTACTCAGGCTTCTCTCTTTGGCTCCCCTATTTGACCCGAGACTACTCCGATCTGTCAGAGACTGTTTCTTTCCTGATCCCCGAATCACCTTTGAGACAATCCTTGGCCTCCCTGAGACCTCTTTTTTTGCAGACTATCCTTGACTACTTTTCCCGCTGGTTGCCTGAGTCGACAGGAGCTCTTCGGCTACCCTTGTCCCCATTGGGAGTACTTGGATCTCCATGAGACCCCTTCACAGACTACCTGCGGCTTTCTTGGTGGCTACTCGAGTCAACCTGGGATTACTCCAGTCTACTCAGACTGTTTCCTTCCTCTGCTGGCTGTCCTAGCTGCCCTTGAGAGTACTATGGTCTCCCTCAGATCCTCGCACAGTACCTGTGACTTCTTTTCTCCATGACTACCCTAGTTGACCGTGACTACTCCTGCCTGTCAGAGACAGTTTCTCTCCTGGTCGCCCTAGCCGCCCTTGAGAAGATCCTTTTCAACTACGCTAGCTGACCTTAGACTTAACCAAGCCTCCCTCGGGTTCTTGTCCTGGTTTTGAGTCTGTGATCCTATTCCCAATGCCGAGTCCTGCCGCCGGTCACCAATTTCTGTAGCTATTGTGTTCCTAACACAGATGAGGCTGCACACAGGGAGGTTAAAGTAACAGTGACCTCAGTCTTTAATAAGACACTCCAGAGCGAGGAACAGGCCTTAGGGGCCGGCTTATATACAGTGCTCCCAAGGGATGTTGGAATCTCTTGGGACTTCAGGGGATGCGCTCCCTGGTGGCGGAACATGGGAGTGCATGCTTTACAGATACACAACATCACTCCCCCAGAAAGTCAAAGTGAAAACTATTTACAAGGTGAGGCGGTTGGGAGCTGTTCTTTCCCTGGTGGACCGCCTCGGTACAAATGTCTGTTCTGGTGTGTTGGCTGTGCCCTCGCTCGGCTGGCATGTTGTTGGCCCTGCAGGGCTGCTGGGTGAGTCTGGCCTTGCTGGGCTGTTGGGCGTGATGGGTTTGATTTCCTGGTTCGGGGTGGTATCGTTGATCCTTTGGGTGTGTGTTGTGGGCTCGAAAAAGGCGGTATCTGCTGTATGTTGTTCAGGGCAGTCTGTGAACCGTAGACTCGTTTGGTCCAGGTGCTTTCTGCAAATTTGTCCAATGTCTAGTTTGACTACAAACACCCTACTCCTTTCATTAGCTATCACCGCGCCCGGCATTGGAAACTTTTCCAGGGCAAAGGTGCGGATCCACTTGGTCCCAGAGGCACGACCCATTCACCACAAGGCGCGAGCGGTACCTCACATGATGAGGGAGAGAGTGGAAATCGAACTGGACAGGCTGCAACGTGAGGGCATCATCTCCCCAGTGGAATTCAGCAAGTGGGCCAGCCCGATTGTTCCAGTATTCAAAAGTGATGGTACGCTCAGGATTTGCGGCGACTATAAAGTAACTATTAATCGTTTCTCGCTACAGGACCAATACCCGCTACCTAAGGCAGACGACCTAATTGCGACGCTGGCAGGAGGCAAGACGTTTACCAAGCTCGACCTGACTTCGGCCTACATGACGCAGTAGCTGGAGGAGTCTTCGAAGGGCCTCACCTACATCAACACGCACAAGGGACTGTTCATCTGGAATTCGGATGCCCATTTGGAATTTGGTCGGCTGCAGCGATCTTCCAGAGAAACATGGAGAGCCTACTCAAGTCGGTATCGCGCATGGTGGTTTTTCAGGACGATATTTTGGTCACAGGTCGGGACACTGTCGAGCACCTACAAAACCTGGAGCAGGTCCTCCAGCGACTGGATCGCGTAGGGCTGCGGCTGAAGAGGTCGAAATGCGTCTTCATGGCAACAGAAGTGGAGTTTTTGGGGAGAAAGATCACGGCGGACGGCATTCGGCCCACAGACGCCAAGACAGAGGCTATCAGGAACGCGCCCAGGCCACAGAACATCACGGAGCTGCGGTCGTTCCTGGGACTCCTCAACTATTTTGGTAACTTCCTACCGGGGTTATGCACCCTCTTAGAGCCCCGACATGTGTTACTGTGTAAAGGTGAGAACTAGGTATGGGGAAAAAACCAAGTAATTGCTTTTGAGAAAGCCAGAAACATTTTATGCTCCAACAAGCTGCTTGTCTTGTGTAACCCGTGTAAAAGACTTGTCCCAGCATGTGATGCGTTGCCGTACGGAGTCGGGTGTGTATTACAACAATCTAACGTTGCAGGGAAGTTGCAACCTGTCGCCTATGCCTCCAGGAGCTTATCTAAGGTCGAAAGGGCCTGTAGCATGATTGAGAAAGAGGCATTAGTGTGTGTGTGTTCGGGGTAAAGAAAATGCATCAGTACCTGTCTGGCCTCAAATTTGAGCTGGAAACCGATCACAAGCCTCTCATATCCCTGTTCGCTGAAAACAAGGGAATAAATACTAATGCCTCAGCCCGCATACAAAGGTGGGCACTCGCGCTATGAGCGTATAACTATACTGTCTGCCACAGGCCAGGCACCGAGAACTCTCAGTTGGCTACCATTGCCCACCACGGGGGTGGAAATGGCGCAGCCTGCAAACTTGTTGATGGTGGCGCAGCTCGCAGATTTGTTGATGGTCATGGAAGCTTTTGAAAATGATAAATCGCCTGTCACAGCCCACCAGATTAGGACTTGTACCAGCCAAGGTACTCTGCTGTCCCTAGTAAAAAACTGTGAACTGCATGGGAGTTGGGCCAGTATCCCCGTTGAAATGCAAGAGCTAATCAAGCCGTTCCAGTGGCGAAAGGATGAGCTGTCCATTCAGGCAGACTGCCTGTTGTGGGGTAACCGCGTAGTGCTACCCAAAAAGTGCAGGGAGACGTTCATCTTGGATCTCCACAGCACACACCCAGGTATAGTAATGATGAAAGCGATAGCCAGATCCCACGTGTGGTGGCCGGGTATCGACTCTGACTTAGAGTCCTGTGTATGGCGATGCAGCATGTGTGCTCAGTTGAGCAACGCACCCAAGAGAGGTACACTAAGTTTGTGGTCCTGGCCCTCCAGACCGTGGTCAAGGATCCATTTCGACTGTACGGGCTCATTTCTCATTAAAATGTTCCTGGTGGTGGTGGATGCTTTTTCAAAATGGATTGAATGTGAAATAATGTCGGAAAGCATTGCCATCGCCACCATTGAAAGCCTGAGGGCCATGTTTGCCACCCACGGCCTGCCTGACATACTGGTCAGTGACAACGGGCCATGTTTCACCAGTGCCGAATTTAAAGAATTCATGACCCGCAATGGGATCAAACATGTCACCTCGGCTTTACACGAGTCACAGAAGGCTCACTGCAAACCCGCCTGTCCTGAGTACTGCTCAGCTACCGCACGAGACCCCACTCGGTCACAGGGGTGCCCCCGGCTGAGCTACTCATGAAAAAGAGACTTAAAACCAGACTCTCGCTGGTTCACCCCAACCTGCATGATCAGGTAGAGAGCAGGCAGCAGCAACAAATGCAAACGATGGTCGCGCCACTGTGTCACGGGAAATTGATCTGAATGATCCTGTGTATGTGCTAAACTATGGACATGGTCCCAAGTGGATCCGCACCTTTGCCCTGGAAATGTTTCCAATGCCTGGCTCAAAAAGGGAAGGAAATTTCTTAAGAACCTGGGTACTTGAGGCCTCATCGACATGTGATAGCGCTCGGATGTCATCCCAGCATCCTAGTTCCAGCGGATTTTGCCCAGTCAGCTCCTTCCAAGCAGTTTGGGGCCAACACCCAGGACAATCCAGAGTGGCAGTTCGTGCAACATGCCCTTGTAGGTGACCTTGACCATGGCGCTGCCCAGGACAGTGATGAGCTCTTTAGTGTATGTTTTCAGTTTCATGTGGATGGGGCTCAGGGTTGGTCTGAGTGCCTTGTTGCACCACAGTCTCTCAACCACCTTTTTACTCATGAGGGATTGGCTAGCGGCAGTGTCCAGTTCCATGGCTACGGGTAAGCCATTCAATTTTACATTTAGCATTATAGGTGGACATTTTGTCAAAAATGTATGCACCCCATGTACTTCAGCATCTACCTCCTCTCTCTGAGGCTCGAAATTGCTTTGGTCCACCATGGACCGATCTTCCTCTGCCATGTGGTGGTGAGCAGGTTTTGCAGAGCAAGCTTGTTGGAGGTGCCCCATTGTTCCACACCTCTTGCAAACATACCCTTTGAAGCAGCATGAATAGGCTGAATGGAAGCCTCCACAACGCCAACAAGGTGTGAATTGCTTTGCATTCATTCTTTGTTGCGGACTCTGAGTCATCTGGATCACCTGAGGCCTGCTGGTTTCTGCCCTGTACATTTCTGCTCGCAAACACAGTACCAGTTAATTTATGAACATTGTAGCAGTTGTGTGCTAAGAGATTTGTTTGGTGTTATCACTGGTGGACATAAACGCCTGTGCTATCGCAATGGCCTTACTGAGGGTCGGTGTCTCTACAGTCAAAAGTTTTTGTAGGATGGTCTCGTGGCCAATGCCCAGTACAAAAAAGTCTCTGAGCATTTGCTCCAGGTAGCCATCAAACTCACATTGTCCTGCAAGACGCCTTAGCTCGGCGACGTAGCTCGCCACTTCCTGACCTTCAGATCTCTGGCACGTGTGGAACCGATACCTCACCATCAGCACACTCTCCCTCGGGTTAAGATGTACACAGCTCCTCAGATGACTTATCTGTAGATTTCACCAGAGCCAGAAGATTCTTCATGAGGCTGTAGGTCGGTGCCCCGCAGACCGTGAGGAGGACCGCTCTCCTTTTTGCAGCGCTTCCTTCTCCATCCAGCTCATTGGCTACAAAGTACTGGTCTAGCCGTTCGACATCGACTTCCCAGTCCTCACCCTCTGAGAACTTCTCCAGGATTCCCACAGTTTGCTGCATCTTTGCGTTGGATTTGTATACTCGTCGCCAGTTATTGTGTTCCTAACACAGATGAGACTGCACACAGGGAGATTAAAGTAACAGTGACCTCAGTCTTTATTAAAAGACACTCCAGAGTGAGTAACAGGCCTTAGGGGCCGGCTTATATACAGTGCTCCCAAGGGATGCTAGGATCCCTTGGGACTTCAGGGGATGCGCTCCCTGGTGGTGGAACATGGGAGTGCATGCTTTGCAGATACACAACAGTCGGGTGTTTGTTTTTCACTCTACTCTGATTCTTAGACCTCGGAACTTATAGTGGGAAAGGACAACAAGTGGCACAAAATTTAGGCTTAACCCAGTGTCAGTTTTATTGTGCAACAAAAACCGACTAAAACTCCAGGACTAGACTTCTGAGAGAAATTGATTTAAGACATACAATCACCATCCCTGGCTGTAGCTATTGTAGGTTCGTGGTCATTGATTCCGTGACTGGTTGGTTCTTCTTCTGTCCGTTCTCTGCAGTGCTGTTTTTGTTCCTGTCCTTCTGTCTCTCTGTTTGTCCTTCTTCGTCTTTTCTTTGTCTCTTGTGTTTCTGTGTTTGTATATTTATATCCACAGTGTGAATACGTTTCCTACTGGGCTGAGGTCCGATTAATGCATCTGGATCGATGTGGTGATTTGTTTAACTGGCTGTGATGATGAATTTGAATGGCTACTAATTTGCACATGGAGTTGACAGTGCAAAAGATAACTCCTTATGATGAGGAGATGAGGAGAAATTTCTTGACTCAGAGAGTTGTGAACCTGTGGAATTCTCTACCAGAGACAGTTGTTGAGGCCAGTTTGTTAGATATATTCAAAAGGGAGTTAGATGTGGCCCTTACAGCTAAAGGGATCAAGTGGTATGGAGAGACAGCAGGAATGGGGTACTGAAGTTGCAATATCATCAGTCATGATCATATTGAATGGTGGTGCAGGCTCGAAGGGCCGTATGGCCTACTCCTGCACCTATTTTCTATGTTTCTATGTTTATCCTTAATGCCCTGTTATCGAAAAATATGCATTTCGTAGGGCCCTTTGTAGTCCTGGTTTCTTGCGGACTTGTAATCTCTGGGGTGAACTGTTTTAGCCCTTGCAGCCAATCAACTCCGGGGCTCCTCTGATAGATATTATCAATCTCTTTGTCTGTATGCATAACCAAATTTAGTTCTTGACCACAGAGATTGCTTTTAATGGGTGATGAGTCACCACTTGCCTCAGGCTGGTGCCTTTTCCCCTCCCAGGTAGTCTGAAAGTTTTTCCTTGAAAACAGTTTGTTTGTGGCCTCTTCCTGTGCCTTGTTCCAAGAAACATAGGTGTACCCTTACAGAGGTGCTCAGCCCCCTCCCGGATGCTCTTCCTCCACTTAGGGCAGTCTTTAGCCAGGGGCTCCCAGGTGTTGATGGGGTTGTTTCATTTTATCAAGGAGTCTTTGAGGCTTGAAACACAATGGGGACACTGCAATAAATTAGTATAAAATTATATACATTGCACACCATCGCTTTGACCGATAGTTATACATATATTCATTCTTGCTATGTGGGCATCACTGGCAGGATTGGCATTTATTGCTCATCGCTAGTTGCCCTGAGAAGCCATTGTAACGTGTAATGTATGCACCTGTGAGCATACTCACAGGTTTGTTGAGCTGTTGTATTGTGAGTGGCTTAGCCAGTCACGTGATGTTCACAAGACTCAATAAAACTCCAGTCAGTCGGGTCTGGGTCATCCACGATGAGGTATGCAGTTGTGAGCCTGGTGGATGAACTGGTAATGTGTAGTGTGATTGTTAAACCTTTGTTAATAAACCAACTAGTTCTTAATAGCAATGTGTTGCTATGAATTCTTAAGCAAATAACCCATGAAGCAAATACATTACTTAATGCTTGACACAACTGGAAAAAAAAACAGAGCAGTTTGCTAAATCTAGGCTGACACTCCAGTGCAGTGCTGAGGGAGTGCTGCACTGTCGGAGGAGCCATCTTTCATAGAAACATAGAAAATAGGTGCAGGAGTAGGCCATTTGGCCCTTCGAGCCTGCACCGCCAATCAATGAGTTCATGGCTGAACATGTAACTTCAGTACCCCATTCCTGCTTTCTCGCCATACCCCTTGATCCCCCTAGTAGTAAGGACTACATCTAACTCCTTTTTGAATATATTTAGTGAATTGGCCTCAACAATATGAAATATTTTCATTTCAGGAAAACAAACTTCTGTGGCAGTTAGAAAATGGTGATTCAAGGGAAACATTGTTAAAAACTAGAAAATCATGGCACTAGCTTGATTTTATAAAGCCTGTATGTTTTTAACAATTCATTAGTACTCAGTGTGGCAGCCCCAACCTGTGAGGAAACACCAGCGGCAGGTCGGGGCCATGAAAGGAGCATACCACTTCAGGGAGCAGCGCGAGCTGGTGCAGAAGGACGACGGCTGTGAAGAGGGCGGATTGAACGTCACCATAACCCAGGTTGGTGATTGGAGCGTGAGCATGGGCAGGTTCGGATGAGATGTTAAACCGAGACCTTGTCTGATCTCTCAGGTGGACGTAAAAGATCCACTATTTCAATGAAGAGCAGGGGAGTTATGCCCGGTGTCCTGGCCAATATTTATCCCTCAATCAGCATCACTAAAAAATAGATTATTTGGTCAATATCACTTTGCTGTTTGTGAGAGTTTGCTGTGCGCAAGTTGGCTGCCGCGTTTCCCACATTACAACCGTGACTACACTCCAAAAGTGCTTCATTGGCTGTAAAGCGCTTTGAGACATCTGGTGGTCGTTAAAGGCACCATATAAATGCAAGTCTTTCTTTCTTTTAAAAGAGTTATACAAAGGCAAGTTGTTGTTGTTCTTCTTCTTCTGTGAGTCTTTGGTAACTTTGCCTGGGCCAGTATGACTGTTGCATGTGAAACAATAAGAACCCGGACCATTGTCTTTGATGGCCTCCTCCCTCATGGGTCATGTTTTACTGTTCCACTTGCTCCTAGCCTGCTAAATGGTTCACTAATGCCTAACTACATTCTACATCCTGAATGGAAACAAGGTGTCTCCTTAGGTAATTCAGTTGGTAGGGAAACAAAGCTGACTGCAGTCACTGCCAAATGTAGTAATCGGGCAAAGCCTATAAGGTATTGTGCTTGAGATAGTGTTAGATGCTATTTACTAAGATGACTATCCCCTGAGTTACCCCGGTGTCCTGGCCAATATTTATCGCTCAATCAACATAACAAAAACAGATTATCTGGTCATTATCACATTGCTGTTTGTGGGAGCTTGCTGTGCGCAACTTGGCTGCTGCGTTTACTACATTACAACAGTGACTACACTCCAAAAGTATTGAATTGACTATAAAGCACTTTGAGATGTCCGGTGGTCATGAAAGGTGCTATATAAATCCAAGTCTTTCTTTTCTTTATACCTGTAGTTAATAAAATAACTTTTTTTAATACTTGCAGAATTTTATAGATTTTTACATGACATTTCTTTGTTTCCTTATATAACCATCCTTATTATACTGCATAACCCCTTCAACCAGGAGAAATTTTGAAAGTAAGAACAAATGCAGGAGAAATCAGTAGTGCTGTCGCTTAATTAGTTCAAACAATAAATGCAATGACTACAAGAATATCTAACTTTAGGTGTCGCCACACTTTGAAACTTGATTAATTGTGGATTCCAGGAAAGGTAGCAAACTGTGCAACAAAAAGAGAAGGTTGATCCCTTCAGAGTGTTTGTGGCCATCATGTCAGGGCATGCTTGTGCAGGCCATGTTTACATTAATTTTAAACCCATCTGGGGATTTCTAACCTTGGTCAAATTACTGGAAGATCTTGTTTATGGTCATTTCCCTTGTGCAAACCCACCTACAGTAGTGATTTAATGAGTCAGCAGTTGCCACAAGGAGTATTTATGTAATGCATGCCTTCGAGGCAAACACATGATCATTACTACTGTTGAGCGAAATAGAAGAAGGACAAGTTTATTTAAAATCCAGAATTAAACTATACTCTCAGCAGTAGAAGGACAGTATTAGCACATTGACTGCTGCTATAATCTGCTCGAGGTCAATCAGCATGTTTGTAGAAGGATCCTTCTGCCTTCCGATGGGTGTCCCGCTCGCCTGCCCAAAATTACAACTCGTGGGTAGACAGCGGGATCAGGTGATGGGATGTCACTGTGACCATTTCAACTGCATTCTCCACCTAGTATTCTGCCGGACGGACAGCGTTAAAATCAGCCCTCAAATGTCACGTTTCTCAGATTGGTTCAAATAAAAAGCTTGACCATTCTGATTCACTGAGACATCACTAAAGAAAAACCCCATAGAAAATGATTATAGAAAAGATGCGATTGCACTAGAGAGGGCACAGAGGAGATTTACGAGGATGTTGCCTGGACTGGAGAATTTTGCATATGAGGAACGACTGGCCAGGCTGGGTTTGTTTTCTTTGGAACAGAGGAGGCTGAGGGGAGACCTTATTGAGGTGGAAAAAATTATGAGGGGCTGAGATAGAGTGGATAGGATGGACCCATTTCCCTTAACAGAGGGGTCCAGGGGGCATACATTTAAAGTAATTGGTAGAAGGTTTAGAGGAGATTTATGGGGAAATGTTTCCACCCAGAGGGTGGTGAGGAGGGGGGGGGTCTGGAACTCATTGCCTGAAAGGTTGATAGAGGCAGAAACCCTCATCACATTTACAGGGCTACGGATCAAGAGCTGGAAAGTGGGATTAGGCTGGATAGCTCTTTGTCGGCCGACGTGGACATGATGGGCCAGAATGCCCTCCTTCCATGCTATAAATTTCTATGAAAAGCAAATGCTGGCACTCGAACCAATCCCATCGCTCAATTTACATTTTCAAAGTAGTTTCTGCTGGCACCTTAATTTCTGACCCAGTTGAATACGTAACCCCTAAAAATAACAATCAGATAAAGAAATAATAATTCGCCTCAAATCATTAAATATATCCATGTGTACGGGCCAAAAATTCCACTACCAGCTCAACTCAGGCTTTTGTACCACATTGCTGGAACTCACTCCCCACAATTTCCACTTCCTGTCATTTGAGTAATTATTCACAGCTGAAAATGCATCTTTGCTCTTGTGCAGAGAGCAAACCCAATGGTGGAAGGCTGGCCAGTGGGCCCAAATTATATGGATGGTGCATGCATATCGGGAAAAATATAGATTTCAGCCTTTATCAAGTTTTAAAATTCTATTCAAATATTTATCAGCCTTGGCCAAGGCTTGGGGGAGGGGTGGGGAGGGGTGAGAGGTGAGGGGTGAGGGGTGAGGGGAGGGTAATGTGCCAGGCATTACCAAAGTGAAAGGAAACCTAACGTGGAGGCACAGAACGGCTCTGTGACAGAGGGTGGTAGAACGCCCGACCGACTCTCTTTGACGATGGCTAAATAGACATGAAGATTTGCCCAATTTGGCACTTCAGGGCACCTTCCCTCGAGGACGTTTCTAGCAGCAGGCGGTAAGCAGGTTGAATGCTGTACAAACCTACTGTAGAACCTTTAGGCACGTTTTAAGGAATCTGGTAAGGAAGTCGTATCTATCAACAGCATCGCGTACCTCATAACGATTCATTATTCAAAAGGGATTTCACTTCCTCAATGCGCAACTGGTTTGCAACCAACGGCAGTGCATCATGCAAGTCTGTGTCTGCTATCCTGGCAGCAATCTTTAACCCTCTAAGCTCTTGGTCTGTCTTCACTCGTTATCAAGCAGTTTGAGGGGTTGATCTGTACGTGAGGCGCGATATAGAAATGGAAGTTGTTGCCGTGAAACCCCTATCGGAAAATAAAACATGGCGTTAAAACCACTGAAATAAATGTTACGGACCAGAATGCTTTGCACTTGGCACTATGGGACTGAAGTCGCACCATGAATGCAATGGTGGCACTGGTGCATTTGCACCAGAACATTTTGCATTGCTGGCGCTCTGCCCCCTTATTTACATAATGTTAGTACATTGCCAGCACAGGTCGCATTCTGTGTTGGGAGTTCAGAGGTCAGGAGGGTTCAGGCAAGAGCTCCTTAAAGCAACAGCTGCACCTCCAGTCGCTGACATATTTTGAAATGGGGGCATGTGAGGAGATGAGAAAAAAAATGTTCACCCAGAGGGTAGTGGGGGTCTGGAACTCACTAGCTGAAAGGAGGGTAGAGGCAGAAACCCTCATCACATTTAAAAAGTACTCGGATGTGCACTTGAAGAGCCGTGACCGACAGGGCTACGGACCTAGTACTGGAAGGTGGGATTAGGCTGGGTTGCTCTTTTTCAACCGGCACGGACGTGATGGGCCAAATGGCCATTTTCTGTGTTGTAATTTTTCTATGATTCTATTCTATTCAGCTGGGCCCTGAGTGTGGGGCGGAGCACTAAGGGAGCCGTCACACACCTCTTTTAGGGCGCTAGGCCGGCTGAGCAAGTGAAAATTCCGGGCTAAACAGTCGGCCACGGAGCGCTATAAGAGAGGCCAGGCAGGGGGGAAACAAAACCTGAACAAAAAACACCAAAAACATTCCCAATAAATACCTCACGCCACCACAACATAACTCGCAAACAAATTAAAACAAGAAACAATTGCACTTACCTTCGGCTGACGTTACCTACTTCACTGCGGCCGCTAAAACTCAGACTGACAGCTTTCAAAGGTAGGGTGCTCTACGGAGTGCTATGGATTCGGTGGCAGCCAAAAATCGAGCCAGTGTTGCAACCAGGGGTCTTGCACGCCGGCTCACCTCTTCCAGACGGTAATGCTCGGAATGTCCCGGCTGAGCGCTGGATGCTGCCCGCCCGCCCGGAAGTGCATACCGCCACCACTGCCGCCCCTCTGGGGCGCTATCAGAGGCGGCAGAAGACTGAAAATCCAGCCCAATGACTAATCTCACCAAAGGTTTCAGGCAGTTTTAAAACTCCGACAGTACGAACAGCTGTGCGGCTGCCGGAATGCGCTTTACTTGAGCTTTTGAGAGTACAAAACCCTGGCCTCCCCACCTACGACGTTATACATCGCAATTTCGCTGGTAGCCTGCCTCACCCCTAACACGAGCCCAAAAGAAGGCACTAACATCGCTCGTGCCACCAAACAGCCCAAGCCTTCTACTTCCCAGCGCACACCCAGCAGAAAAAGGCGAGGCCAGTGCAAATCGGTGGCACCTTTACTTTGGTATGTGCCACACACCAGCATCACTGGTGCACAGGGAACAGAATTCCAGCCCCTAAATCGGAATGAAAATTATTAGCGGTCCCAAATGAGCAGCTTAGTAGCAAGTTTTACAACAGAAAATATCAATAATAATCTATCTGCTTGACCCCAATTCCCAGGCCTCATAGTGGGAGAGAAATTGGTGGCACATTTACAGCAAGGTTCCATCTTCTTTAATCGTTAATGATCTGGAATTCTGAATAAAAATATATTGACCTTTTTTTGTGTGGATGTATTTAGTGACTGAAGGAATGTTATTAAAATTCCCATGAAAGATAAATATTACTCATTACAGGATATAGAGGTAATAATTTGATTGTGAAAGACATTAGTGACACCATCAACTGAATGAGAGGAAATGTTTCCCTTTATATTGTGGAACACTCAACTATAACAGGCAGAAATAAATATTTTAATGACAGGATGTTTGTACTAATAGGTATCCTGTCAGTGCTGCCCCAGTGTGTCAGCAGTTCTTCGAACACTGCACTTGTTCTTCAGCTCTGCTCTAAAAGGATTAGTTTTCAGGATGTGGGTGTTGTTGAAAAGGCCGGCACTTATTGCCCATCCCTAGTTACCCTGGTATGTTGGCAGTGGGCCTTCTTTTTGAAGGTACAACTGAGTGGCTTATTAAGTTACTTCGGAGTGCAGTTAAGAGTTAACCACATTAGTGTGGGACTGGAGTTACATATAGGCCAGACTGGGTAAGGGCGGCAGGTTTCTTTCCCTAAAGGACATTTAGACATTAGTGAACCAATTGATCAAAGGTCATCGACCTGAAACGTTAACTCTGTTTCTCTCTCCACAGATGCTGCCTGACCCGCTGAGTGTTTCCAGCATTTTCTGTTTTTATTTCAATATTCCAGCATCTGCAGTGTTTTTCTTGTGTAGTAGTGAACCAGTCAGGTTTTTACAACTTTCAGAAAGCCTCATGGTCACTTCTACTGATACCAGCTTCTTTTTTCCTCGTTTTCTTTAAAACCAAATTCAAATTCTCACTGTGGGATTTAAACTCACATTCTCTGAATTACTAATCACTTGCCCTCAGTTCCACCCTTTACTCAGAAACAGATTTATGATGTTTCTCAACCATGGATGAGGGATTCCAAGGTGAATTCTACCCTACACATAGCTATCCTAATAGGAGCATCCTATTTCAAACCTAAATCATTAACACCGGAAGCAATAAACTCCCAGATTTGTAACTTTTGGCCTTTGCTCCATGAGGTTAAACGCTGAGATTTTCTGTTTATACAACGGTTAATTCACACTGATTAACATTTGAAGAATATTAAGAAAAGGGTTTGTGTTATAAATGAAGGATACTGAAATAAATTACGGACCACAGCCCGACCTGGTCATATCCTCACCTGACCTCCACTCCCATCCACTTTCCAACAGAGGTCACTGGATAGGAATGAGAAACTTCCCCCTTTCACTAGCCCAGAGGCAATAAAGCCTGCACCATAGTTGAGGTTATCTATCGCAGCATACATCAGGGTTCTGCCTTGACTGCATGGTGCACTGATACACTATGTGGTGCCATTAATCATTCAGCCATCAAGGAAGTCCAGCGGGGGAGTTATCCCCGGTGTCCTGGCCAATATTTATCCCTCAATCAACATCACAAAAACAAATTAGCTGGTCATTATCAAATTGCTGTGTGTGGGTGCTTGCTGTGTGCATTTGATTGTCGCATTATGTTACAACAGTGACGCCACTTCAATTGGCTATAAAGCGCTTTGAGATGTCCTGAGGTTGTGAAAGGAGTTATATAAATGCAAGTCTTTCTTTCTTTCTGAAATATGTTTAGTCAACATTTCCCCATATTTAACACTTTTTTTTCCTGATGACTTTTCTTCTTCCCCTCCTATCCTCGATCTGTTGATTCCTGGCTGAGGTAGTGTTCTATGTTTTCCCGCCATTGCCTCATCCATGCGCTCACTCCTCATGTGTCGACCTGGGCAACCAGAGGTAGATTTCCCACCGTTCCACCACCCGACCTCAGATCGGAGACATATTCTGCTCGCCCCCACTTGTCTGCTGGAACTTCTGGGATTTTCTACAGCAACTGATGGCCGACATTGAATATATCTACCTAAATATTTAAGTAAAGCATTACTGACCGAGTGAGGTTAAACATCATATTTTCTGTCATTAATGCTCTAACAATGCTTACCTTGCGTTCAGCATTTCTACGGCAGGCAAGGGGATTAAAATGATATATCCCCAACAGGAGTTTTATCCATCGTAGGCAATGAATCAACACCCCACCCTGTAACATTTTTAAGTAGAAACTACAGCTCAACACCTGAGTTTTGGAAATATCTCCCTGATTATAGTGAAGCTTTTCTCCAGTAATAGGGGCAAACTATCATAGTAGCTAATCTCATTCTTCTTCCCGAAGCATATTCCTAATTAAAACTTGACTCATGCACTGTACATTGCGGCAGTTAAAGGGTCTTATCAAGCTTATTAAAAAATAACTCTTGGGACGTGGGCATCGCTGGCAAGGCTGGAAATTATTGTCCATCCTTCGTTGCCTTCAGGAGGTGGTGGGCCTTCTTCTTGAACTGAAGCAGTTTGCTATCACAGAGGGGCAAGGCACATTGGTGTGGGACTGGGGTCACATTTAGGCCAGATTGGGTGTGGACAGCATGTTTCCTTTCCCAAAGGGCATTAGTGAATCAGTTGTGTTTTTATTACAATTTAACAGCCTCATTTTACTCAGGGACGGATTACCCATGGGGTGTATTTGGCTGCAGCCTCAGGCCCACCAAAGAACACCAAATAAATGTAGGAAAAAATATATAAGGCCACCCAAATAGGCTGAATAGAATAGACAATAAGAGAGGGAAAACAAGACCAAGGAAAATAGGTTCACTTGTTTATAACTATATACAAAAGTACCTATGTACACTACTGTACCTGTATACAGAACAGAATCTGTACTAGCCTGTTTTATTTCACATGTTATTGAAATAAATTAGCATTTATGTATAGGAATCTAGTATGATTAGACCTCCCTTAGCCGGCACCCTCGGGACCTGGCCTGTGCACAATAAGAGATTTTGCCGGATAAAGGGAGGTCAGCCCAAGGGGGGAGGCAGCCCGAGGTCGGGGAGGTGGGAAGGAGGTTGGTGCCCCAAGCGGGCCCGAAGTGTTGGCGGGCCGCGAAGTGTCGGCGGGCCCCCGGTGGGCTGAGTGTCGGCAGGCCCCAACGTCGGGATGGCAGTCGGTCGCATTCTGAACATGCGTCGCCGGCCACCAGAATCATGCCGGACGAGGGGTGGAGCCGGATGAGGGAGACCCAGATAAGGGAGGGCCAACCTGTACTGCAATGTTACCAGAACCAGAATATATACCGACAGAAAATGCTGGAAATCTCAGCAGGTCAGGCAGCATCTGTGGAGAGAGAGAAACAGAGTTAATGTTTCGGGTCGATGACCCTTCGTTCTGATGGAAGGTCATCGACCTGAAGCATTAACTCTGTTTCTCTCTCCACAGATGCTGCCTGACCTACTGAGATTTCCAGCGTTTTCTGTTTTTATTTCAGATTCCAGCATCCGCAGTATTTTGCTTTTGTGCAGAATATATACCTACTTGATACAGAATATATGCTTTCATTGTTGAATATACTGGCCTATGTTTTCATACTCAGAATCAGAATCATATACCTAATGTAATGAACATGAACACACATAATTATAGGCCCATTTGGATCAGTTTGCCCCAGGCCCATCAGGCCTTTAATCCGGCCCTGCATGTACTACTGTATCCAGTTAGTAGTGGCTATGTTAATAGACTGTAATAGTAATCCACGCGGCCTCATGTCTACAAGGTGCAACTGATACAAATTGGGAATTTCACTCAGAGAGAAAGAAAGACTTGCATTTATATCGCACTTTTCATGACCTCGCCAAGCTCCCACAAACAGTAATGTGGTAAAGACTGGAACATTTGTTTTAGTAATCTTGATTGAGATATAAATATTGTCCAGGTTACCAGGGAGAACTCTCCTGCTTTTCTTTGAAATAGTGCCGGCTATCTTTTATGTCCACCAGACAGACAATAAGATTTAAAGTGTGAAAAGTGCAAATATGGAACATTGATGACATTCCTCTGCAGTAAGGGCTTGAAGTGTTTTGCTGACACACAGAACAGACCAAGCAGCTGAAATATCTTCTCTCCTTAAAGCCTGTTACCACCACAAATCGGAGGCCACGCTGCGAAGTGGAGTGGCCGCCGACTTTTCGTGGAATGGCCGCTGGTAGCACATTTGCCCTTCTGAGGTTTCCTGGCAGTGTCCTGATCTCCCCCCCCCCCCCCCGCCACCACCGCCCCCCCGCCACCACCGCCCCCCTGCCCCCACCGCTCCCCCGCCACCACCGCCCCCCCGCCACCACCGCCCCCCTGCCCCCACCGCCCCCCCGCCACCACCGCCCCCCCGCCACCACCGCCCCCCTGCCACCACCGCCCCCCTGCCCCCACCGCCCCCCTGCCCCCACCGCTCCCCCGCCACCACCGCCCCCCTGCCCCCACCGCCCCCCTGCCCCCACCGCTCCCCCGCCACCACCGCCCCCCCGCCACCACCGCCCCCCTGCCACCACCGCCCCCCTGCCCCCACCGCTCCCCCGCCACCACCGCCCCTCTGCCCCCACCGCCCCCCCGCCACCACCGCCCCCCCGCCACCACCGCCCCCCCGCCACCACCGCCCCCCTGCCCCCACCGCCCCCCTGCCCCCACCGCCCCCCTGCCCCCACCGCCCCCCCGCCACCACCGCCCCCCTGCCCCCACCGCCCCCCCGCCACCACCGCCCCCCCGCCACCACCGCCCCCCTGCCCCCACCGCCTCCCCGCCACCACCGCCCCCCTGCCACCACCGCCCCCCCCGCCACCACCGCCCCCCCGCCACCACCGCCCCTCCGCCACCACCGCCCCCCTGCCCCCACCGCCCCCCCGCCACCACCGCCCCCCTGCCCCCACCGCCCCCCCACCGCCACCGCCCCCCTGCCCCCACCGCTTCGCTGCTGCTGATCCGTGTTAAATGCATCATCATCTGCCCCTCTTGTGTAGTCACCGCTCCCATAAAGTGCAACTTCCGGACCTGAATTAAAAAAAACAAAGAGCGGAATTTCGTTCAAGAGTCGACCTCAACCACAGCTGCGGTAAAAATCATTGAAATGGGGCGCGTGCACCCCGTTTCGGGCGGGGGGAAATTTCGGCCCCGGGAGATCTACTTTGTGCTATACCTAACCTGGAAGTGGTTGATGATGCGTGTTAAAAGTGAATAAAGTTTCCAATGTCCAGAATGTCTGGCACAGGTGTGATGGGCTGAATGAACTCATTCTGTGCTGTTTAATTCATATTGCTAAGTGTGAGATTCACCACAAATTGGGGATATTGAACTCTTATCAGTATGTTGGAAACAAGATCAGTCAAACACTTACCAAGCACAGAGCTTGAGCACAGAGCTTGGAGACAGAGCTGGGAGATTGCAAATTGAATGAATCGTAAGCAGAGTGAGGAATTTTGTGAGCGCAGGAATTCAGTGGAGAGGACAAAGGCGGTGCCCGCATCTGACTGAAAAAGAGGAATGGAGCCATAGAACCCAAGGTCTCTAAGTTAATAGTCACAAGAGCGGACCTAATTGACAGCGACAGGAGAGGCTGCAGATAAAGGTAGGCCCAAGAGCCTAGATCGAATGCGATTGTCAGGGAGTGAGGTAAGTGATGTCAGCGCAAGGGAAGAAGCTGATTGGTGAGTATTTGGTGATTGTTTTTTTTAAGTCTTGAGTTTATTTCTGTTAAGTTAATAGTCTATTAAGTAGAGGCTGGCAGGGCACCTCAGTCATGTGGAATGTACATCTTGTGCCATATGGGAACTCCAGGATGCTTCCCGTGTCCTGGACAACCACATGTGCAGTAAGTGTCGTCAGTTGGAGGAGCTCAAGCTCCAAGTTTCAGACCTTGAGCCGCAGCTGGTGTCACTGCGATGCATGTGTGAGGCTGAGCGCTATGTAGCTGGCAAGTTTTAGGAGGTACTCACCCCATAGCACAAGAGTGTGCAGGCAGAGAGAGATTGGGTGACCGTCAGACAGACAAGGAGGACCCGGCAGGTAGTACAGGAGCCCCTGAGTACATCTCGCTCTCCAACCTGTATTCTGTTTTGAGTACTGTTGAGGACGATGGTTCATCTGGGGAGTACAGCTAGAGCCAAGTCCATGGCACCACGGGTGGCTCAGCTGTACAGGGGAGGAGGAGGAAGATCGGGAAAGCAATAATGATAGGAGATTCGATAGTTAGGGGAACAGACAGGCATTTCTGTGGCCGCAGATGTGATTCCAGGATGATATGATGCCAGGGTCAAGGATGTCGCTGAGCGGCTGCAGAACATTCTGAAGGGGCAGGGTCGTGGTCCATATTGGTATCAGCGACATAAGGAGAAAGAAGAATGAGATCCTGCAGATAGATTTTAGGGAGCTGGGAAAGACATTAAAAGGCAGGACCTCAAAGATAGTAATCTCCGCATTACTCCTGGTGCCACGAGCTAGTGTGTATAGAAATAGGAGGATAGAGTGGATGAATGCGTGGCTGGAGAGATGATGCAGGAAGGAGGGCTTTAGATTCCTGGGACATTGGGACCAGTTTGGGGGAAGTGGGACCTGTGCAAGCCGGACGGGTTGCACCTCAACAGAGCTGGGACCAATGCCCTTGCATGGGAGGTGAGGGAGTGGTGTGGGGGAGGTTTGCTAGTGCTGTTGGAGAAGGTTTAAACTAATTTGGTAGGGGGATGGGCACCGGGATGTAGCATTAGAAAGGAGAAACAAAGCGCACAAAGGATTGGGAGACACAGATAGCACTAGAGTAAGAAATAGTTTGGTATTAGGTGGGGTCAGACTAAGAGAGAATACAAGAAGGTCGAAGATAGGTTTACAGTGCTTGTATGTGAATGCACAAAGTGTGTTAAATAAGGTTGATGAGCTGCAGGCACAAATAGTCACTTGGGAATATGATGTTGTGATAACAGAGACCTGGCTCAAAGAAGGATAGGATTGGATACTAAATATTCCTGGATATAAGGTGTTCAGGAATGATAGGGAAGGAAAGAAAGGAGGTGGGTGTCAGTATTGGTTAAGGAGAATATTACAGAGCTGGAGAGAGAGGATATCCTGGAGGGGTCAAGGACAGAATCTATTTGGTTCGAGTTGAGAAACAATAGAGGTGCCATTACACTACTAGGTGTAGTCTATAGACCATCGACTAGTGGGAAGGATATAGAGGAGCAAATTTGCAGGAAAATCACAGAGAGGTGCAAGAACTATAGAGTAGTGATAATGGGGGACTTCAACTATCCTAATATAGACTGGGATAGTAATTGTGTAAAGGGCAGAGAGGGGGAAGAATTTCTGAAGTGTGTTCAGGAGAACTTTCTTGATCAGAACGTTTCTGGCCCAACGAGGAAGGAGACGTTGCTGGATCTGGTTCTGGGGAACGAGGTGGGTCAAGTAGGGGAACATTTAGGAAAGAGTGATCACAGTATCTTATTTCCTTTTTCATTTCCCCTCTGAACTTTCTAAATTCAGCCTGATTCTCACTTGTATTCGTAACCTGACATCTGTCATATGCCCCTTTTTCTGTTTTATCTTACTCACTATCTCTTTCATCATCCAGGGAGCTCTGGTTTTGGTTGACCTACCAAGAAAATAAGGTGTAGATTAGCTATGGAAAACGACAGAGAGCAATCTAGAGTAAAAATACTTAATTGGAGAAAAGACGATTTCAGTAGGTTGAAAACGGATCTAGCCCGGGTAAACAGGAATCAAAGATTGGCAGGCAAAACTGTAATCGAACAATGGGCTGACTTTACAGAGGAAATGGTTTGGGTACAGTCGCGGTACGTGCCCACGAGGGGGAAAGGTAAAGAAACCAAAGTCAGAGCTCCCTGGATAATGAAAGAAATAGAGAGTAAGATGAAGTAGCAAAAGGGAACGTATGACAGATGTCAGATTGAGAATACAAGTGAGAACCAGACTGAATATAGAAAGTTCAGAGGGGAAATGAAAAAGGAAATAAGGGCAAAGAGAGAGTATGAGAATAGATTGGCAGCCAACATAAAAGGTAATTCAAAAATCTTCTATAGGCATATAAATAGTAAACGGGTGGTAAAAGGAGGTGTTGGGTGATTAGGGACCAAAATGGAAACCTACACATGGAGACAGAGGGCATGGCTGAGGTACTAAATGAGTACTTTGCATCTGTCTTTACCAAGGAAGAAGATACTGCCAAAGTCATGGTAATAGAGGAAGTAGCTGAGATACTGGATGGGATAAAAATTGATAAGGAGGAGGTACTAGAAAGGCTGGCTGTACTTAAAGTAGATAAGTCACCAGGACCGGATGAGATGCACCCTAAGATAATGAGAGAAGTAAAGGTGGAAATTACAGACGTACTGGCCATAATCTTCCAATCCTCCTTGGATACAGGGCTGGTGGATTGCAAGCGTTACATCCTTGTTCAAAAAAGTGTGTTAAGATATACCCAGCAACTACAGGCCAGTCAGTTTAACCTCAGTCGTTGAGAAGCTTTTAGAAACAATAATCTGGGACAAAATTAACAGTTACTTGGACAAGTATGGATTACTTAAAGAAAGCCAGCACGGATTTGTTAAAGGCAAATCATGTTTAATTAACTTGATTGAGTTTTTTGATGAGCTAACACAGAGGGTTGATGAGGGCAATGCGGGTTGATGTGGTGTACATGGACTTCCAAAAGGCATTTGATAAAGTACCACATAATAGGCTTGCCAGCAAATTTGAAGTCCATGGAATAAAAGGGACAGTGGCAGCCATGGATACGAAGTTGGCTAAGTGACAGGAAACAGAGTAGAGGTGAACGATTGTTTTTCGGACTGGAGGATGATACACAGTGATGTTCCCCAGGGGTCGGTATTAGGATCACTGCTTTTCTTGATATATATTAATGACTCGGACTTGAGTGTACAGGGCACAATTTCCAAATTTGCAGCTGACACAAAACTTGGAAGTATAGTGAACAGTGAGGAGGATAGTGATAGTCTTCAAGGAGACATAGACCGGCGAATGGAAGGGGTGGACAAGTGTCCGTTGAAATTTAACACAGAATAGTGCGAAGTGATACATTTGATAGGAAGAACAAAGAAAGGCACTATAAACTAAAGGGTATAATTCTAAAGGGAGTGCAGGAACAGAGAGACCTGGGGGTAAATGTGCACAAATCATTGAAGGTGGCAGGGCAGGTTGAGAAAGTGGTTAAAAAAGCATACGGGATTCTGGGCTTCATGAATAGAGGCACAGAGTATAAAAGCAAGGAAGTTATGATGAATCTTTGTAAAACACTGGTTCAGCCTTAACTGGAGTGTAGTGTCCAATTCTGGGCACTGCACTTTAGGAAGGATGTGAAGGTCTTAGAGAGGATGCAGAAAAGGTTTACAAGAATGGTTCCAGGGATGAGGGACTTCAATTATGTGGATAGTCTGGAGAAGCCGGGGTTGTTCTCCTTAGAGCAGAGAAGGTTGAAAGGAGATTTGATAGAGGTATTCAAAATCATGATGGGTCTAGACAGAGTTGATAGAGAGAAACTGTTCCCAGTGGCTGAAGGGTTGAGAACCAGAGGACACAGATTTAAGGTAATTGGCAGAAGAACCAAAGGCGACATGAGGAGAAACCTTTTTAACACAGTGAGTGGTTATGATCTTGTAGTAAATGCAATCACTCTAATAATGACTCCACAAGATAAGGGTATTGTACTTGACCTTAGTCCGTTTATTGCAGCTCCTTGAGCGAGGACACAATGAGGTGAGCTCCCTTTTATACTTGGTTGCCTGCAGTGTGCAGGTGACCCTTAGATCCCCACCAATAGCACCCTCTGATGGTACAGGTATGGTGTATATAGTGTGAAGGTACATTCAGTGGTCTAGTGTTACTGTGCATACATTAAACATACAAAACAATACTGCCCCCCTAAGTCTTGTGCCATAGGCTTTTGCACTGTGTTCTCTGGCCCTCGACTTGAGTGCCCAAAGCCCTTGCACTTTGTCTTTGCTTGGGAATGGCTTTCTCCTGTGGACCCCTAAGTCCTTATTGCCACGACATTGGGAAGTGGGCGGCAGTGGATGGTTGGAGGTTGTGGTGAGGGTTGTGTGGGTTCTGGGTGTGATCCATGTGTTCATGGCTACATACATCTATTTCCCACCCCTCCCTGCCCCCTCCCCATACATAGACCATATGTGTGGCTCAACACCTGCATTGGCATACATTGAGTAAGGAATCAGGTTGGTTATGTCACTGTTTTTGAGTTCAGCAGTGGTGGAGCAAGTACATGTTATAGGTAAGGTACATACATTATATTATCTAGGTGGGTGAGGACGTTTAGTCGCGGGCAGAGCCACAGGTGTGTGTGGCCTCCCTGTCCTCCGTTGAGGGCTGCAGGGTCACTTTGGTGGTGGAAGTCTGGTCATCCCAGGTCCTGCCGGGAAAGCTGGAGTGTTCTGGCCTCTTGCTCCCGGTGCTGGCCCTGGTGGCATGGGGGTAAGGTCGATCTGGGGCAGGGTGCCAGTGGTGGTGGCTGTGCCGTCCATTGATCGCTGGCCCTGCAGTGGGTATTCTCCCACTGTGTGTGTGTGATCACACTCCCTGTGGCATCACATTGATCCCGGAGGCGCAGGCTGCATGATCGGGTAGCTCGCTGGACCTGGGTGTTTCCCACGGGAGGTTGCCTTTGGCATTGTCAGCATACATGTAGAACCCGGCATCAGCTCTTATTTTATCATTAGCATTCATGATACATTGGTTCCGACCGCAACCAGCCGACTCGACATTATTATTTGTCTTTACACTTTCACATTTGTCCATTACATCACTTTCTTGTGTACTATCAGCATCTCTGTGCCAGGTTACATTTGAATACCTGCCTTTGTTAGTTACATTTTTCTCATTAGCATTATCAGCATCACTGTTCAATAGTACGAATTTGTCACTTACATCACTTTTTTGAGTACGATCAGCATTACCGTGCAAGGTTACATTTGGATACCTGCCTTTGTTAATTACATTTTTCTCAATAACATTACCGGCATCACTGTTCAACAGTACATTTATATACTTGCGTTCATTAATTACACCTTTATCATTAGTGTCACCGGCATCGCTGTACCAAGAGTGGAACTGTCCCTTTAATTGATTTGGGTTACCGGTCTCCTTTAATAGGGCCTTGCAATCTTTACCCCAATCCGGTTTGCTGCTCGGCATCACATGTTGCTCCCTCAATGCTGGCCCTCGTGGTCTGGTCGTGGCCATCTTGATTTCAGGTGCTTCACCTCATGGTACAGGCGCCATCTTCTTTCTCTCCACGAGGTAGGCTGCGTTGATCCTTTTCTCCCCAGGTTCTGCCACGGAAGCCGGGAATCTACCTTCTGCGCCAATCTTCTTCCTTCGGAGTCCTGCCACTGGAGGTGACATCTGGTCGTTCAGGTTGGATCATCTCGCCATTGAGTTGTGCAGTCTGTGTCATCGCCGCACAGTTGAGCTGGACGGTAGGATTTCCAGGTGCTGCGATGGATCCAAGTTTGGGGCCGTGTAGGATGTCGATTGCTGGGGCTTGGAGGCTTTCCTAGCTCCAACAGATTTAGATTTGCTTCATCCATCTTCTTCCCAGCAGCGTTGGACCATCACCAGCAACGATCCACAAAGGAAGCTTGTGCATCGCGCCGCCATGGGACACCTGGACATTCACGCTGCCAACGACTGGGATGGTGTCTTTTGTGTAAGTGAACAGCTTCGCCTGGATTGGGAGCATTTTGGGTCATTTGGCGGGATTGTCCCAGAGTTTCTCGAAGGCCGTCTGATTCATCAGCGATTGGCTCACCCCTGTGTCAATCTCCATCGAGACTGGAACAACGTTGATTTCTACTTCCATTTTCCACGGGGAACTCCCGGTGGAGCAGGTATATACTCTGTACACCTCTTCCAGGGGCTGAGCCGCTTCATAGACTCTATCTTTGTCTTCATCAGCGCTGGAGCCCGGGTGTTCGGCCAACTCTTCAGCGACTCAGTGAGTTAAATTTCTTCTACACATTCGCTGGAGATGACCTTTAGTGTTACGGCCTTTGCAAGTATAGTCTTTGTATCGGCACTGGTGGGCCCTTTGGTTTTCTCCACAGCGCCAGCACGGGGCTAGCCAGTTGGCCCCATGTGGCGACTCAGGGTTGCGGGACTCGGGGCAGCAGCCTTGCCTCTGAAAGGTGCCATTCGGTTCACTGTACTCGTCGGGTTAGAGTCCTGGGGGTGAGTCATCATCCGTTTGGAGTCGCAGATGAAATCATGAATGCCTGGCTCACTTTGATTGCCTTCTGCAGGGTGACCGTAGTGTCCGCAGAGAGCAGTTTGTGGAGGAGGCCCTCGTGGCCAATTCCAATAACGAAGATGTCCCTTAGTGCTTCAGTGAGGTGGTCACCAAAATCACACGGTGCAGCCAATCTTCTCAGATCTGCAGCATATTTAGCAATTTCTTGGCCTTCGAGCCGCCGGTGGGTGTAGAACCGGTGTCTGGTTGTGAGGATGCTCTCTTTAGGTTTGAACTGTTCTTGTATTAAAGTTACGAGCTCCGCGTAAGTTTTGGTTGTCGTCTTCGTTGGGGCTAGCAGGTAGTGGACATTGGGCCCATAACTGCTGAGCAGGATGGCTCTGCACTTATCAGCCAGCGAGGTCGGTGTGTCTCTAGCCAGGTCAATCGCGATGAAAAATGTTCAAGCCTTTCCACAAAGGCATCCCAATCTTCCCCATTGGCGAAATATTGGAAGTTGCTTAGGTTAGACATGTTGTGCATGGAAATTCATAATCTCGTCGCCAGTTGTAGTATATGCAAGCACGCTAATAATGACTCCACGAGGTAAGGGTATTGTACTTGCACTGTAGTGACCTTAGTCCATTTATTGCAGCTCCTTGAGTGAGGACACAATGAGGTGAGCACTCTTTTATACTTGGTTGCCTGCAGTGTGCAGGTGACCCTTAGGTCTCCACCAGTAGCACCCTCTGGTGGTACAGGTATGGTGTATACAGTGTGACCGGACATTCAGTGGTCTAGTGTTACTGTACATTCATTAAGCATACATAATAGATGTGGAATGCACTGCCTGAAAGGGTGATAGAGGCGGATTCAATCGTGGCTTTCAGAAGGGAATTGGATAAGTACCTGAAGGAAAAAAATTGCAGGGCTACAGGGAAAGGGCGGGGGAGTGGAACTAGCTGAGGTGCTGTTGCAGAGAGCTGGCACAGGATTAACAGGCCGATTGACCTCCTCCTGTGCTATAACCATTCTATCATTCTATGATGCTATTAAATAAGCTCCAACAACTTCCCCTCTATTCCCGGTGGAAGTAGAAAGACTATTTTTGTATTGTATCTCCTGTATCATATTAATAATTGCTGTCCACAAATAACAGCGCCACTGAGAAAACCATGACACATTAGGCAGTGGTCAGAGTGTCTGGTGGGAAAAAACATCTTCTAACTTCCTGTAACAGCTTTTTAATGCAAGAGCTTTTCACGAGCTGATATGCTTCAACTGCTGTGTTTTTTTTAAGAATAGCGCAGTGGCCACGTCAGCCAGGCACTAAACATTTCTGTAAATCACATGATGTTCTACAATAATGCTGCTGTCCTTATCTCTTTGATCTGTCCATACCCCAGGTGGGTGTTTAGACAGATAGGAAAAGCCAATGCCTCTAATGTTTATCTGTGTCATCTAAACAATAGAACGAATACGCATGTTGTGCCATTTGACGATTCTTCAAAACTTTTGAGGCGACTTAATATCTGACCTAGATTGGGTTCCGCGCACTGGTACAATCCTTGTTAAATTGAGCGATTGCTTTCTGCTACTTCAAAGTATCAGGCTGAGGTCTGACACCAAAGAGCCGCACACTGCGAATTGCAGGCAGCAACACCTGGATTACACAGCGGGCTGCAACTTGCACTCTCTGGTTTCCAGGAGAGAGCTCTGTTCCTACATGCTTATGCACACACACACACTCCGCTTCAGTGTGTCCACACACAGATCAGGGCCAGACTTTAGATCCATAGGTGATCTCCACAGTGAGGTGGAAACAGCAATGTAAATGCATCTTTCATAGCGTCTACAGCACAGAAACAGGCCATTCAGCCCAACTGGTCTATGCCGGCATTTATGTTCCTCACAAGGCTTCCCCCATATCCCTCTATGTTTCAAACGTTGACAAATTCAATTAAGCACTTCTAAAGCAGAAAATATCAATGTTCAGTGACCTTAGCAAGGACAAGACTTTATTATTAGGACAGTGAGGAGTCTGGAGTTGGAAAATTAGAGATGGATTTATCAGGTTTGCATGGTATAGTAGAATATTACAGTCAGCTGTGGCTCAGTTGGTAGCACCATCGCCTCGAGTCAGAATTATGGGTTCAAGTTCCACTTGAGCACAAAAATCTAGGCTGACATTCTAGTGCTAGTACTGACAGAGTGCTGCACTAACAGAGGTGTCAGCTTTCAGATGAGATGATATACCGAGGCCCTGTCTGCCCTCTCAAATGGACATAAAAGATCCCATGGCTCTATTTTGAAGAAGAGCAGGGGAGTTATCCCAGTGTCCAATATTTATCACTCAATCAACATCACTAAAAAAAAGATTAGATGGTCATTATCACATTGCAGTTTGTGGGAGCTTGCTGTGCGCAAATTGGCTGCTGCGTTTCCTACATTACAACGGTGACTACTCCGAGAAAAGTACCTCATTGGTTGTAAAGTGCTTTGAGACATTTGATGGTCGTGAAAGGTGCTGTTTAAATTCTTTTTTTTCTTTCTGTCTTAAGCAGAGTACTGTGAAGACCACCATTTAAGGATAACAAGTGTGATTATTTTTTTTAAACTTATAGAATTCTGCAAATCCTCATGTTGTTCACATTCGATCCTGTAATTCTAATTTACAAAATTCAGCATGTACTGATTGTAGTTTTTCACACTATACAAAGTAAAAGTGTATTTCTCCATGTTGCTCGGGGGAATTTAATATTTGAAGAATCAAGTTTGATGAAGGACCTGTCATTTTTGTTTGCTCAATAATGGGCCATTTTGGTCAATCACGAGTAAAGTTTTGTGCATGCAAGAGGGATGAAATTGTGCAGTTCTGTTCAGTTTTAAACTCAAATTTTTCAATAAAAATGTACTAAAACAGGCAAGGATATGCTGCACGGGGACCAGTGTAAAATCAGCCTGGGCATGGGTTGGGAGGTGTGATTTGAAATTTCTGCACACGTTTTTAGTTTAAGTCTGACCACTTAACCATGATTTCCTTTTAATATTTACATACATACAGATATATATAAATACATCCTGCCGGTTTGGTGCAGCTCTCTATTCTATTATCAGGTCATTTCACTGCTTTCGCTCTGATAATGGACTCCTTTGTTTTCTTTCTACTCGTGCTGAAAAATGTTAACTGGAATACCGTTGCAGAGATCAGTTTTATATTGCCTTAGCACCACTGGATACTCCTGTTCCTCCACTGCCAGGTAATGGAAATCCTTCTCTATTTAATGTAAGAATTCAATTCTCTGACTGTTCGTTTTACAAGCCTATTGCATCGGAAATTATTATGCTCTGTAGGACATAATATTTTTATTTACAAAAAATCATTTTTAAACAGTTTGTTAAAATATGTATTCATAATTCTATCATTCTAAACAATACTGGCTCTTAATCACTGGTCATGATAAACTTTGGTGCAAAGTCATTTTAAAAGCACCCTTAAGCCGCAGGAATAGTTAAATGAGTGTGCTCTGCAGTGAGTGCAGTGTGCTATAATTACATTTCAGGAATGGCATTTGAGTTTAGAGCAAGTTCGTCAACATGTTTTCACTTTATGGCGTCATACTCTGAGTCATCTTTATACCACAGAGGAGCAATTCAGGGCAGCGGGCACTGTTTAATATGAAATGGTTTGCAAGTAAGGATTGCGTCATATATACTGCGTTAGAATAGCAATGTCTTTATACCATTGCTAGGAATCTTATTTCCAAAAACATTGTGGAATGCCTTTCAGAAAAAATGATTTAAATGAGTTTAAAAATAATGATTAAAATACTGCTGATTGATATGCAGATTTATGTGCATGATTGTAAATTTATCTGAGTATCTGTATGTATGTAAATATATCTGTGTTTATGCAAGTACATAAATGTATCTGTGTATCTGTAAGTATGTAAAGGTATCTGTGTATATGTATGAAAGTAAATGTATTTGTGCATATGTAAATTTATCTGTGGATATGCATATAAAAGTATCTGTATATGTGTATGTCTGTATGTATATGCATCTATGTATATGTATGTATGTAAATGCACCTGTGTATATGTATGTAAGTAAATGTATTTGTACATATGTATGTATGTAAATATATCTGTGCATAATTAAGTATATATGTAAATGTATCCATGTATATGCATATGTGTATATATAAGTATGTATGTAAATGTATCTGTGTCTATGTAAGTATGTATATAAATGTATCTGTGTAAATGTATCTGTGTATATGTAAGAATGTATGTAAATGTAACTGTGTAAATGTTTCTGTGTTTATGTAAATGTATTTGCAAGATTAGCTTCAGTGTGAAGTGATTTTGACTTTGCACCAATGCTAAATAGGGCCTGACCAAATTCTTAAACAAAGAAGAGTGAGACTTGCTCAAAGAGGCATTTTCACACACTGCATGAAGTGTAGATCTGGTTCAGTGTCAAATCTGGTTTGCAAAATGTTCAGAAGTCCTTTGGATCCCTTAGACTTTTGCAAACAAACCTGACCATCGTTTAAATATTTAGCGAGCAGAAATTCTCACTGACTCGTTCTATAAACACTTAAATGTCTAACCTAAGGAGACTGCCCTAAACAGGCATGTATCCACACACGCACAGAACCCTGCCCTGAGCTGACAGTAAACTTGCAGTCAGACAGGTACAACTTCTTGTGTAGGCACCCTACTTCTAAATTCATCCCTCCCCCTCCCCACCCCAACCCCCGCTCACTGAGGATGTAGAGAACTGCTGAGCTTCAGAGGATATAGAAGCGTTTCTACATGATATGAAACTTCTTCTGAAGTATCTGCGTTAGGGCCATGGAGTCTCTTTTTTTCCTCCATTTTGAATGTTTTATTTAGATTTCACTCCACCTGTATAATATTTGAAGGGATTGAACCTGCTGTAGTGCTGACTGCAGGTGGTATAGTTTACACTGAGAAGCAGAACATTGACTTGTGTTATTGTAGCTATCCAGGTGCCTTTCTGGGTTCCTACACATGGGTTTGCAGCCATATGAGAACTGCACCAGTTACAGAGCTAAGAAAGGTTATTTACAGAAAAAAAAACGGACTTGCATTTTATTGGTCAGGTACCTCACACTGGAGTGTAGGAAAATACTTTCTGGAAGTGTCATGTATGCACTTTTGGGATCACTAGCCACTAGATGGCGTCACTGTTGGAGGCCATTGGGCTGCACGCATGCGTGTGCAGCCCAAGTATAAAAGGCCAGTCATTTTGTATATTAGTCACTTTGGGCCTTAATAAAGCAGAGCCACGATCATACCTCTTGGAGTTAAACAGTACTCAGTCTAACATTTATTGCATACACAACATTTGGCGACGAGGCAACAAGAACCTTTGTATGCAAAAATGAGCACAATTGGATTGTTGGAGCAATTTGTGGAAGGAGAAGATTGGGCAGACTTTGTGAGCCGTTTGAACCAGTTCTTTGTGGCCAACAAAATGGAGGAGATCAGTGACGCAAATCGGCGCCGGGCGGTGTTCTTCGCGGTTTGCGGTCCAAAAATTTATGGTCTGATAAAGAATCTACTCTTGCCTGTGAGTCCAACAGAGAAGACGTATGAAGAATTGTGTACACTGGTATAGGACCAACTTAAGCCAGACGAAGGCATCATCATCTCGAGATACAGATTTTATACACACGTTCGCTCAGAGGGCCAGAATGCGGCGGAATTCATTGCCGACCTGAGACGTCTAGCGGGACCATGTTAATTCGGGGCTGTGTTGGCAGACATGCTGCAGGACTTCTTTGTAATCAGCATCAACCACGAGGTGATCCTGCGTAAACTACTGGCGGTGGAGACGTGGACTTGAACAGGGGCCATCACGATCGCTCAGTCATGCATGACGACGGATAGAAGTCTAAAACAGATATCAGTGAAAAATCAAAACTCAGCAAGTACTGAAAATATGATTGATTCAGTGATCAGCAGAGCGGCACCTGGCAGGGCCTACCCGACTGTGTACACGAAACCTGTGGCTGCCCAAAGTCTGCCAGCGGGATTTCTCCATGTTGGCATTGTGGGGGAAATCACTGGCACCAGCAGTGCCGATTTAAGCAATATGGTTGCAAAGGCAGTCTGAGAGTGGGGCATCTCCAGCGCAAGTATCCGCAGATGAGCAAGCGTGCTGCGACACACCACATGGGGGATGATGGTCAGATGAGCGCGGATCCAGATATGCAATCCGAGATACCAGAGGAGGAAGTCTATGGATGTATTCGTTCCTAACTAAGAGCAAACCGATAATGATCAACGTGAAATTTAATGCGGTGCCAGTATCGATTAACTGGACATGGGGGCGAGTCAATCGATAGTGAGCCAGAGGGCATTCGACAAGCTGAGGGATACTAAGACGGTGAGGCCCAGGCTGAGTCCAGTCAATGCCAAGTTGCGCACGTAGACGAAAGAACTCATAACGGTGATTGGAAGTGCCACAATTAAACTGTCGTATGACAGTGCAGTTCATGAGTTATCGCTATGGATTGTCCCAGGCAATGGCCCAATGCTGTTTGGCAGGAACTGGCTTGAAATAATCAGATGCAATTGGAATGACAAAGGCGTTGTCGTCGGAGAAAAATACATGTGCCCAAGTACTGAGCAAGTTCCCCTCGCTGTTCGAATCAGGCATCAGCAACTTCATGGGAGCCAAGGTGCAGATCCATGTGGACTCGGATGCAAGACCTGTCCATCATAAAGCTCGGGCAGTTCCGTATACGATGAGGGAAAAGGTCAGAATTGAACTGGACAGACTCTAGCGTGAAGGGATCATATCACCAGTTGAATCTAATGAATGGGCCAGCCCCATTGTTCCTGTGCTGAAAAGTGATGGCACAGTCAGAATCTGTGGAGACTACAAGGCTACGATCAACAGGGTTTCGAAACAGGATCAATACCCATTACCGAAGGCTGATGACTTGTTTGCAACGCTAGCCGGGGAGAAGTAAACTGGACTTGACATTGGCCTACATGACACAGGAGCTGGTCGCGATGTCGAAGAGACATCGCGACCAGCATTAACACACATAAAGGACTGTTTATTTGTCACAGGTGCCCTTTTGGAATTCACTCGGCTGCAGCAATATTTCAGAGGAACATGGAGAGTCTACTGAAGTCCATTCTCAGAACCATCCTGTTCCAAGCACAGATCGTGATGCCGAGGAACATCTGAACAATCTGGAAGAGGTTCTACATCGTCTGGACAAAGTGGGACTCAGACTGAAATGCTCGAAGTGCGTCTTCATGGCACCAGAGGTCGAATTCCTGGGGAGGAAAATTGCTGTTGACGGCTTCAGGCCCACGGATGCGAAAACCAAGGCCATCAAGAATGCACCCAAGCCGCAGAATGTGATGTTCGCTCCTGGGTCTACTCAAATGCTTTGGTAACTTCCTACCTAAATTGAGCGCCTTATTAGAACCAATGCACATGCTGCTAAGAAAAGGTAACAACTTGGTGTGGTGTACGTCTCAAGACAAAGCTTTTGAGAAAGCCACTAATCTGCTTTGCTCTAACAAGCTGCTGGTACATTATGACCCATGTAAACGTTCAGTATTGGCCTGTGATGCTTCATCATATGGAATTGATTGCGTACTCCAACAAGCTAATGAGTTGGGTAAACTTCAACCAGTCGCTTATGCTTCAAAAAGTTTGTCTAAAACATAAAGAGCCTCCAGCATGGTAGAGAAAGAAGCACTAATCTGTGTGTATAGGGTTAAAAAGATGTATCAGTACCTGTCAGGTCTTCGGTTTGAACTGGAGACAGATCATAAGCCGCTCATTTCACTGTTCTCTGAAAACAAAGGTGTTGTGTATCTGTAAAGCATGCACTCCCATGTTCCGCCACCAGGGAGCTCATCCCCTGAAGTCCCAAGGGATCCCAGCATCCCTTGGGAGCACTGTATATAAGCCGGCCCCGAAGGCCTGTTCCTCACTCTGGAGTGTCTTATTAAAAACTGAGGTCACTGTTACTTTAACCTGCCTATGTGCAGCCTCATCTGTGTTAGGAACACAATAACTGGTGACGAGAATACAAATCCAACGCAAAGATGCAGCAAACTGTGGGCATCCTGGAGAAGTTCTCGGAGGGTGAAGATTGCGAAGCTGATGTCGAACGGCTAGACCAGTACTTTGTAGCCAACGAGCTGGACGGAGAAGGAAGCGCTGCAAAAAGGAGAGCAGTCCTCCTCACAGTCTGCGGGGCACCGACCTACAGCCTCATGAAGAATCTTCTTGCTCCAGTGAAACCCACAGATAAGTCGTATGAGGAGCTGTGTACACTGGTTCGGGAGCATCTTAACCCGAGGGAGAGCGTGCTGATGGCGAGGTATCGGTCCTACATGTGCCAGCGATCTGAATGTCAGGAAGTGGCGAGCTATATCGTCGAGCTAAGGCGACTTGCAGGACAATGAGTTTGATGGCTACCTGGAGCAAATGCTCAGAGACTTTTTTGTACTGGGCATTGGCCATGAGACCATCCTATGAAAACTTTTGACTGTAGAGACACCGACCCTCAGTAAGGCCATTGCGATAGCACAGGCGTTTATGTCCACCAGTGATAACACCAAACAAATCTCTCAGCACACAAGTGCTAGCAATGTTCATAAATTAACTGGAACTGTGTTTGCGAGCAGAAATGTACAGGGCAGAACCCATGAGTCTGCAACTGCCAGCAGACCTCAGGTGACCCAGATGACTCAGAGTCCCCAACAAAGGATGAATGCAAGGCAATCACACCTTCCATTCGGCCTATTCATGCCGCTTCAAAGGATATGTTTGCAAGAGCTGTGGAACAATGGGGCACCTCCAACGAGCTTGCAAATGAGCTGCAAGCTCTGCAAAACCTGCTAACCATCACGTGGCAGAGGAAGATTGGTCCATGATGGATCAAAGCAATTTCGAGCCTCAGAGAGAGGAGGCAGATGCTGAAGTACACGTGGTGCACACATTTTCGACGAAATGTCCACCTATAATGCTAAACGTAAAATTGAATGGCTTACCCATAGCCATGGAACTGGCCACTGGCGCTAGCCAATCCATCATGAGTAAAAAGATGTTTGAGAGACTGTGGTGAAACAAGGCATTCAGACCATCCCTGAGCCTGATCCACACGAAACTGAGAACTTACACCAAAGAGCTCGTCACTGTCCTGGGCAGCGCCATGGTCAAGGTCACCTACGAGGGCACGGTGCACAAACTGCCACTCTGGATTGTCCCGGGCGATGGACCCACATTGCTTGGAAGGAGCTGGCTGGGCAAAATCATCTTGAACTGGGATGACAGCCGAGCGCTATCACATGTCGATGAGACCTCATGTACCCAGGTTCTTAACAAATTTCCTTCCCTTTTTGAGCCAGGCATTGGAAACTTTTCCAGGGCGAAGGTCCCAGAGACACGACCCATTCACCACAAGGCGCTGCTCCGTGTGTGGGAAGGGATTCAATTGTTCATCCAACCTGCGTAAACACCAGTGAGTTCACACTGTGGAGTGGCCGTTCTGCTGTTAATCACATCCTTTGATTGTTTGTGCCGATGTTGATAACCCCTATAACTGGGCTGGAGTTTACGTTTCTGGATATATGTCAACAAACCACTTTTGGTGTAAACACACAATGTGTTGTGTTTATTTCTCCAAGATAAGAGACTGATTGATGTCCTGTTACCACCTGCTCCATTTTGGGACCTTTTCTCCTTTCTAACTCTAGATAATTTAAGTTCTCACACCTTTTGTTACTTTCGTGGATAAGTTTCAGCTCCCCATACCTTCCAGAGTGCATCTCATAGCCTTGGTATCCAGGGAAGGTATTAGTAACATGATGAGGGAGAGAGTGAAAATCAAGCTGGACAGGCTGCAACGCGAGGGCATCATCTCCCCAGTGGAGTTCAGCGAGTGGGCCAGCCCGATTGTTCCAGTATTCAAAAGTGATGGCACGATCAGGATTTGCGGCGATTATAAAGTAACTATTAATCGTTTCTTGCTACAGGACCAATACCCGCTACCTAAGGCAGACGACCTATTTGCAATGCTGGCAGGAGGCAAGACATTCACCAAGCTCGACCTGACTTTGGCCTACATGATGCAGGAGCTGGAGGAGTCTTCGAAGGGCCTCACCTGCATCAACACGCACAAGGGACTGTTCATCTACAACAGATGCCCGTTTGGAATTCGGTCGGCTGCAGCGATCTTCCAGAGAAACATGGAGAGCCTACTCAAGTCGGTACCACACACGATGGTCTTTCAGGACGACATATTGGTCACGGGACGGGACACTGCCGAGCACCTACAAAACCTGGAGGAAGACCTCCAGCGACTGGATTGCATAGGGCTGCGGCTGAAGAGGTCGAAATCCGTCTTCATGGCAACAGAAGTGGAGTTTTTGGGAAGAAAGATCACGGCGGACGGCATTCGGCCCACAGACGCCAAGACAGAGGCTATCAGGAATGCACCCAGGCCACAGAATGTCACGGAGCTGCGGTTGTTCCTGGGACTCCTCAACTATTTTGCTAACTTCCTACCGGGGTTAAGCACCCTTTTAGAGCCCTACATGTGTTATTGCGCAAAGGTGAGAACTGGATATGGGTAAAAAACCAAGTAATTGCTTTTGAGAAATTCAGAAACATTTTATGCTCCAACAAGCTGCTTGTATTGTATAACCCGTGTAAAAGACTTGTGCTAGCATGTGACGCGCCGTTGTACGGAGTCGGGTGTGTATTACAACAATTTAACCTTGCGGGGAAGTTGCAACCTGTCGCCTATGCTTCCAGGAGCTTGGCCAAAGCCGAGAGGGCCTACAGCATGATTGAGAAAGAGGCATTAGCGTGTGTGTTCGGGGTAAAGAAAATGCATCAGTGCCTATTTGGCCTCAAATTTGAGCTGGAAACCGATTACAGGCCTCTCACATCCCTGTTCACTGAAAACAAGGGAATAAATACTAATGCCTCAGCCCGCATACAAAGGTGGGCACTCGCGCTATCAGCGTATAACTATACCATCTGCCACAGGCCAGGCACCGAGAACTGTGCGGATGCTCTCAGTCGGATACCATTGCCCACCACGGGGGTGGAAATGGCACAGTCTGCAAACTTGTTGATGGTGGCGCAGTCCGCAGACTTGTTGATGGTCATGGAAGCGTTTGAAAATGATAAATCACCTGTCATGGCCTGCCAGATTAGGACTTGGATCAGTCAAGATCCTCTGCTGTCCCTAGTAAAAAACTGTGTACTGCATGGGCGCTGGGCCAGCATCCCCGTTGAAATGCAAGAGCCAATCAAGCCATTCCAGCGGCGAAAGGATGAACTGTCCATTCAGGCAGACTGCCTGTTGTGCTACCAAAAAAGGGCAGAGACGTTCATCTCGGATCTCCACAGCGCACACCCGTGTATAGTAATGATGAAAGCGATAGCCAGATCCCACGTGTATCGACTCTGACTTAGAGTCCTGTGTACGGCAATGCAGCGTATGTGCTCAGTTGAGCAACGCGCCCAGAGAGGCACCACTAAGTTTGTGGCCCTGGCCCTCCAGACCATGGTCGAGGATCCATGTTGACTATGCGGGCCCGTTTCTCGGTAAAATGTTCCTGGTGGTGGTTGATGCTTTTTCAAAATGGATTGAATGTGAAATAATGTCAGGAAGCACCGCCACCGCCACCATTGAAAGCCTGAGGGCCATGTTTGCCACCCACAACCTGCCTGACATACTGGTCAGTGACAACGGCCCATGTTTCACCAGTGCCGAATTTAAAGAATTCATGACCCGCAATTGGATCAAACATGTCACCTCGGTCCCGTTTAAACCAGCCTCCAATGGGCAGGCAGAGTGGGCAGTACAAACCATCAAACAGAGCCTTAAACCGAGTCACAGAAGACTCACTCCAAACCCGCCTGTCCCGAGAACTGCTCAGCTACCGCACAAGACCCCACTCGCTCATGGGTGCCCCTGGATGAGCTACTCATGAAAAGGACACTTAAAACCAGACTCTCACTGGTTCACCCCAATCTGCATGATCAGGTAGAGAGCAGGTGGCAGCAACAAAATGTAAATGATGGTCGCGCCACTGTGTCACAGGAAATTGATCTGAATGACCCTGTGCATGTGCTAAACTATGGACATGGTCCCAAATGGATCGCGGGCACGGTGATAGCTAAAGAAGGGAATAGGGTGTTTGTAGTCAAACTAGACAATGAACAAATTTGCAGAAAGCACCTGGACCAAATGAGGCTGCGGTTCACAGACTGCCCTGAACAACCCACAGCAGACACCACCTTTTTCGCGCCCACAACACACACCCAAAGGATCAACGACACCACGCCAGGAAATCGAACCCATCACGCCCAATAGCCCAGCAAGGCCAGGCTCACCCAGCAGCCCTGCAGGGCCAACAACACGCCAGCCCAGCGAGGGCACAGCCAACACACCAGAACAGACATTTGTACCGAGGCGGTCCACCAGGGAAAGAAAAGCTCCCGACCGCCTCACCTTGTAAATAGTTTTCACTTTGACTTTGCGGGGGAGTGATATTGTGTATCTGTAAAGCATGCACTCCCATGTTCCGCCACCAGGGAGAGCATTCCCTGAAGTCCCAAGGGATCCCAGCATCCCTTGGGGGCATTGTATATAAGCCGGCCCCTAAGGCCTGTTCCTCATTCTGGAGTGTCTTACTAAAGACTGAGGTAACTGTTACTTTAACCTCCCTGTGTGCAGCCTCATCTGTGTTAGGAACACAATAAAAGGTATCAATACCAATGCTTCATCCTGCATCCAGAGCCGGGCGCTGATATTATCCACTTATGATTAAGTAATTCGCCATCGACCTGACACTGAGAATTATGCCGATGCTTTGAGCTGTCTGCCGTTGCCCACACCGGAGGTGGAAACGCCACAACCAGTGGACTTATTGTTAGTTATGGATGCCTTTGAGTGTGAAGGATCCCCTGTCACGGCTCAACAAGTTAAGACCTCGACCAGGCAGGACCCGATTTTATCGGTGGTGAAGAGTTGCATCCTCAAAGGTGATTGGTCTGCCATACCCAAGCAAATGTGCGAGGAGACCAAACCTTACATTCATCGCAAAGACGAACTGTCTATTCAGTCGGATTGTATACTGTGGGGCAATCGTGTTGTTATGCCAAAGAAAGGGAGAGAGAAATTTGTACGTGAACTACATAGCACATATCCCGGCATTGTAATGATGAAAGCCATCACCAGATCTCGTATATGGTGGCTGGGAATTCTCTGAGCTGGAATCATGTGTGCATCAGTGCAACTCTTGCATGCAGCTCAGCAAAGCACCAGCGGAATCGCCGCTGAGTCTGTGGCCGTGGCCGTCGAAATCATGGTCCAGGATCCACATAGACTTTAGAGGTCCCTTCTTGGGGAAGATGTATTTAGTTGTGGTGGATGTATATTCAAAGTGGATAGAGTGTATAATCATGTCATCTAGCACATCCACAGCTACCATTGAAAATCTCAGTATCAGGTTCGCGACCTATGGTCTGCCTGACATCGTTGTTAGCGACAACGGATCGTGCTTCACCAGTCAGGAGTTTCAAGAGTTCATGAAACTCAATGCTATCAAACATGTAAGGTCAGCACTGTTTAAACCTGCATCCAATGGGCAAGCAGAACATGCTGTCCGAATCATAAACCAGAGTATGAAGCGAGTAACCCAAGGGTCACTGTCATGCATACTGCTTAGTTACAGGACAAAACCACACATGCTTACCAGGGTCTCGCCTGCAGAACTAATGATGAAGAGAGGTCTTGTACACCCTGACTTGAATAATCATGTTGAATATAGGAGACAAAGTCAGCAAGGGTATCATGATCGCACAGCTGTGTCATGCGATATTTCTGTAAATGATCCTGTATATGTTCTGAATTATGGTCAGGGTCCCACGTGGATCACTGGTACGGTCATGGCCAAGGAGGGCAACAGAGTATTTATTGTCAAGTTCAAAAATGGGCAAACATGCAGGAAACATATGGATCAGACAAAGCTGCGGCACACAGATGAACTGGAACAGTCGGAGGAAGAGACGATCGACGACCAACCAACCTACCCCCAGTCATCAGAGGACTCAGTGGTCATCAGTGAATTGGGACTTTCAATCACTGACATGTTCAATGAAGATAGACTTTCAATCCCTGACATGGCCATTGTCACTCCCACCAGGTCAGCCACCTGGCCACCAGTCACAACAGACTCTGAACACTCACCCAAGGCTGGACTTGAACTGAGATGGTCAACCCGGGAGTGTAAAACACTGGACCGTCTCAATTTTTAAAAGACTGTGTTAATATCTCAGAGGGGGGTATTGTTATGTATGTACTTTTGGGATCACTAGCCACTAGATGGCGTCATTGTTGGAGGCCATTGGGCTGCATGCACGCGTGTGCAGCCCAAGTATAAAAGGCCAGCCATTTTGGATATTAGTCACTTCGGGCCTTAATAAAGCAGAGCCAAGGTCATACCTCTTGGAGTTAAACAGTATTCAGTCTAACAGTTATTGCATACACAACAGGAAGAGACTAGCTCGTTGATATTAATATTACATGCTCTTTAATTGGAGCCAGAGGCGGCATTTGCAGTGATTTGTGCGGGGTAATGTGACAATATTGAATGGCCGCTGACATGAGTTGTGTTTGCACTTTTCCATAAATGCCACTGTTGAAGGCCATTTCCTTACTAGTGATCTCTTTGAGCATACTGACAAGTTTTCTGCGTTCCTTCCTCATGGTTGTCTGGCTGTCTAATCAGATTGAAGCTTACAACGTCTGCTTGGTCTAACTTAACCAAACCACCTTCCACAGCCTGACGTATGGAGGCAAGCGACTGCACAACGTTTTGTGACACCCTCTGCTAGGAAGCAGCCCCGCTAAGATCTGTATCCCAGGATAACTTGGATGGGGCAGACAGCACATGGGACCTCCACCCCGTGCCTCATCGACCTCACTTCTGCTAGCCCTTCATCACCATTTCTCTGTGTTTCATCACATAACCATATATTAGTCATGAGGTGTATGTAGCTTGCTGGATTTTGGCTGCAAGTGCATGGTGATCCTGAAATCCTACTTCCTACAAGTGCCATTCCCGCTGGGAATGCCAGAGCGCAGAATCACCATTTTGCTGTATTATTAACTGTTTCTCTCTGGCTGCCTGTTATAGACCACTTGCTCTGTGAAGAAAGAGAGGGTACATAAGAACATAATAATTAGGAACAGGAGTAGGCCATACCCCCATTCGAGCCTGCTCCACCATTCAATAAGATCATGGCTGATCTTCGACCTCAACTCTACTTTCCTGCCCGATCTCCATATCCCTTGATTCCCAATGATTCCAAAAATCTATCTATCTCCGCCTTGAATATACTCAATGACTCAATATCCTCAATATCCTGATTTATGCTGCTTGTGCACCATTACATTTGTTACCCCAAATTTCCTTGATCTTTTTAGCCTTTCCCTTGATCCGCCCCACGCCCCCCGCGCCCCCCGTGCCCCCGCCACCACGAGCCGCTGCATTCCAGCACCTGCCAGTCAGTGGTGCTGCAGGCACGGGTCCCCTGACTTTGTGCCCCGATCGCACTCGAGGTAACTTACACTCGGACGAAAGAGGTGCAGCATCCCCTCCGTATCACCTGACCCAGGTGGAAGTGAGGAGTTTGAGAGCTTTGAAGAAAACTTTGCTGACTGACTACTAGCCTCTGGGAACCCTCCTTCATCCTGTTTTATTTGCCTTGCACTCACTGAGGCCGGCACTTCATTTTGACCGAATGATTCGATCTCAACTCAACCGACCATTTTCGAGCCCCTGCCTCAGTTACATAGTCAGATTGACTCAGGAATAAGTACGGCTTTCCCCATGTGGATAACTCTCTATACTGTTATTACTGTGGAGGAGGAGCAGCTGTGCTTGGAGGGAAAGGGAATCAGGCAGAATGGCAGAAGATCCCCCACCCCCCAAAGAATCTATAGGCAGCACAGGACCTATGAGCTCCTCAATGAGGCACCCTATGTCAGAAGAGTTCACTTCCCCAAAGCTGTCATTGGCCATCTCTGTGATCTTCTGCTGGAAGACCAGAAGCCATCGCTGCTCCACCTATAGCGATGAAGATCACCACTGTCCTCAACTGTTATGGCGCAGGATCTTTTCGAGCAGCTTCAGGAGATCTCTGCAACGTAGAGAAGGTATACGGAATACTTGCCTTTATTAGCCGAGGCATAGGCTACAACAGCAGAGAGGTTATGTTTGAACTGTACAAACCACTAGTTGGGCCACAGCTGGAGTACTGTGATTGCTCTAGAGGGTACAGAGGAGATTTACAAGAATGTTGCCTGGACTGGAGAATTTTAGCTACGAGGAAAGATTGGATAGGCTGGGTTTGTTTTCATTAGAACAGGGGAGGCTGAGAGAAGGCCTTATTGAGATGTTTAAAATTATGAGGGGCCTAGATAGAGGGGACAGTACAGACCTATTTCCCTTAGCAGAGGGGTCCAACAACCTGCAGGGGGCATGGATTTAAAGTAATTGGTTGAATATTTAGAAGGGATTTGAGGGGACATTTCTTCACTCAGAGGGTGGTAGGGGTCTGGAACTCACTGCTTGAAAGGATGGTAGAGGCAGAAACCCTCACCAGATTTTAAAAGTACTTGGATGTGCACTTGAAGTGCTGTAACCTACAAGGCTACGGACCAGGAGCTGAAAAGTGGGATTATGCTGGATAACTCTTTGTCGGCTGGCATGGACACAATGGACCGAAATGGCCTCCTTCCGTGCTGTAAATTTCCATTATTCTTTAAATGCAGGGGGCTGCGGTCAGGGTGCATATATGTCAGGTTATTGACGCTCTGTGCAGTAGATCAAGCCTCTTCGTAAGCCAGGCGGCAGCGAGCCGTACAGTTGCATAGGTTTGCTGGTTTCCCCAAGGTAGTGGGTGCCATCCGTGATGCCTGCATCACACTGAAGGTGTCCACAGAGAAAGCCCCTCGCCAATGTGAATTGGAAGGGATTCCATTCAATCAGTACGCAGATATTGCATGACACCGCTCAGCGGGCCCTGTATGTCATCGCCCAGAGTGTAGGAAGCAGCCTCGACGCCTTCAGTTATTGGCTACCCCGAACACAAGCAGAGGAGCAGCACGACCAGCCCCATCCAACTATCAGGCTGGTGACTGGAGAAGGCGGTATTCAGGTGCTATCAGTGGGCTTTCAATGTTGGGCTCTTCACAGATTTGCCATTCAGGAAGGGCTGCGGCCTTACATGGCTGAAGAGGTGGTGCCAGTTCCAAATGATCCCAAATTGCAAGGACCAGTCCCTTGCAATCAGAGGTATCCTTGCTGACAGCTGCAAGGGGCACTGGAGGGCATATCATCGACTCTGACTTCACTACGTGATTCTGACTACCTGGTCTCCACATTTTGACCTGCATCTCCCCCACTTGCCAAAAAAAAGAGATATTTCCTCAAACCACATCCCAATACATGTCAACATAAGCGCCTTCCCCACCCCTACCCCGCGTGACTTTGCCAATAATCCCTTTCCTATATGACTGAAATCTCCATGAATAACAAAGCACAAGGTAAGTGTACATTCTACTGAAATCCATCATCATCATAGGCAGTCCCTCGAAATCGAGGAAGACTTGTTTCCACTCTAAAAGTGAGTTCTCAGGTGGCTATACAGTCCAATGCGGGAGTTACAGTCTCTGTCACAGGTGGGACAGACAGTGATTGAAGGAAAGGGTGGGTGGGGGATCTGGTTTTCCGCACGCTCCTTCCGCTGTCGGCGTTTGGTTTCTGCATGCTCTCGGCAACGAGGCTCGAGGTGCTCAGCGCCCTCCCGGATGCTCTTCCTCCACTTAGGGTGGTCTTGGGCCAGGGATTCACAGGTGTCGGTGGGATTGTTGCACTTTATGAAGGAGGCTTTGAGGGTGTCCTTGAAATGTTGTCTCTGCCCACCTGGGGCTTGCTTGTCGTGAAGGAGTTCCGAGTAGGGTGCTTGCTTTGGGAGTCTTGCATTGGACATGTGAACAATGTGGCCTGCCCAGTGGAGCTGGTCGAGTGTGGTCAGTGCTTCAATGCTGGGAATGTTGGCCTGATCGAGGACACTCACGTTGGTGCGTCTGTCCTCCCAGTAGATTTGCAGTATCTTGCACAAGCAGCGCTGGTGGTACTTCTCACTGCAATGCTCCATCTCATTCTCAACAAGCTCCCCGCTGGAGTGGAATTAAGCTATAGAACCAATGGGAACCTGTTCAACCTTCGTCGCCTCCAGGCTAGATCCAAGATCGTCGCATCCTGTCATCAAACTACAGTACGCGGACGACGCTTCCTCTGGGCACATTTCAGAGGCCGAACTCCAAACCATCATCAACATCTTCACCAAGGTGTACGAAAGCACGGGCCTTACACTAAACATCTGTAAGACAAAGTTCCTCCACCAACCTGATCCTGCCTCACAGCACTGCCCTCCGGCGCGGCCTTGGACAATGTGGACCATTTTCCATACCTCGAGAGCCTACTATCAGCAAGGGCAGACATTGACGAGGAGGTCTAACACCACCTCCAGTGTGCCAGCACAGCCTTCGGTCGCCTAAGGAAGAGTGTGTTTGAAGCCCAGAACCTCAAATCTGGCACCAAGCTCATGGCCTACTGAAATACAATAATGGTCAAGTGCGAACAAACAATCAGCCTACTTCAGAGCCAAAGTTTGTTCTGTCACAATCGGATGATTGAAAGTACAAGTACAAGGTGTTTTGGCAATGGCCCCTATATTAACCTTAGAATGAAGAAACTGTTTCTTTAATTGCTAATTGGATGTGGACATTTACTGACATTCCTAGTTGTCCTGAGGAGATGGAGATGGGCCTTCTTCTTGAAGTGCTCCCACAATTGTGTTAGGCAGGGAACCCTGCTGTATCATTGCTATGTTAGCCCTGATTGCAAATTGTCACCTGAAACCTAAACTTTTGTGATGCAGTTTATACATTTTTAGTTTGACTTTTATTGAAGTCATGATTACGGTAGTTGGGATTGCCACATCTGCAGGAAATGTCTCTGCCTTCAGTCACTCTGGCTCAGTCATTGAGCTGGAGTGCGAGTGAGAGACACTCTGAAACATAAGGGAGAGAGAGGAATTTCTGGTTAGTTTTATACAGAACACAGCCACACTCCAGAGGAAAGCACAGGTTCAGGAAGGGGAGAGTGTGGCTGTTAGGGAGCCAGGTAGCGGGGACTTAGGAATGGTTGAAAAGAAGGTCCTGCAGACACTGGTCCTGTCCAACAGGTACAATGTACTCACTACCTGTGAGGACAAGGAGAAAGACTGAGGGGAGGACAGCCACAATGCAGAGCAAGGCACCATGGCTCAGAAGGCTGTCCAAGTGGGTTTAGAGCAGAACAGAAGTGGTAGTGATAGGGGATTCTATAATTAGGGGAATAGATGGCTTCCTCTGCAGCAAAGAATGAGAGTCGCAAAGGGTGTGCTGCCT